>NC_060169.1:23323212-23374848 GCF_021292245.1 Micropterus dolomieu
GAATTGACTTTAAAATTCTATTGATCACTTTTAAAGCTCTTCATGGCCTCTCGCCTTGTTATATTTCTGACCTTTTAGTCCCATACGCACCAGCACGTACCTTGAGATCCTCGGGCAGAGGTCTGTTGTCTGTTCCAGAGTCTCGACTGAAAACTAAAGGGGACAGAGCGTTTGCTGTCAGGGCCCCGAGGCTCTGGAACAGCCTGCCCGAGGAAATCAGGTCGGCTGAGTCAGTGAACTCTTTTAAGTCCCTTCTTAAAACATACTTTTATAGGAGAGCTTTTCCCGATCTTATTTGACTTTATTTTATCCCTTTTATTTTATTGTATTTTACTAATTTTATATTAAATTTTCATGCTCTTATCTTTTTTTGTATTATTCTTTACACTTGTTAAAGCACTTTGTAACTTGTTTTTGAAAAGTGCTCTACAAATAAGGATTATTATTATTATTATTATTATTTGTAAATCCAGAAACTGTTGGTATTTAGCTATTGGTTTCCTGTTTCAGTCTTGTTTTGGCCTGCTATAATGTTGTGATATCGGTTTTCTGGTGGGTTCTGTGATTTCTGGAGTACTGCCATGATTGCCCTTATGTGTCTCAGCTGTGCCTGATTACCCTGCCTGCCAGGTGCGTGTTATTCTGTGTCACTTTTTAAGCCTTCAGTTCTGTTCAGTCTTTGTGGCATCCTCGTTGTATGCCCATTCTCTATTTTCTTGGTTTTTGGATACCCTGCTCACTTTTGGACTTATGTTGCTTTTGAACTACAACCTTTGTTTGGACTTCAGAACCCATGTAAGGCAGTTTAGTTTTTAAATAAATCACTAGAAGCGCAAAAAAAAAAAAACTTGTACCCAGAGTATCCACCGAATTGAGCTAGAATATCTTTAACAACTGGAAGGGGTGAGAACGGGTTAGAAACATATAACAGCAAATCATCTGCATACAAGGACAGTTTGTGATTGACGACCATCCAGGTGATACCCTCAAATCTCCCTTCCTCTCGAACCCAAATGGCCATTGCAAATAGAAGGGGAGAAAGGGGACGTCTTGTGTTCCGACAGAGAGCAAAGTGACAAGACCTCTCACTATTGGTGAGCATACAAACGACAGTGTTGTGGTGGCAGCCCGGCTGGCGGTGAGTGTCCTGTTTCTTTCTCATTTTGTTTCTTCCACCGTTCTGTTTTCCCTGTACTTCTCCTGCCTCCCTGTATCTCCTCCCCTGCGTGTGCTCTCCCACTCTCTCTCTCCCCGCTCCTGAGCCCAGCTGATGACCCACACCTGCATCTCATCAGCCGCCTCCTCTGCCTGCCACACCTGCCAGCAATCACTCCGTCGAAGCCTGTATATCAACCCCGGTTCTCCACACAGTCGCCGCTTGATCGTCGTTGCTCCTAACCTGGTGCCACTACCTCGCTCAAGCTCCTGAAAAAACCCGTAGTAATCTCTGTTTTCCAGTTCCTAGTTATCCCATGTGTCTAACCCTGTCTGTCTGTTTCCCCTTCCCAGGTTCACTCACCTTCATCATCCGTCCAGTCGGCTGGGCTCGCCCACCTGTCCTCTCGCCTTGGACTTCCTCCACGGCGCTCCCCCCGCTCCTCGCCAGTCCACCTACCACCACACCGCTCCCTTCCCCGGTCTCCTGTCCCCCACGGCTCCCTCGCATCTCATCCTCCGCCTCACCAGCTCCTCGGGCCCCAATTGCCCACATTCGCCGGCGTCCGCCTCACCACCTTCTCCTCATCCCCAGCCTCCCTGTTCCCCTAAATAAACCATCTTCAACTGAGTGTTGCGTTTCGGTCCGTTCTGTACTGATTCTTAACAGACAGTGGATTTGTACAGTAGTCTAAGGCAATAAAATCACAACTAAAGCCAAAGTTTTCAAAGACATAGTAAAGGTATTTCCATTCAACCCTATTGAACACTTTTTCAGCATCTCAGGAGAGTATTACCATATTCCTGGGAGAGCTGATTATGTTGAGCAGCCATCTGGTTTTGTACGAGGAGTTCCTTGTGGCCATGAAACCAGTTTGATCTGATGAGATCAACGATTGTAGACCCTGCTGTAAACGTTAAGTGAGAACCTTTGCTTGCCTTTTTAGATCCTTGTTTAGAAGAGATATTGGTCTGTAACTGCTACACTCAAGAGGATCTTTATCCTCTTATTTTTGTAAATCATAAAAGATGGTTACTTCTGACAGGGTTGAAGGTAACTGGCCATTAGTGAAAGATGTGTTAAAGACAGGGAAATTATGAGTGTTTTATAAAATTCTATGTGCCCATCAAGGTCTGGGGATTTACCATTTTGAAGCAATCTGATTGTTTCTCGTACTTCCAGAAAGACATCAATTCACTGACTGAGACGATAGTCCCCTGTGGTGTCTTTATCCTGGGGATCAGTCTTGAGGCAACTTTTTCAAGAATTTTGGAAATGAAAAGTAGTTTCCATATAGGTCTGTAGTTATTTGGTTGGGTTGGATCAAAGGCAAGTTTTTTACAAATATGATGGACTGACTCTGAAATGAAAAGGAAAAAAGGACATAGGGATACAGTGCCAAAAAGGTTATATACAGAGATAGGAGATTAGATTGAAGAATAAGAGGAAACAGTAGCATTATCAAAGTTGGATCGGATGTTTGGTTTTGTCAACAAAAGAAGACAAAACATTTTCACAGTCTAATGCTGAGGAAGTAATGCTGAGGAGGCAGATACAGCAGGATAAACAGGTTGAAGCTGGTCAATGGTGTTGTGATTCACATGGCGTAGAAGGTATTCAAAAAACTAGCAGGCGCTGTTTCGTATCCAGGCCACACAGTATGTCTTAAAAGGTGCATTCGAGATGATGGCGGCTGACTTTCGCCGACTTGATAGTCTAACGTGAGCTGCAGGTGACTGCAGGGGCGGGGTATAAAAACAGTGCCGTCAAGTCGGACACATTCTACCTGCAGCAGCTTACTGTGAGCTGAGATCAATGACTGATCTCGCGGCATTTGCAAAGACAAATACCTCGAGACCAGGCAATAGTGTGGTTCCAACTTGGTACAGTCGGGAAAAGCTACTGCAGCCGCTGGACTCGGCGCCTGCACCCGCCTTGCTCACGCTAGGTTTTAATGTCATGTGACATGGTGACGTTTTGCAGCGCCAGCGAAAGTTGGACACAATTCCAGCATGCCTTATTTTAAGTCCAGCATGCATCACGTTAAGTCAGTGCTGCGCAGCGCCGCATTAAGTCAAACGCACCTAAAGGTTCAGTGTGTAAATTTTAGTGACATCTAATGGTGAGGGTTGCGAATTTCACCCCCCTCCCCTATCCAAGCGAGTAATGTAGCTACGGTGCCTGAGACAGGACAAAGATGTCATCTATGACGTAATCTGTACTCTGCGCATGCGTTGGCGTCTCTAGCTAACTGTCGGAAGCTCCGTCTTAAACCGGACTCTTATCCAGTTTTAATCCACACTTTTACATTACATTTTTTATATCCTTTTTATTTAAGTTACGTTTTTAACTGAAGTTTTACGTGGGCTAAGGATTTTAGTCATCTGACATGGATTTTAAGCTAGATGACCGTAAAAACGCTATCAACGCTACTGATCACAACAAAGCACCGGCGACTAACGTTATGCTAGCCGAGATAGCTTTGCCCCATGAGGGCTGCACACTCCTTAAGAAAGCGAACAAGAAGATTGCTGACCTTATGGAAGACATCCAACGACTTTCAGAGGAACTCAAAGAGAAAGATTCCCTGCTGACTGGCTTTATGGATGTGGCTTCAGTACAAGCCAAACAGATTCTTGTTTCTCTTAGCGCAACCGCTAACATCCAGGACACCGTGCTATGGGACCCCTCTACCCTTCCAAGGCTTTCCTCCTGCTCGACTCCGAAGCATCAGTCAACCTGGGCTGAAGTGGTGGTCTGTGGCTGCAAGAGAGGCTCGGACGGGGCTGCCTCTCCTCCGCACATCCGCCTCTCCAACCGCTATGCATCCATCCAGCGGTTGCACCTGCGGCTTCGACTCTCCCTGATACGGATCTCTTTCGGCGGACAGTGCCGGCCGACACTGTTGCATCTCCTCCACTGGCTACATCTCCGTCACAGTTGGTCGCGGTGCTGGCTGCTTCAGTAGACTCCTTGGCCTCCACGACTGGCTCCAGTCGCTCACTGTGTGTTATGTCGATAACTTTAATATTTTCTGGCAAAGAATCTCTCTTTTTAAGACAGACGGACTTCACCCAAACAAACGGGGCTCAGAAATGTTAGCTGCTCACATACAGCATGTGGTGCGGTCCACACATGACTTACGTGAATGACTTATAATTCATGCAGCACACCTGGACACACCACCACTCACTGAACAGATCTCTGCCTCACTGCCACTAAGAACTGTCTCCACCTGCTGGCATGTAAAGCCGTCTGCTCCCAGCACTGTTCCAAAGACTTCTATTCCTGTCATCATCATGCATAGACCAGCAATCCGAAATGTGCACATCCCACACAGAAATAATAGTACTCTTATAAGGATTAGGACAACTGCACCAACTCCAGCACCCAGAACAAACTCATTTAAAATGGCTCTCTTCAATGTGAGATCACTTTCAAGTAAGACTTTTATCTTAAATGATTTTATCTTGTCTGCAAATCTAGATTTTATGTTTTTAACTGAATCCTGGTTGCAAATGAATGACTATAGCCAGCTAGCTGAACTGTGTCCGCCTCAATATGATTGTTTTAGTCAACCGAGGGTCAGTGGTCGTGGTGGTGGGCTAGTGAGCGTGTATAGGAAAAATTTTAAATGTCATCAAGTACGCTGTGATGAATTTAACTCCTTTGAAGTTCTCACTCTTAAAGTTGGAGGGCTGCAACCTATCATATTTGTTATAATTTATCGCCCCCCAAAACCGCCTGGAGGATTTTTATCAGAACTTCCTGAATTTTTATCTACTCTGGTTTTAAATTATGACAGAATTGTTCTTTGTGGCGATTTTAATATTCATGTTGATGACTCCACCAATGTTAATGCAACTGACTTTTTAAATATGGCCACTTCTTTTAACTTCAAACAACATGTCAAAGGGCAAACACATAACCGTGGTCATACACTGGACTTGGTTTTTACCCTGGGTGTCAGCATTTCTTCTGTGGAATTAGTGGACATGACCATATCTGACCACAGATGTATTGTTTTTAGCTGCGATTCGCCTGTTACTCATGCCGCCTCACCAAGCTCCGTGTGTTCTCGCATCTTTAATGAACAAAGTGTTTCAAAGTTTTGCGCATTTTTTCAGAGCCAAAGCCAACACCTGTCTGATTCCAACACCAACAATCTGGTCGATCACTTCAATCAAAGCTGCTTGTCGTCACTAAATATTACTGCTCCTCTAAAGGTTAGGCCTACGTCTAAAGCTAGTAAGCAACCCTGGATAAATGACAGCATTCGCAGCCTAAAAGGAGAATGCAGGAAAGCAGAACGCAGATGCAAAGAATCCAGTCTCCAAGTCCATTACCTCAGTCTGAAGGATTTATTAATTAAATACAATAACTTGGTTAAGGATGCGAGAACACACTATTTTTCCTGAACTCATTACTACACATAAACACAATCCCAGGTTTCTGTTTAAGACTGTGGATCAGCTGGTAAACCCAACCCCTCCTTGTGCCTCAGCTGGAAGTAATGATGAATGTGAATTGTTTTTATCTTATTTTACCAATAAGGTGGTGTCAATCAGAGCCTCTATTACCCCAGCGGCCTCTTACTCAGAGGTTCCTCACCAGCAACAAAATAGTTTTAACCAGTTTTATCCCAATGACTTGTCTGAGCTTTTAAAAACAGTATCACAAATGAGTGTCCTCCAGCCCACTTGATGTAATACCTACAAAGTTTTTACTGAAAGTAATGGATTCTGTTGGGACCCATTTGATCTCTGTTTTCAACAGCTCCCTATCTACTGGTTGTGTCCCTGATTATTTTAAAATAGCTTGCGTGAACCCACTTTTAAAGAAACCTGGTTTAGATCCCTCCCTCCCACAGAATTTTAGACCAATTTCAAAACTGCCTTTTATTGCAAAGATTCTAGAAAGAATTGTGCCCAAACAGCTGCTCACTGTACCGGAAAATAACAAAATATTTGAAAGGTTTCAGTCTGGTTTCAGGAAGTACCACAGCACTGAGACTGCCCTGCTTAAAGTCACCAATGACCTTTTAATGTCTGCTGATGAAGGCATGTGCTCAGTCCTGGTACTCCTGGACCTTAGCGCTGCTTTTGACACCATTGATCACAACATCATGTTAGACAGACTGAGGCACTGGGTGGGGATCTCTGGTACTGCCCTAGAATGGTTTTCATACTACCTGTCAAATAGGAAGTTTTGCATGTCTGTAAACAACTATGTCTCTTCATTCTGTCCAGTTAAATATGGTGTGCCTCAGGGGTTGGTCTTAGGACACATTTTGTTTTCCTTGTATCTGCTTCCCCTTGGACATATTATCCATAAACATGGTATTTCTTTTCATATTTATGCTGATGACACACAAATGTACTTGCCCGTCAGATCCACAGACCCTGGAATGCTGAGTTCACTTACTGACTGCCTTTGTGAAGTTAAAAAATGGATGTCAAATAATTTCCTCCAGCTGAACTCAGACAAAACAGAAATCCTGGTCATCGGGTCCCAGCAGATGGCAAAACAAATACTGGCATCTGCTGGTTCCCTAGTAAATCACATTAAGCCTGTTGCAAAGAACCTTGGTGTTTGGTTTGATAGTAATTTAAATTTCGAGCAGCATACCACAAAGCTTGTTCAATCACATTTTTATCAACTTAGAAATATAGTAAAAATTCGATCTATGTTAACTTTTAAGGACACCGAGACCATTTTACACGCCTTCATCTCATCACGCCTGGATTATTGCAACAGCCTTTTCACTTGTTTAACCCAAAAATCTACTGATCGACTCCAGACTGTCCAGAACTCAGCTGCCACGCTTTTAACCAGAGCAAAGAAATATGACCATATCACCCCTATTTTAGCTTCATTACACTGGCTCCCAGTGTGTTTTAGAATTGAAATTTTATTGATCACTTTTAAAGCTCTTCATGGCCTCTCGCCTTGTTATATTTGTGACCTTTTAGTCCCATACACACCAGCACGTACCTTGAGATCCTTGGGCAGAGGTCTGTTGTCTGTTCCAGAGTCTCGACTGAAAACTAAAGGGGACAGAGGCTCTGGAACAGCCTGCCCGAGGAAATCAGGTTGGCTGAGTGAACTTTTTTAAGTCCCTTCTTAAAACATACTTTTATAGGAGAGCCTTTCCTGATCTTATTTGACTTTATTTTATACCTTTTATTTTATTCTATTTTACTTCTATCTACTTCTATCTTAAACGTGTATTTTAGTCTTTTCACTGTTTTCTTGCTTTTATCTTGTATTGTTTTTGTATAATTGTCTTTTGGGTATTATTGTCTTTACAATTGTTAAAGCACTTTGTAACTTGTTTTTGAAAAGTGCTCTACAAATAAAGATTATTATTATTATTACTAAAATGTAACGTGAAAACAGGACAGACTGCTGATTGGTCAGAGAGAATCGTCACTATTCACTGCATCATCATTGCCTGCACCAGACAGAGGCCAGCAACAGAAAGTTTTATATTTTACAGTTTTCGTATGGAATTTCATCACTAAATCCACTTCTGAGAAGTTTTGAGGTGAGAAGTCACAGAGCCCTCTGCTCCCGCCGTCACACAGACCGCTGCAGCAACAACGGCAGAGGAAAACACAGCTGGAAGGTTTTCATACCGCTTATCTGTCTTTACATTCTCAGTAATGTTGAAACGTTTTAACTTAAAAAAGAGAAAGCTGTGTGGATCGCTGGTGTGTGTGTGTCGCATTGAACATTACGTTGCGGCAGTTGTGTGTGGCGTCGCTATGACGACAAGCTACGTACTATCTCTGGGTACTGTCTGCAATGGAAAACGGAGCAGGGCCGAGTAGAGTCCAGTCTATCGATTTGCGCTGTGGTAGCATTTTTCAGCAAGGCAGCATAGATCGTCAGAACACCGGCAACAGTTCAACGTTTAGTCCTAAAAGACGATGCCACTCCGACTCTGTTTGGGCCTGGAAATTCACAATCACAACCTGTAAGTATGCTTTATTGGTTGTGAATTATATTTAAAATAAACACGGAAATGTAACTTCACAGACTGTTCAAGTGTAAAGTTATAACTATAATGCTAATGTAACACCAATTTGGCCAAAAATTGAGTTGATATATGGTGATTTTTGTAGTGGTTTATTGTAAGATGTGGAACAATGATGTTGTGTGGTTGTGGACTGGTAATAACTTCTACCATCTGCTAGGTTACGGTCACAGTCTGAAGTAGTGTTGTGTCACTCAATGAACGTTTCGTTCATAAGACCTAACTGTGTGAATGACTCGGGACGAACGGGTTGTCTCAGTGAGTGATTCGTTCATTTTCACGCATGCGTGAAGGATCTTGGACTCTTACGTTCACTTGTCCCACAGCAGCTGCCTGGGCTCCGTCAGCACAGGAAACAGAATTGATTAGTTCACGACTCTCAACTGTCTGTTTGAGTCGTTCATTTGTCACGTGACAGCTCAGCTACAGGGCTGTGGTAAGCAGGCAGCACAGGAAACAGAACTGGTTAGTTCACAATTCATAGCAACTGTGGGTCTCTGGGTTTGAGTCGTTCATTTGTCACGTGACAGCTTCTACTGTAGAGCAGGAATGATCTACTCGTTCACCGCTCACATGGGTCCTCCTCAGTCTTTCGTTCATTCTGCAGGCTGAGTGACTGCCAGCGCTGGAGAATGAGAGGCAGGTCGGCTGTCACTCAACTGACATTATATAGCTATTTTGTTAATAATGTGACATTTAATAAAGCATACCGTTATTATAGCGCAGTTATGTTGTGCTAAGTTATAGTTTTAACACAGCCGCAGTAACTTTAGTCCTGCTAGTGTTTACAGCTAACAGCTGATGAGAGTTGTTCTGGGTCCGCTCCACTTCAGAGCCCTGACAGGTTTCTACCTGGAGCCGAATTACCTCAGAGGTTGTCTCCTCTCCAAAACAAACAAACCCGGTCATTAAAACATTAAAACACAGCCACATAGCAACGTTAGCGTTAGTCCTGTAAACAGGACATATTTCTGTGGTTTGAATTTGGTTGTGGGCCCAGTAGGGTTTATATAATGATGATATACAGTAATCAATAGGTGAATTTGTGCATTATACTTTGTCAAATAAAGCAAGCCAGGCAGCCTTCTGTGCTTGAGAACAGCGCTGTTTTTTAATCATCCACTAGAGGGTTGCAGCGCCGCAATAACTAGCCTAGTTCAAATTAACAAAATGACTAAACCATGTAAACCTGTTCTGGTACAACCCCTAATTAAGATTTTGAACCTAAAAAATTAGCATAATACCACCTCTTTAAATAATCTGGTTGCTTCTGGTTTCACAGGATTTCCTGCCTGCACTCCCCGCCTCCTCTTGGATATAAAGTTCAATTACACACACACAAAGAACGAGCTATTTTTAATAACCAGTGTCCCCGGGCTTTTTTACTGCACTTTTCAAGCAAAGAATCACCTCCTCATGGACAGAACTAAAAATAGAAACCATTTGAATAAAATCGACATAAAAGCCGCTGGATGCTTCAGTTCATCTGACTTCTGCACTTACAATGTTTTGAAACATCAGCCTCCCTCAGGGATACTGCTTTCAAAGACTCCTGTTGATCTAAGATACAGAATGGATGATACACAGCACCAGTGCTGCTTGTGAGCTTTCTGTGAAATTTGAGTTTGTTAAGACATATACTTTGAAAAATTGAGAATTTGACAACAATCTGCCAATTCGAAAACCTTAACTGGACCTGGGTACATTCATACTGACCAGGGACACGCATTGGATGGGTTATAATAACAGAAGCCCATCAATTATGAGAAGAATTACTTAAACAGAAGCTTTTCTATGAATAGATGGTCAAAAATAACGTGTGTCGTGCATTTCAGAACCTATTATCTTGATGTAGCAGGATGGACCAGGGATCAGTTGTTACACAGTCAGTGGGGCCGGAGTTTGGCCTCTACAGGGAGTCATGCTTCTTCTCTTGCTTTATTTGTGTTGCTCAAAGCAAAATGACATTTAGAAAACTCATCAGCAACATATGAGTTTGTCTTTTCAAGTACAATGTCCGGATTATTGTGGATTATCCACTGACTGGGAACAGTTTTAGAGAGAAGGTAGTGAAGTAAATAATGGAAAACTGCTTTTTGTTTTGTAATCTGGGTAGAGTGACCTCTGAAGACAGCTTGTCATAGTTAGTATAGTGAGCATGTGATGTGGCCCTGTGATGTGGCCCTTTGGTGCAACCTCCCAAAAAGTAAGGTAACCTGGCAATGATCTGCTTGTAGCGGTAAATGGAGAATCCATGTAGAAGTCTGCACCAGTCTTGAACTTGGACTTAACTGCAACGAGCTACTGCTTTTTACTCCCCGCAATCCAACAGCCAACCTCATGGTTAAATATAAATTTGAAAAACCTGCCAAAAGAACCCCTACAGACATGTTTTAAAACAGTAATCCAACATTTTTAGATGAGAAGATCGATATCAGTCTTTGCCTTCGGCTGTGGCTCAGGCGGTTGTCCACTAATCAGAAGGTCGGTGGTTCGATCCCTGGCTCCTCCAGTTTGTCTAAGTGTCCTTGGGCAAGATACTGAGCCCGAAATTGCTCCTGAAGGCTGTGAAAAGTCTATCCTCAGTGTGTGTGTGTGTGTGTGTGTTTGTGCTGGGGGTTTCAGGTTTCCACATAAGTTATATTTAAGTTGCATACTTGGCTTTGGCTTCCAAAATAGTAATGGTCTTATGTAATTGTGTTAAACTAAGATTTAAGAAGAGCGAAGAAAAACCTTCTCCCTTCAGAAGATGAATGTGAAAACAGCCTTCAAGCTATGCATCATCCTGCACAGTGAACTAAGAATAAGAACAACACATTGTTGAGTGGATGGGGGGATTTAATTAGTTATATTGACCTTTGCCAATAACCAGCTTTCTCTTGTAGAACTGATTTTAATTCAACAATAAACAGTCCTTTGCTTTCTACATTACTCCTGGTTCTCTAAACCTTGGCTGGCTGGATGTGCTCTTACTATAGAGAAAATATCATAGTGAAATGAGGCTGTGTACAGTATCTGACTGACTGTGTGCTGTTGATTCTGGTCTGTACTTCCTGCTTTGATATCTTTACCTCACGCATCATAAGACCTGCTGACACTGGCCAGTCACACTCATCAGGCTGCTCTATCATCCAGGAAGTTTAAACACTAATAATTACTCAGTGGTTCAATGGCTGTCAGCTGTGAGAGGAGAGAAGATACTGATTAATGTGCTTCCAAATATTTAATAAAGCAGAGTTATGTCTGGCAGTGGTGAGAAACTGGGTTTTTACAGGTCTCGGAGAAACTTTAAAGGCCCTGAAAACTTGAATGTTAAATGTTATAAAAATATTCTCTATAACTTTAAATATCCATGACTAAATAAGGATCATGCAGTTAAACCTTTTTGTTAAATAAACCCACCTTTGGTTATCAGTTTTTTTTATTCTATAAAAAAACTCTGTGGTTTTGTCAGATACGACTGACAGTGACTAAACAACCTTCCAACAGTCATGATGTTTTAATTCAAATGTTGCTAAATCCTGATTTGTGCACAGACGTGCGTGGCATCACCTTTTTCCTCCTGAGCCTAGCCAATTTCAAACCAGCGAGGAGAGCGCAGAGAAAAACAGAAACGCAGAAATCTTTCATTTGAATGATGTTCTAACTTTGGCAGAGATTTGTGTGTTCATGTTGGACTGCTCACAGTACAAAGATGAAAACACATCTGCAAGAGGTTTCATCATTATTTATCTGCCGTAATCATCAGATTGAACTAATCAGGGCATTTCAAACCCACCACCACAGACAAAATCGAGACCACTGTGTCCATGAAGTCAGTGAGTTAGTCGTGGCCTACAACTTGAGCCCCATTTTTGTAGCCTAAATTTGTTTACATTTTGGTAAATTGGGACTACTGAATGTATCTTGAATTAGCTGTTAGCTCTTTCTGTTTGCAATGTACCCATGGATGTGAAACTCTCAATGGATTACTTTGATACTGAAGAAAACTTAAAACATGATGATTCTCAGGCAAGTTCTACAGTTGTAAGGAGTGGCTTTTTTCTGTGATTACTGAGCAGATTTATGGACGTTTATTCCCAATAGACATGGACGCAGAAAGCGTAAGTCACACTGAATCTAAAAATATGTGTATCATGTCTGTTTGTTCAGATTTGACTGAGTTAAAATAGTAATAAGGCTCTAATGGGTTTTAAGGTATCTTCATTTATTTATTTATTTTTTCCTCCACTGGTTTAACAACTCACGTTGATGTAGAAGTGTACTCACCCTGACATCACTGCTGGGTTTGATGGTTACAGGTGTAGCAGGTGAGTACACTTCTGACCACACAATGCAGGATGGGGTCAAAGTTACAACAGAACTAAAACTTTCAACCAGACAAAACACCAAACACACTTACAGAGTACCTTACAGTAACACCAGGCTGAGCTTTTCAGCCTGGTGTTACTGTAAGGTACTCTGTAAGGTTTGCAAATGTTAGCATTAAATCAAAATCAAAATATCCAACATTTGCACACCAAGTAACATACAATAAACTATTCTAATCACAAATGATGCAGTATTTAAGTAGAATACAGTTTTATATGACTGCTGAAATATGATTTAACAACTACTGAGTTTAAACATATTTTGTTGTTCGGGAATTTCTGTGAGGACGGCAGCACTTAATGTACAAATATGATGCGTATTCTTCTTCTGGTTATTTAGAACTCTAACAGCAAAGATTGATCACTCTTAATAACACAGTAAACAGAGAAAGAATTTAAATCTGTTATATTTTCAAGTCATACACTGTACAAAAATGTTTGTTACATTGTGTTTAGATAAGCTCTACATACATTACAATTCTCCCAGACTCACATCAGTGTAGAAACACTGTATAAGTACAAACACACAGTTAGAGAAATACAGTTTCCAAGATCTTGTCATAAAAACATTAAAGATCTAGCACATTAGCAGAAAATGAAAAAAAGTTAGTTTCATTTTAGCACAGCTAAATAAGATGATTGTGTAACAAAGTCCTAACAAACTGAATAGCAAGAGAGAAGGCAAAGGCAGACCAACCAGCAACTACACAGTGTAATACGTTTCCATTCAGTGTTAGTACTGATCCATACTGCTGCTGTAGTAAAAGTCTAAATATCTACAGTATATTTCACCTTTCTACCAGTACAATTAGGATGTCCAGTGGGCTTCTTAAAGATTTGTTAGGCCTTCAAATAGGATTTAAATAATCCTTTCTCACAGATACAAGTCAATAAGGACTGAAAAAAAAAATAACAAATTGTAACTGAACTGAATTCTTACAGCAAGTTTTCTGATTCATCAGGATTTTTAACTACTGTTCTTAATATATCAGTGGTACCATATAAAACTAGCTGCACCACAAGGGTTAAATTCTCTTGCTTGGATTGTTAATGAGAAAAGTTTGTGAGATGAACTGTGTAGTTGTCGTTAATGCCACATAACAACAAAATCAAAGCCTTCTGATTGGATGGACTATAGAACACCATGTTGTTACGTTCAAAGGCTGTTAAATCAAAGTGCATTTTCAACGGCAGGTGTACACATGGAAGAAAACCCTCGTTGTGTGTTTGTGTCTGTGTGTGTCTTTGTGTGCGTAACAAAAGCAGAGCATTAATTTACTCTTGAACTGTAACATTAAAATTTTCATGACCAACACAAATGATTTGTGATGTTTTCTCACACTCTTGTCCTTCGGGTCATACGTGTCCACAGTAAATTTGTTAAATTAGAGATACAATATTCTCCAGGACACCAGAGGCTGGACAGCTGAAAATGACATTATAGAGATCAGAAACATTTCCTTGCAAGAAATGTTTTCACACATTTGGTAGCACCGCTCAGAAATGCAGGTCACTCTGAATAATAGCAGCTTTGCGTCAGTCAGCAGAGAGTAAACTGAAGCATACACCAAATTTTACAAAAAAAGCCTAAATGTTACTCTGATACATAATATATTAGTCAGTATAAATGAACATTTCAGTGGTTGCGTCTTACAACAGTTTTCTGCTTACAGCTGCTAAAACAGATAAAACAGTCAAGCCTGCAGTCCACTCACTTAATCCACTGAGCCATGCAAATTATATTATTATAAAAAACAAAATTGAATGAATATGGCCACATGTGGATCCAGGTCTGTACACTATCATGAGTGTGAATAACTGATTTAGCTTTGTTGGACTGATTATAGACCAACAGCAATTGGTTTTTCAAACACCTCATTTTTAAACTAAATGGTTGCTAATAACAAAAAAGTAAGTAAGTATGAACACTTAAAAAATAACAAATCAGTTGTCCACCTCCCAGTGTCTTGGCTTGTTTTGGCAAAGTGAAGAGTTTAAGGCACTACATTGGTTTGACAAATCACATTCAAAATACATGAGAGCCATTCAGTGCTGACGTGTATTTTAAAAACTACATCCAGAATCAGAAGAGACACTTTGACCACTTTGATCTGCTTCCACCTTCTTCCGCTTCTCTAAGAAGAGTTTGTAGTTTGCAAATTTCATCTAATGATGCCTTCTATCAAAACCAAAATGTTGTGGTGACAACATTATAAAGACAGCTAAAGACGACTGAAAGACGCCCCAGACAGCAGGACTATAGGGCCAACATGGCTGCCACAGTGGTCAAACAGTTTTTAATTATTGGAAGCTACACACCCCCCAGTTTAAGGGTAAGATAGAGACATAACTCTTTGGTCACTCAAAACCATGTTTGAATGGTGGGAAGGAAGTTATTATTTGAAATCACTGATAGAAAAAAATCATAAAAACAACTGTAAAAAGTAATGGCTTATCCTTGTTGGTAACAACAGTAACTATTTAAACTGAATGTGTAAATGTGAACAGTTACCTACAGTACGCGTTGTATAAGGTTTGGAGATAAAATATGCCAAAAGCAAATGAAAGCAATTTCAGTGGTTTGTGGTAATTATTATAATTGTTACAAACCCAACTGTAATTGTCAATAAACAACCAATTCAGTATCCTACCCAGAAACCTTTTTTCACCTAAGCTACTATTCCAAAATACATTGCTGCTGATTCAGCTGGTTATAATGGTGGAAATTACAGATAGAAAGACTTCAAACTGTTAGTTTGTGTTTAGTTTTGGTGTAGTACAATCTTGTGAGTTATCAACGTTTCCCAGGTGGGAAATCTGATAAATAAGGTCCTAATATGAGCTCAACCAATCCTCCATTGTTGTAGTTCAATAGGGCACACGGCTCGGTCTCATCTGTAGTTCAAACAATATCATATCTCACCATCTCTCAATCTCATGATCTTTACATTCTGCAGATTTAGCACAAAATCAAGAGCCCATCATCTTTGCAGTTCAGATAGCATCTTCCGTCATTTTTAGTTAGTTCTGACATCGTCACATCCCACCATATGCGTAATGTTTCAGTTAAAAGCCTACTGGGATTGTCAGTGTCGTTCTGCATTCAAAAGGCAAACGGTAACGTCCTTCTTAAAAACACTGCAGAGGGGAAGAGCCACACACCATATAATCGTCAACGGTTCAACCTTTGTTGCATGTAATACATCTCTCTCTCTCTGTCAAAGTGTTTCATGGCTCCCTCTAAACCAAAGTGCTAAAAAAACAATAATGTAATGTATAATTCTGTGTGGTAAAGAAAAAATAAATATTGGAGTGCTGCAAACACAGACAGGCATCATGGTCATTCCTCTGACTTTTGTACTGTTGTTTTTGTACATTTTTTTTTTATTAAGGGTTAACTGTTGATTTCAACAAGATCAACTCATGTTCTGTATCTTCTTCTTGCTCTTTGTGTCACTGGTGGAATGAAGGAGGTGAGAAAAGTGTCCTTGAACAAGCCTCACAACCCCTTAGAGTGGTGAATATGTCACAAAGTACCACTTTCTCTATTAATTGAATTGTGAGTAAGAACAGTTCATTTGGTCATGCAACTCTGCTCCAAGTACTGATGCCACCAACGATGACACATGGAAAGATCTTGAAAAGATCTCGAAAGATGTTGACTGTCCTCTTTCTACTTGAGGTGTTCAATGACTGAGATTTCTCCCCTCTCTGGGTCCAGCCCGTTCATGAACAAACCTCCATTTCTTGCCAGAGGTGTCGTCGGGGTCTGCACCCCGGCTTCCCTCTCGTTCCTGTCATCGATGAAATTTACAGACGTGGTCCTCTTTGGCAGAGCGAGCTCGGGGCCGGGGCTAAATCCCAGCTCTGAGGACAGTTTGCGTTTAATTGACGCAGCACGCTGGAATTTATCGTAGATCTCAACACTGACACGTCGCCGTGTTTCTTTGAACTCTGCTGAGACGTTAGCCGTCCACTCTGCAGCATGAGCTCGGATCTCTCCTACCTGCAAGCAGAGACAAATAGACAGATAAGTTAGTAAATAGGAAAGAGGGGTTCACATGGATGGCAAGTTCACACAGAATCTGATATGAATAGAGTTTTACTCTGCTACACACATAGGTTTACACAATATACCCACTGTGACACAAGGTCATGAAATGCTTCAATATAAATACTGTTGCTGCAAATTACTGTTTAACACATTGCCTGCAGGCATGAGGTCTATCAGGTATTTTATTACAGAAATGTTTTTACGTCTGGCAGTAAAAGCTAAACTTTCAGGTACACATAACATTAGAGTGACACTGACAGACGAGTATGGAGACAATAAAAGACAAGAACAGACAGACCGACACAAACTGAAGTGTAGCAGAGGTGATCAGAGCCCTGCGCCAAAACCAGAATATTTATGTGCCTTAATGGGACACTAACATGCTTCAGTTTTGTGCTAATGTCTCATCTAAAAGGGACTGGAGCTGCTTTTCAACCATTCTGGTATCAATCACTTCAGGGCTAAAGAGGCAGTTGTGCACACACACCTCAAATACAGCCTCTAGGTCTAACTATATCACAGTGCCTAATGATAATAACACACACACATTTGCGTGCCAGTAAGATTATAGCGTATCACAGCAGGACTTCAGCATGACAACCCATGGGGAGCATTAGTGAACACACACATACACACACTTACACAATACATCTTGCATCCACCTACCAGTTGTTATGCCATCATGTCATCATGTTGTCGAAGGTATTGTTCCCTGAAGGCAATTTTATTTATATAGGCCAGTATCACAAATCACAGTTTGCCCAAAGGGGCTTTATAATCTCTAGAGCATATGCCAGCCTCTGCACTTAGACCCTCAATTCAGTTAAGGAAAAACTCCCCCCAAAACAACTTTTAACAGGGAAAAAATGGAAGAAACCTCAGGAAGATCAAGTCGGGATCCCTCTCCCAGGACAGACAGACATACAATTGATGTAGTGTGTACAGGAAATATTCACAACAGAAAATCCTAGTATATTCAATTAATAAGAATATGTTTTTTAGTTAAGAACTGGCTAAAAGCTACGACCAAATATTCATTCATACTCAACTCTCACTAAAACTCCAGTTAAATCTGATTACTATATAAGGTGATGACCGTGTCATTCTGGTTGCGAAATCCCCAGGTTTTTCAATTGCACCATCACACATTGTCCAAATGACCTTATTTCTCTCTCTCTGGATATGCTCACAGTAATGGCCTATGACTGTGTTTATGTGTTTGGATGGCAGACAGTGGATTGGATTAGAAAACAGTCGTATCATTAAAATGACATTAAGCAGAGGGCAAAAGTTGAGGACGTGGCACCGTAACTGAATAGCACAAAAAACCTTAGTTGCCGAAAGAGAGACAGAAGGAGATATAGAAGGTGAGGCGGAAACATATACATCAACAGATAAACAGATATGTAGAGAGAGAAAGAAAGAAGTGGCAAAATAAATTAGAGAGAGTCAGGGAATGGAGGAGTGAATGAAAGCAACAGTCTCGTACCTCTTCTTTCGTCCTCTTGGAGATGACTCTGAGCCAGTCTCCTATCATGCTGAGGATGGCAGCAAAGTAGGCTAGTCCCACCAGAATCCAAAACCATACAACAGGTTTATAGTAATCTAAGTACTCTATTTCAGAACCACCTAGACATGGAGACACAGGCAGACAAAGACAATGACTGTAATATATATACAGTAGAATCCAAAGCAGTCCACTCGACGAGATGTACAGGCTTAATGCAGAGACAGAAAGGTTTAAAGTGTCTGTGTTGGAATTCAATCACTTCCTGTGTGTTTGTACCTGCCACAAAGTCTCCAAATCCTATGGTAGTCAGGGTGATGACCACAAAGTAAAGGGACTCCAGCGCAGACCAACCCTCGATGTGTTTAAAGATGGCCGCTGGGAGCGCCACAAATAGCAGGCAGCCGAACAATACAAACAGGAGGGTGGAGATGACGCGGATCTTTGTCTGACTGATGTCCCAGTGCTGCAGGAGAGAGAGAGAGAGAGAGAGAGAGAGAGAGAGAGAGAGAGAGATAAGCAGAGAAAATTTGCAATATCATAGTGAAAACAGGTACCATTCAAATTCTAGAGATCTGGTCTGTTTGGTCTGTTGGTGAACACACATAAACACACGCAAACATACGTGAAGCTTTGGCCCTCAGTTTTCATGGTTTGTTGAAGTTCTTTGGTACAGAAGCTGAGGAAAGCTTAGTTAGTTATTTGCCTCTTCACTGGAGCTGTTAGAGTGGCGGCAAGCAGGGTCTTGAAAGAGAAAATCCAGATCCAATGTAGATATTTTAAGAAAAACATGTAAATTTGTCACCTTGTCCAGCAGTGAGAATTAACTGCAATGATGCTCAAACCACAGCAAGATGCTAAGCGTTGTGTGGAAGTCAACATGGAAGGATGGGCTATCTCACAAAGCAAAATATATGGGCTTATACTCCTGATTTTGATGCTTAGAATCTAAAGCCATGTAAGCCGCTCTGGGAAGATGCTACCATGCACACAGTGACAATGCTATCAAACTGCAAACACACACACACATCTTTCACGTCCAAAAAATTTTTATTTTGTTGTTTCTCAACACTGTCGAGTTCAACCTTTTCATTTTTTTTTCTTTATTACATTTAGAAAGAGTACAATGTTTGAGCCCAAACTGGCTCTACGTCAGGTGTGTTTGCTAATTAGCACTACACACAAAGTATAGCTGAGAATGAGTTTTGCAGGTATTTCCTCATAAACCAAACTTAATACAATTCATTCTAAGTTTGATATCAAGGTGTGTAACAAATTCCATTGTAATCGATCTTACAATTATGGAGAAATTTCATTCTGGACCAGACACATAACAGATACAGCACACTGTTGAAGAGAAAACTCCTTTTAAAGAGAAAAGGTAAAACCAGATGCTGTGAGCAGTAATAGTATTATTCCATTAATTTCATCCCCTGGGTGCAGTAGGGAAAAAAGACATTCACAGTATTCACTGAGAATAATCAATCTGGGAACAGAGCAATAAGGCTTTGACAAACACACACACACAAACAAACACACGCTTACACAATTAACTGTCCTCAGCCATAATCATAATATTCATTACGGAGTCCCTCGGGTGCTCTGACAGCCATAGCAGGAGCAAAGCATTTACACTCTGGATTCAGATTTCAAAGACATTCAACAGTGACTTCAACATTTCAGCTTGACTGTTTACACAAAATAAATAAATCAACTTAAAAATGCACTGTTCAACAGCAACTACAAGGAGACCTGCTTCTCAATCAGAGTTTAGTTTGTTTAAACATTTCATTGAGTTTGGACCACAAAATGAGGGACTTTATTACTCAGTTTGAGCTCTGGAGTCAGCTGCTTAAAGACCAACCTACTGTAGCTTTACACCTAACTTCAGCTTTTAATCAGAACCATGTATCATTAGCAGTTTATATCAAACAAATATGCACAGGAGCCTCTCAGTATCATTCAGCTGGAGAATTATTCATCCACATGTAAAGTTAGGTCCAAGTTTTTCTTCGCACTGGATTTAAAGTACCATTTTCACACACACAGCACATGTACTGTATATACTATGCGTGCTAGGCTGCACTACCAATGTACAATTGGACTTTTTGTGACCTTTACTGTTTAAAAGGCCATAAATACAAAAGATCAATGACACAAGGGGTTGAAAAACAAGCTGACCTTGTTACTGTATCATCAATGTTAAATTCCCAATGGGGCAACTTAAATTAAAAGAAACTGTAAATGTGTGAACCGCACTGCAAGGTCATTTTGATAAAAACTTCAAACAAGGAGAAGGACACATCTCATCACATCAGAGTCTACCAAAATTCTTGATCGTAATGGTATAGTTTTGCATCAATGTGACTAAACACTTGATATTTTAAATCTATAAACAGTTCAGAAAATGTACTATATCATAGTATACATCACTATTATATCACCAAATACTTACACATACTTTATTATAGGTTTTAAAGCATCTTGCCCACTCTTGCTTTAGTTAAATCAGTGCATAGCATGCTAATTAAATCAGATATCGGCCCTGGTGTGAGTGAGGAAATTGTCTAGAGTGCTTTGTTGTAAATTATTCAGGGTAGCCTATACACACTTGCCATCTGCAGACCACAAACTGTGGGCCTTCCTGTGATATACAGTATCCGTGTGTATATCCACGCTACGTGTTTGTGTATGTCACTCCAAACTCACCACGAACATTTTCTCCACTCTGGCAATGCCCTTGCCAAATATGGTGCCGAGCTGATCTCCTACACCAGCCAAGAGAAAGCCGAACAGAGGTATCCCTAGCAACGCATAGACAATGCAGAAGATCCTCCCACCTTCTGTGTGGGGTGAAATGTTCCCAAAACCTGCAGAGAGGACAGAAAGAAAAAGAGACTCAGAAATATGGTGCCATTTCATGCTTCCCACAACAGTGTGCCGGTGTAAACACTCTAAGCCAGTGATCAGATGACGGATTAGATAATCCGCTATCTCTGTATCTACTATTATGTTCCCTGACGTATTAAAATGTCTATTCTATTTTTTTAGCTTGTATCCTCTGATTGAACCTCTGCATTAACAGCTTCAACAGCAGGCTCCTACAAGACAGTGTGAGTAAGTGACTGTCTACAAAACAAAAGAAGAAAAAGGAAACAGGAAGGGTAATTAGTATGAGGGAACTCAAGAGTGAAAAAATGTAGTGCAGGGAGACATGAACATCCACTGAACACACAAAATGCATCATACACTCTAAATGTATGGCCAGGAAGAGGATATAGAATCAGTGACTCCTCCACTTCTGACAGCAGTAAGTCAGGTTACATAACTAACCATAACAGCAGGAGTGTTCATTCACTTACATTTAAATAATATTTATTCATACCATAACACAGACTAAGGTGGGCGACACATCAGCCAAACACAAATTTACATTTGGAAAATCAGTCTGAACCGCAGACGCTCTAAATAAACACAGAGATGCTGCACGTCCCCCTCCTGTGTGTGTGTCCTACCGATGGTTGTGATGACAGTCCCAGCAAAGAAGAAGGAGGAGCTGAGGTCCCACAGGCTGCTGTGGTTGCTCATTGTCCCTGCAGGGTTCACTCCAGAGCGGATCGCAGACACAACTTGCTGGGGTGGGGGGGGGTTCCAATTTGTGTTTCAGATCAAGACATGATTGACCATTAGACACAAATTTAGGACAAATAACACATATTCTGTTACTTTCTTGCTCCTGTAAATAAAATCATTATAAATCATTCTTGTAGCAGTGCAGGCGGGAAAGTATGTGTGTCTGCTTGCCTGTCTAATGAATTAAAAATGGAAATCTATAAAACTTGAGATGACTGTAGGCGAGGCAAAAATCTAGAGCTGACAAAGAGAATACATTAAGGTGAATGTTGGAGCCCCAGAAGGACGTCTACATATTTCAGAATGGGAAACTTGACTGGACTAACAAAATCAGAAACGAACTCTCTGTGGTTCAACATTTCTTCCTTCGACTCTGCTTACTCCTGTGAAACTGTTGGAGCTGTCCATGGTGCTAGAACCACTGCGGCTGTGGTGAATTACATCTGTGTACAAAACATACATAATGTTGTAATGTGAGGTAAGTCTCACCTTAACTAGCTCCTCCAGCTGGCTCTGGTTGACACAGGAGTGTCTGGACAGGAACGTCAGCTTCTGGGACAGGATGGCCAATCGCTGAGCACTAGGAGAGAGAAAGAAAGTGAGGCTGAAAAATATTAGTGATCATGCCTTCAAATTTAACAGAGTGCACCCGTCTCTAACCCCTTATTTGAAAAAGGGTAACAGAGAGATAACAGTTAGTGTCAATGATTGATGACTGTACAGCAAAGTCTCTTAAATTAACACGTGTGGGTTTGGTTTAAGCTGTGTAAAAATATGTAGCAATAGTAGTAAATTAGTAGTAATTAATAGTTAATATTTTGGCTCTTAGCCATTTAGTGATTAGCAAACGTGCAGCAGCACTTTGAACTAACTAACTGAAGCCAGTGTAAAGATTTCAGAATAAGACTAATGTGCTTGTTACTCCTAAACTGCAGTTGTCTATTGGAGTTCAACACTAGGTTTTTCCTCTATAGTGGAATTGCTTTAAATATATGACTTATCTGCTGTGTGTATTTGGTAGGGAGGAGCGAGTACACCACTATCTGTATCTGCAACAAATAAAATTTTCTGTGTCCTTTTTTTTTTCACAATTAATTAATGCAAGTTTAACCTTCGAAAACTCAAACAGTTGAGTTCAGAATCGTGAACTTGTCAGAGCTCTTTGAGTTAAAAAGAAGAAGTAAGTGGACGTAACTATAATGATTTACAGTCTAGAAGGTGGATGGCTGGGTGGACGGCTTGTCTGGTAGGTTGGCAAAGAGACAAGTAGGCATATATTCAACCTGCCTACCTCTCATGAGGCTGCTCCAGGGCTCTGAAGACTGCCGCTCCCATCACCAGGTACAGAACAACCAAAAGAAAGATGGCTGTCACCGTCTTCCATTTCATCACTGTGGCAACCACCTGCAACACTTCAATTGATCAGTCAACCCACATACACACAGGAGGCCTCCAGAAATAAGCTATAATAATGCCAAAGGGACATTTTAAGGGAGCTCTAAACCTTGTGAAAAAATGAATAAAAAATTACTTTTATAATCTGGACTTCTCTCTTTTTTCTCTCACCTCACTCTCCTCCCGGGGAGTCAGTGTGATTGGCTTTGTGGAGAAGGAGAGGCGGGGCTTGGTATTGTGAGTGGCAGATTTAGGGTCCAATAAGTCTGGAGCTGCCACTGCAAGGGGAAATAAGAAAATGGCATTGAGATTTCCCCCCCCACACACACTTTTCCCCCATTTCTGTCCCTGCTCTCCTACTCCAATCAAACACATGTAGCTGATACTTTTAGAAGTACTTATAAATAAATCACTTTGGCCTTTAAATCCAAACTGGTAAAATAAGCCTGAATCAAGCACATTGGGTGTGTAATATATGTGTGTGCTTTTATAAGATACAGAAAGTAGAAGAGGAAGAGAGAAGAGACGTTTTGACAGAAACTTATTTACTGTAAACGGCCTAAACTGTTAAGGCCAAAACCACAAACTTCATCAACAAACTGCATAAAAATCCAATTCCAATTGTGTTGTAGGCCTGCAACTGTTATTTAAAAATGTTATTAAAATAAAATACAGAACACGCCCTCCAAATGAACCTCTATATTGTAGTCCACACTACCTTCCCCTTGCTTTCGCATGAGGTCACAGGTGCCACTGTCGGGTTTGCACTAACCCAGATCAATTTCTGCCTTTTTGAGCATTCAGATTTATACTGAATGCTCAAAATGTTATTAGGATGAGAATGAAAAAAGCACTTAAGTTGAGTGCCTTCCACGTGAAGGTTTGACCATAACATACACAGTAGGTGCTGGTGACCTAAATGAAATAATCTTTCTTCAGGGTCACCTTAGAAGCACATGAAACACAACTGTGATATGAAATGGTGGTATTCTGCAAATCGTGGGAACTGAGTTTAGGTGGTTTTAGTTTTCAAGAAACAATAATGCAAAATGACCAGGTGCTTTTGGGAAGCTATGTGGGTTACCTGACATTTGTTTAGCTTCATACATATTTAATGGATTAAAACACAGGTACAGTCAGTGCAGCTGTGCAGGAAGCAGAGCTGTTGGAGATAATCACACACACACACACACACACACACACACACACACACACACAACTCCATCTCTACTTTCTCGCTAAGTGGAGAAGTATGACAACTTGCATGAGTTTCAATGCTACATGTTATTTTTTACTAAAATTTGTGTTTTCAGTATTGGATTTAAACATAGAAAACGTTTGTTGCTGAGTTTCAGATGAAGTTCTCTCTTTTTGTGTAGTCTACTTACTCCTTGTCGATGCCTATCCGATGCCCTCCGCTCTCCTCTTCTCCTCATCCGACGCTCTCACTGCGTTTAGGGGAATCTTTCCTCTGCGTGTCTCCTCCCTGCGGTGCTGAAGCGGGGTGACGAACAGGCGCTCCGTTTTTCTTCTGCTCCTCTCCTACTTTTACCGCTGGTCGGACACTGATGCTGCGCTGGCAAGATAACGTTTTATTGCATCCACATGTCGCTGCAAAGAGCTTTCTCTGGTGTTTCTCTCGCTGTCCTGTGTCAGCTCTTTTGCATGCGCTCCACTCCGTCTGCGCTCTGGCTTTTGAGCGCACCGGTGGAGTGGTGGGATAACACCAAGAGGAAGGAGGAGGAGAGGGGTGGAGAAAACGGGGGAAGGGGTGGAGGTGCAGGATATAGAGAGATGGCTCTCAAACCGGGGTCCGCAAAACAGACAGAGGTCATCTTCGGAGTTTCAGGATTCCCTATCTAAATCGATAGTTATTTTTGCTGCATGTTTAGGTTATTCACTAGAGGTGAGAAAGCACTAATGAGCATTTGGTCAGGTCCACCCCTCTTCCAGAGTCATGTTTAAACGAAAACCCTCCTCAAAATAATGGGTGAATCAACCTGAGGATTTCAGAAAGGAAACCTTGGTGTAGAGGAGCTGGATGTCAGGCAAGTGTGAGAGAGGAATTGTTGGAGAGACATAAAGACATAGACAGAAAGACATGGGAAACCAATAAGAGTGAAGCAAAAGAAAGCAGAGAGCACAAGGAAGAGGGAAACAGAGGTGGAGAAGAGTCTTTTCAGATTGAGGCCCAGGAAGTTCTGCTGTAGTTTCTCTCTTATAGTTACAGCTTTGACCATCCTAAAGCAGTGGTTCCCAAACCTTTTTTTGGCACATTAGCTCTACTTGACCCTTGTCACAAGTTGGACATGTTGCATAACCAAAGAGTCATTTTACTTCTATCTGAATGTTGGAGGTACAAAAAATACAAAACTATTTCAGCGTTTTGCAGAAAAGTTGCCCCCAACAAAATGCAGAGAAATATGAGTATAGCAGAACTTTTTTGCAGTCACATTAGTTTTTTTTCAATTGCTAACCTGCATTGGTCAAAACTGAAGTCACATTGTCAAAACTCAAAACGCAGTCAGCGAAACAGAAGTGTATGTGGACCAAACTGTGAATCAATTTTCATTGCTTTCATACAAAATGCATTCAGTGACTACTTTCTCCAAAATCCATGAACTCTTTTCTCATTACTACTTCACTACCTGCAAAACTCTATATATCTGCAGCACATTTTTAAAATGCTAACACACTTTGTCCAAAACTGTTAAAAACAAATTCAAAACAGAATTATTGCAAATATCTTGCATTTTTGCAGCAACCAGTCTGAAATATATAGAAAATATTTTACATTTACGTACATTTTATGTTTCTATCTATGTGCGTAGAGAAATGTTTGTAGTTTTATGAAATTGGTTTTACTGCATAACTGCAAGCTGAGTGTAAAGCAGGAAATGTGCTTGTATTTTAGCAGAATTTGTTGGTGCTTCTATTACAAGTTGTGTTCATTGTGTCTCACGTACCAGTGTTACTGTGTAAACAACTGAGAAAAACTGATTTGCAGCACTGAAATTTCTGGAACTGAGAAGCAAACTGCTGAATGCAGTTTTTCTCAGTTGCTTTGGTACATTTCTACAATCATTCACATATTCTTATTGACATCATAACAGATATCTTCATCAATTCACTGTAGCACACAAAAAAAGTAATAGACATGTAGAAAAAATTATTTGCACATTATTACATATTCAACCATTTTGCATGTAGCGACTTATGCAATGAACTTATGACTAGATGTTTTGGGGGGGTAAGGCTACTCAACAGAGAACCAGTAAACTGTAATACATTGTAATCAACATGACATACAGTAAGCAACTGATAATGTAAGAAGCAGCAGACAATTGTACATAATCATTTGCATAAATGTGTCAAAGCATTTGCCATTTGCAATTTCGATCAATTTGAGAAATTGCTTTTACATATGATGTGCACACATGACTAGATGATGTGGAGGCTGAACATAGAGAAATGTACCAAAGTGTCTGAGAACAACTGTATTCTATATGAAATACTGATTTATATGAAAGATCTGTCACATTTTGAAGATAAAGTTAATCAAATTTAGATAATGCATCCTGTTGTTAGTGTTTTATAGGTCAGTGTGTTATGATTGACAATGGATGCTTTCTGAGTGAGACTTGTTGGCAGTGTTTTGGTTGAACAAGTTCATTTTGAGACTTGTATGAAGTGTTTTGGTGGTTTGAGTGACTTTTGCAGGTGAGATTAATTGTTTGGCCAAGATGCATGTTGTTAATGCAGACTGTGTGAAGAGTTTTGAAAAAGTGGCTTTAGTTTTGACCATTGCATCTTAGCAATTTAAAAAAACTGTAACTATACCACAACCCCATAGCATGATCTTGTGAACTTTTGGAGGGGTCCCTCTGTCCTAGAGCACAAAACCAGTGTTGAGAGATGTCTGATATGGATGGATGGCAATAGGCTAACATTTATTAAGCTCTATATTAAGATATATTTACTAGGGCACAATTTAAACCCAGACTTCTTATTTTATGTGTTTTTCTGGTAAGATCAGAATCACTGGCAGACAGGAGGAGGACAGGTGAGGAAGACAAGATGAGAGAAAGAGGAAAAGGAGAGGAGAGGGAGAGGAAGAAGAGAGGAAGAGGAGAGGGAGACGAAAACAAAGGAAAGGAAGAGGGAGAGGAGATGAAGAGGAAGAGGAGAGGAAGAGAGAAAGACTTGAAAGTGTGAGTGTGTTTGGGTGGTTGAAAGAGGCACAAACATGACCAGGAAAGAACAGGCAATTATTTAATCACTCAACCACCCAGTTAACATAGAGAGGCGTTCAGCTCAGACGTTAAGTAGTCTTGCACATACATGTAGGAAGGTGAGAGGGGGTTGAACCAGGTTGAAGAAGAGTTGTATGAGTCCACTGAGGTGATTAAAATACACAGAAATATGCCAGTCATGTTACGTAATTTAAGTCGACACTATAAATGACAGTTCATGGTCCCAAACCGTGCTCTATTATTAGCTGTTGGAATCTGCAGGGAGTCCATCTCAAGTTTGGCCTTTGATTGAAACCAAAGTTGTCAACTTACTTAGGTAAAGACCTTGGAGTGCTGTGTGCTGTGTGATTGAAGCAATCAAATGGATGAATCACAGCCTGCTGATCACAGACTAATATTAAAGCAAGTGTTTCTTTAAATACACACAATGCCATTCCCCTCAATACATGCCTCAACATGTATAGCAGTTTTTGTATTTTGATAACAGCTAATAATGAACTTGATCTGATATCATCCATCTCTCATGCTCCCCTGGGCTTGCTCTCTTTCTTTTTCTTTCCATCACTCCCGCTCTCTCCATTTGTCTCCCTCTTCCCTCTCTCTATCTCTCGGCCCCTGATGAGAACTTAATGGCAGTTTAAATGTTCATGTTTCCACCTCACGACTTCTAAACATTAATTACACGCCTATTTATACAGCTAAAGATAGATACTGTGTGCGTAGCTTTCTGTGTCTGACTGAGTGTGTGTGGATGTGTATTTGGGTTTGTGTATGTGTGTGTGTGTGTTAGAGAGAGCATAATGAGAGTCACAGTGTCGCCTCACCTGTCTGTTAATTTGTCCACACACCTGCTGCTTACTGTAAGCTGACATACAGACCAGACGACTAGATGAGATTTTGCCCCCTTCATGGTCCGGTGTCGTCTTAACTGAACAATGCCTGAACATTTTACGACACATTATACTTTAGTAGATATCATATAAAAGGAGGTTTTTCCATTCTGTTCTAAAAGCCTATATCTGCTGATCAGGAGACTGTTTGACTGTACTGAATGATACTTATCAGCCCCTGCCAGTCTGACAGAGCTGCAGAGGTGGTCAGTACATTTACTCAAGTACTGCACTTAAGTACAGTACTTGTACAGTAGTATTTCCATTTTACTAATTCGTTTTTAAACTTTGACTCCACTACATTTTGGAAGCCAATATTGTACTTTCCACTATATTTATTTGACAACATTAGTTACTGGTTACTTTGCAGATTTAGATTATTAGCACAAAATCAACTAATAAATGATGTATTATTATAAATGAAGATACCCAGCAGTATAGGTATAAGTAAAGTTAAGATTAGTAATGATGGGCCTTTTCTGCATAATGAGAACTTTTGGTATTTTAAGTATATTTTGATGCTAATACTTACGTGCTTTTATTTAAGTAAGTAAAAGATCTAAGTGCTTCTTCCACCACTGCTTCCTTGTTAAAAACATATTAAAGGCAGCAAAAGCCACAGACTACTTTTGTCTGTCAAACTGTGCTGTGACTAATAGGATGCTTAACTATAAATCTCATGTGCAGTGCTTGTATAGACTAGTTTAGTACTGAACGTAACAGACTTGGACCAGCAACAGAGTGAGCTAAAGACGGACAGAATCAGCACTTCATGTGATGATGCACACGTTTCTATCACAGTAACGACTTCCTGTTGTACATCCTGAAGTGCATCTGCATCAACAGTAATGTGACTGCTTACTTTACAAAAAGAGTGAACAAACTACAACCAATGACGACGAAAGTGGATCGATTTGTGATTTCCAGCTCTGCTATGCTGCAGCCTCCATTCTGATCGATAGCCTGTTTCAAACCAATATGGCCGATCATCCCTTTGGATCAATGCTGTCCAGACCGGTACTTGAAAAGCCTCATGGTGCATTTCAGTAGCGCTTGTTGACTTCCTTTCTGGAATATCACTGTCACCATCTTAATTGACGTTGCAGTACTTGTTTGAAACGTTGAGTACCATACCAGTGTGTTTGCAGGTTTTAGCTACCTCAATACAGAAATCACTACTTTAGATTTTCTGCTGCTGAATGAAGTTTGACAGTTTTAAATGTCGAAACTCTTGAAAACTTGCTTGAGTTGTGTAATCCGCCACAGTGAACATCAAGTAAGTAGGAACATCGTTTCCAGAACGCTTTATTATTTCCTAGGTACCATATGTGTAACAGAAAATCAAGTTATAAACGCCTTGCATGTCCTCATGTTGCCATCAGTTTTCTGCCACTGGAGGTCATCTGACCAATCACCTGTCAGCTAAACTGTTCCTTATTCATTGTTTGGCCCCTAGTTTATATAAAGAACAATTCTCACTACCAGTTTGCTGTTATTTATCAACTTATGATTTATTTTTTGTGCAGGTCCATTTCCGGCATTTGGTACCTGTCAAGCTGCTCAGGTCTAAACTTTAGATCTCATGTCCAGATACTTTAATCTCTCATGTAAACTCACTGAATTAGTACATTGTCTCGTACCTTTAGTCTTCAAATTGTTTAGTTGAAAATACTTTTCACCAGTTCAAATTAATCTAGTATGAACATATTTTCACATTTTCTATTTTCACAAGTCAGACAGGGTGGTCCTCTGAGCGAAACAACACTGATGACTAACACTTGATAGAAATATTATTTCAGTTGTGTTTTACGTGCCTTTGTGTCTTTACAGCTGTGAGTCAAGTCTCATGCAGCCGAAGCTAATTTAGAAATTGATTGCTTAATGATAGCAGTCAGTCTGCTGTATGATAATCAATTATGCTGATACTCAGTCACAGTCAATTTACACAGCAGTGACCAAATATAGAAATCTCATTTTAGCTTATTTTGCCATCATTTGTCATCACTGTTATGCAGTCTGTCTGAAGGGTGAAACACTCTGAGAAACTCACCATTTGTGCTCTGCTGATCTGAAAAAAACCCCAAAATGTTGTTGTATCTGTATATTTTTATTAAATGTTGTTTTAGACTTTGGGGGATCGTGAAACCTGAGGTATCGTGTAGACCTCTAATTATGAAATCAAAAGCAGCTCACATGTGTTTTCACACATCAGTGGGGATTCTTAAACTATGTGCAGCTGTATTTATACTAATTTATCAACCACTCTCATTCACACATAGTATCTATCTTTACCCAGTCTAAAATAAAACTTTATGTTTAAAATGGGAAAAGTTGACTTACGCCTTCCACTCATTAAATTGAATATGATTTGTAGTTAATATTATTTTCAGAAATTGAGGACCTTTTCATTCAGCACTATAAATTCAGATGGAGCTTTGACAAGTGAGCTCCTCTTCTGTGCCTAAGACATGTCTGTTGTTTTTCAAATGTTTAAGTTTTGTTTTACACTATTATTTACCTCCAAAAACAGGAGCACAGGCAAGGTAAGAGAAAGCAGAGGGAAACTGAAAATAGAAGGAGGTATAAAAAGGTACAAATCATTCAGCAAAAAGCTGTACAGAGGCTGTTAAGAAAATACAAACACGGGACGCAGAGAGGAAATCCTAAACTTCCCTCTTATGTGGAAAATAAGTGTCATCCCGCCTGACCTTTTTTGACATTACCATGACAAGGTGAACATTTTAATTACCAGAATAGGTTCTGTAGATTTTTCCACATTACTAAATCCCTATTAGTGCATCTGTATGTGAATTTATATATGTTTATATGTGTGGGGGATTTCATATGTGTGTGTGTGTGTGTGTGTGTGTGAAGCACTCTACAGTGTGCACATATGTGTATTTAAGTTGCTCTTAGAGGTGATTGGTCCTGACAGTGTAGTGCCCCCTCAGATGCCTGTCGAGAAATGACCCTGGGTACTCAGGACATTCTGTCCTGCTGAGACGCAAGCCTGCAATTAGACGCCCATGAAGCGGAACTCCCTTGTGTGTGTGTGTGTGTGTGTGTGTGTGTGTGCGTGCATGCAAGCACAAGTACAGTATGTGTTGCCAGTGCGCAAGAGAAACATCCTCTCTGTCTGAGTCTGACTTAGGTGGAAACTGCTACAATGACTCTGCGTGTGTGTGTGTGTGTGTGCGTGCGTGTGTGAAGCCACTGTAACAGAATTAGTGCTTCCTCTGGTTTTCTAGTTGTAATGACCTGAACCAGAGGAATTAGCTTGTGGAATGTGACAGCAACTATTTCAAACAAACTCTTGGTATGGAACCTGTGTGTGTATGTGTGTGTGTGTGTGTGTATGTGTGTGTGTGTGTGTGCGTGTGTCTGTGTGTGCGCGTATGAGTGTGTGTGTGTGTGTATGTGTGTGTGTGTGTGCGTGTGACTGTGTGTGCATATGTGTCCTAATTATCTAAGGTGTTTTCTGTAGTAAATGTTTCCTACTGGTCACACAGGATTTGAGGAACAGTCAGTAGCTGTCAGTGGTCAAACGAAGCTGAATGGAGCAGATAGTGTCCTCCAATGAAGCTGTATTCACTAGAGTTTGTCAGTTTGAACAACTTTGTAAGTAGAAAGTTTATGATAGCTCTGGGTTCACAACTTTACAAAGACTGGAGCTCAGTGAAGGCACTTTTCATTTCAGTCTTTTGTTTTCTACATCCATCAAACATCCTACTTTGCTTTCAATTACCTTGCAACAATGTTCTCACTTGAACCATAATATGCACGCAACATCCCATATACATTCACCTGACACTTTTATCCAAAGCGACTTACAATTGCTATATATGTCAGGGCTCACATGCCTCTGGAGCAACTGGGGGTTAATTGTCTTGCTCAGGGACACATTGGAAGAAGTGTCACAGTGGGGGATAGAGCCCGGTTCTCTCGCACCAAAGGCATGTGTCTTATCCACTGTACCATCACCACCCTGATGCAACCTCACAACTTCACCACGAGTGTCAGCAATGCTCCACTGCTTCTCAACACTGTCTACCGTTAAGTAGGCCCGTGTTGATTGATTAACATGGTTTAGCAACACACTTCAGCTTCAACAGACTCTCTGACGAGCTGAAAATAGTTCCAGATTGTGCAGGAGCGATGCTTTGAGTTGTGGCCTCAGATGTGTCAATGGAGTGACAATGGCTGTTGGTGTTGTTACGAGAGACCCATGCAGTGAATATCAATGTTGGGAGGACGTGTCCACATGAGCAACAGCGGCCATTAACATTGTCATGCCATTATTACGATAAGCATCTGTTGATATTATATTGGGCTCCGGGGTTAAAAATAGCTCACATAGTTTTGACTGTTGGGGCCACAAAATAGTGGAACCTAATCCTTGTTACATAACTGAATGGAGGAAAGGCTTCTATATGTGTGTGCGGGGGGGTTATGTGTCCGCCAGTGTACATGCTTGTGTGAGTATGCATGTGAATGCACTTGGGCTATGCTAAGACAAACAGAGACATGCAGTTGCGTGACACGGTGCTGGGAAGTGGCAACAGCCATATGAAAATACCATATGTAGTTAACAGCAGGTGATTTTGACATATTTTAGAGAGGGAATGTACTTCCAAAAACATTTTACACATTGCTGTTGCCTGGTCTGTCTACAGCATGTGCAGCACAAAGTATCTACAAATTGTCCTTCATGCATTCTCTGGCATGATGTGTGCGGGTGCTAGATTTGGGGTGAGTTTCCTGTGTGTGTGTGTGTGTGTGTGTGTGTGTGTGTGCGCGTGTGTGTGTGCGTGCAAGCACAAGTATGTGTCTGTGTGAGCATCTTCACAGTAATTCCACAGATGATTTATATGCAGATTTCTACCAGTGAAATGCTATAAATACTCCATCTATGATGATGCATCAAGGAATATCGCTCTGGCTTTCAATTTTGGCAAAAGATGGAGAGTTGATTTTGGGTCTTTATTCTGAAGTTTAACAGTATTGACTGATCTGATAGGAGCATTGCACAGTAATTGAAGGTCACACTTTATCACCTGTGTTTCCACAGGACTCACAGGATGGGAGGGAACCTGACACTTGTAACAGGGCAGACCTGCACATGTGACCATCCAAAACTATTGACGTGATTTTACAGTATATTATTTTTCCTTCTCCATCTCTCTTTCAATATTCTGACCCTTTTCTTTTCTCCCTCCTTCCCTTACCCACTTTCCTCTTTCTCTGTCCATCCTGCCTCTTTTTGGGTCAGATTAGTTTGTATTTGTAGTGTTGTAAACAAAACAACATGCCTCACTAACACAAATACCCCCACCGTTGACGAATTAATTCAACTTGAAGCAACGAGTGAGAGAGATGAGTACAAGGGAGGGCTGTCGGGTGCTAAAGTAAAAAGGAGAGGATCCTTGAGGAGGAGATGTCAGCAGGGAAGAGAGGAGAGTGAGGGCATATGAGGATAGATGAGGGGAAGAGAAAGAGGGTTAGAAAACGTAGTGTTTCCTTCTGCACTGATAGAGACAATGATCAAAGTAGACCCCACAAGGGGAAAAAAGTGTGTTAAAAATAGAGTGCCATGATTATAAAAAGCCACAGTATTCACCTTCATCTGGTTTGGACAACAGAAGAGATCAGATAAAACAACAGATTTGTTTGGAGAGAGAGAGAGCAGACAGAAGTGTCCTCTGAATATGTGTGCAGTGTAGTGTGCAGACTGGTGAACACCCATGGTACACCTACACTTGTGTTTTATCTGTACGCTGCACTGTGTGGGAGTGTACAGGGTGTGCTGGGCTGACATTTGTGTCACTTTTCACTCTGAAAATCACAGGTGTTGCTAATAACATTAAGGATGACTCTGTTTTACTTAAGTGTCCCAGTAAGTCATGACAGTGTGACAATGAGCCAGCATGCACAATAGCAGCAGGACCCTGAAACTGAAGCAACTAAATGAAATTCAGCCGTCATTCATTTTATTGTTTACACATGTGCTTTTCCTGCTGTGACATGTCAAAATGTCGTATGTAAAAAAGGCATACACCCAGTATGGCTCGCCTCACCGACAACATAGGTAGTAATGGAAAACATTAAACACACAGAAATGTGAATAAATGTGTGGAGAAATATAATAAATGTAGACGCTTTCAGACTTCTGCACTGCATGATTCAATTAACCATCCAAGTATTCTCTGTGCAAAAGCTGAGATGGCCCACTTTACCTACTTTTCAATGAAAATGACAAGAGGAAAATATGAAAGAGGATTTGTTATTGAGGTACTAATGGCAGCTTCAGTCTTAAAGGCTGCTCCCCGTGCGTTTTTATAGTAAGATCTGCATGGGACAGACATCAGTAAATAAGTAAGTGCACATTTGACATTTGATGTGCTTTATCTTAGATAATCAAAGCAATTCAAGGGATGGGGACTCATCTCAACCAACACCAATGTGTAGCACTGTTTTGCAATCTGAAACTTCACCTCTAGATGCCACTAAATCCTACAAACTGGCCCTTTCAAAAAATCCTGTGCATCAGCTGTTTTAGATCATAAGTACTGAATGCTCCAGGGCCAAGTAAAAGTAAACATGGACCAGCATCTGTGACTGGAAGCCGCATCATCCCACGGCACTGTCAGCCAGATTATGCTTGTTCCTCTGGTGTTTCTATTCAACTAAAGCACACACACAGTCACGGCAGCAAGAGACTCGTGTTAACAATAACAGCGCATTCTGTGTGGTGTGATCTGTAAGAACAACATCGCTGCCTGATGGTCCAATTTTCTGCATCATGTCTCCGTGTCTCTATTCGTTCGCCTGCTGTGCGTGAGAAGGAAATGAAAAGTGTTTTCTAAATGCATTGCCATTACACACAAACACACACACACACACACACACCAGGCAGAAACTCATGTTAACAATTACTCCAAATAATCTCCCTTCCTGTAAATGAGTGTCAGTAGGATGCTTGTGTACTAGCCAGCTGTGAAATGGGCCACTACAGTGCTAAGCCACTCTGTGAATCACACATCAGAGATGTTTGAATGTATTTGTGTCATTATATGATTGTGACTAGTTCATGTGTGTTAAGAAAGGTGTGATTGGTCTTTCCCACCCGCAGGTCTGGGTCTCAGAGTTTCCATTAGGAAAACAAAACACTTCCCGTCCTAACCTTTATACATGCGTACGTGCAACTCTCTACATGCACTGAGTTTGTCAGTGCTGTGATCACACTGCCGGTCAGTGCTATTACTTCTGAATGAGAAAATATACATATCTTTTTTAAAATAATACTGAATGACAAAGTCTGACTTGGAAAATACTGTAACATGGGAAGCTATTGCGATGGCAACTTACAATTGCAATACATTCGGCAGGATTTCTTACTTCAGCCCTTATAGATGCAGTAAAGTTTAATCTAAAATTACAGTTTTTTGAATGAATCAAAAATACTAAGCTTTCAGAACACATTCACTTTTGTTGAAGCAAAGAGTAACTTGGTTTGTTGGTACAACATTTATCCTTTAATTACTGACAATTAACAATGCTAAACATTTCTATTCTCCCTGTATAAGTTGGTTTTATTGTGTGGTCTTGCTCTCCTACATGCACCAAAGTTCTTGTAACCAATGTTGAACAGTATCTGAAACACTGGAATCAAATGCAACAAAATAATTTGGACAGTGTTTCAGACGGACTTCATCTGGGCACTAAACTGGCTGAGGTGTAGAGAGGTGACACAGGAGCAGGTTAGTTATTTCAGATACATGTCCTTCAACGACACAGCACAAAAAGATGGATTTCTCCTTCGGGATCAACAAATATCCCAATATGATAAGATCAGTAAAGAACTAGAGAAAGGAGGTTTGTGCTGACCTCCTGTCGCCCTCAACTTATGTAGACTGGACAGTGTGGATGTGGAAAACAGTGTTTGTGTGTGTGACAGAGAGAGAGAGGGTGCAAACATTAGTCCTGCTCTGTCCATGGGTAATAGTCAAATTATCTGGTTCACTAAAACACATCTGTATACACACACCCACACAGACTGCATTGTGTTGTGAAAGCATCGGTTCTTGTTCCAAACTATTTCTTCCATTGACTTGCCTAAATCTCTGTTCACCTTTCACCCTGTGCACCTCCCTTGTTTCCGTCTCTCAGACTTGTTTTTTTATTTACCCTTTGCCGTTTCTATACCCTCCCTCTCGCCACTGCTTTCACCCATACAATCCAATGAAGCTCTGCATTGAGGCTTCAAACTTTAGTCCTGGCGGAGAAATATGTGTGCGTGTGTGTGTGTGTGTGTGTGTGTGAGACAAGAGACAACCGAGGAGAGTGAGGTGATGAGAAGAGGATGGGGGAATGAATTAGCGAATAAGAGTCAGGGGTATTCTACTGCAGTTTAGCTCAAAATCCAACCATTTTACAGTGATAGAAGTAGCCTGTCTGACTAATTTAGGCTATGCCTCTAAACAGTGCCTCCTAGCCCACTGACATGAACTGCATGTTAAAAACCCAGTCTGTAGGTCATAGGGTTGTGCAGCATGCCAGATCAAGTTTTTCTTTATTTCCATCCATTTTATACTTTATACCATTCCTTAAATAGAAAAATGTTCCACGAATATTTTTATATGTAATCTCACTACACTATGTATAAAGCTGTACACTTTGATGAAATAAATGGTCAACATATTAACAGGATTCTTTCAAATGTTGCAGTTGCTGCTCATGAGTTTTATTTTGAGGCGTGCAATCATTCTCTATTGCAGTAAAACCAAGTGTGTTTTTTTGGGATGTTGAATTTTTAGCTCCCCAGTTATCCCTGAAGTCCAGAGAACCAAGAAATTAACGTAGAAACTATTGTCTTGTGTTTGAGTTTTTACTTTGAACTGTATGCACTTCTGAACCAGAAAATGTGGCCACAAGGTTATATAACAATTTATCCATCTCATGTTCCAAAATGAATGCAACTATTTGGTAATGTCTTCCATCCAACGTGCCTTAAATCTGAAATGATAAGAACCTCACAGATTCAGAAAAGCACAGCAATGTCTGTAGATGCCTCACTGAACTCTGCTGAACTTTGTGAGATGCTCCTTTGTTTCACTTCATCTGTCTTAATAAAAAACATAGTCAAAATATTGTCCTGCCATTTTTATCATTATATAGAATCCCTAGATGAAACTTTCGTGAGATATATTTATTTTAAAGAAGCAAATCTGTATATTTAAGAAGCAGTTCAGTTTGAAGAAGATGAACACAGAAATGTGTCTGTCAAAACGCCTATCTGCCACATTGTGTTTTTTCATTCCCTTCCTATAATCTTTGATAGGAAACTGAATTTTCTGTTGTTTCAGTGTTTAGAGATTTCACCATGGGTGTGTTCAAGAAAAACAAATATCTAAAATGTGTCATGTCAAATGAACATTAATCAGTGCTGTGATTCTCAGCCACCAGACTACACACCTTGCAGAGCCAGTGGAAGATTTACATGATAATTACACTGCACATACTTACCTTGACCTGTGTGTCACTCTGAACAATATGATGACTTTGTAAAAATAATCATTAATGTTGTTGTTAATGAAATACTCCTGATTTATACTACTGATTTATAGAAAAAAATAATAAATAATAATAAACAAATTATGACCATAACATGTTTGTAGATACAATTATGATATAATTATAACATCAGTAACCTAATCTTCTGAAGTATAATATTCTGCCGATGTGATAACTCCTATGGGATGCCTTTGAATAAATTCAAATAAAGAGTTACTAGGACATCTTGTGGTCAAATACCAGTAGTGCATACACCTCCTCATACCGCACTATAAGCCTACATTTCATTTTAAAGAAAAATTACTTTTTAATTGTTACGAATGCTTAATAGGACTTTATTAAGCATTCGTAACAATTAAAAAGGTAGCCTATTTTATGCTATTCCATTGACCACATAAATTGTATCATGTCCCTTCTTCCTGGTGGTGTGAACACAGTCGTCTATGTTTTTATTTCCGGTGTATATTCTTTTGATGACCTGCTGGGTTTAGCTTTATTATTACTGATTTAACTTCGGTCTTTCTAAATAACTTTAAGGGGTTCATCAAAAACCAGAATGCAATGAGTAGCCTAAACTGTAGGCCAGTTACAGAACTAAACATATCTAGGCTAACGCACAGACTTATACATAGGAGCAATGAAATGGTGTTAGCAGGCTGGTGGTATGGGACCAGTACCCAGAGGTGTGTGTGATGAATGTTAGACTTTATACTGTATATCTCCTCCTGACCATGTCATCACCATCTCCTGAGCTTGATGTCTCCTATTAAAGCCCGGAAAGGCTGAAAGCTATGTGGTTGTTGTCCCGCACTACCGGTATCTGGCTGTCGGTGAGGACGTGGCGTGGCGGAAACCCCGGAGACCGGAGCATAAAGAGAAGCTCCTCGCGCAAACTCACTGGCTCTACGGCGGCTCCGATCTTCCACGTGTACCCTGTCATTGACCAAAACACACCGATCTCCGTGGCAGCCTGGGAGCGCGCGTGCGGCCGCTGTTGCGCAGTGCAGACCGGGAGGCGGTGCGGGGCAGAGGTGTGCTGGAGATATGAACCTGTAAACGGAAAGCTGCTCGAATTAGGGTTTTTTTACGGTACACACATCAACTATGCAGACAGGTAGGCTCGTTACCACTCCGAGTACAGATGTTGAGTATTGATCCAGCTGTAGACCTCAATGATGCGTTCACTGTGCGCGTTACTTCAGTTCATACATATTTAACCGGGGGCTAGTCTTTTTATGCTACTCCTAGCCATCCTTTAACTTGTATTTGTTTTAAAGCAGGCATGTGATGTCAAAGCAGGAAGACGATGTGAGTTTATCAGAAATAGTCAGTGTTTACAACGTGTATGCTGTACTCACGCTGCAGTGAGTGGTTGGTGTCAGCCGTGGGTCAGGTGTGGCTGTGTGTTAGCATCGCTGCTGCTCCATATGAGCTGCAGCACGACACCGAATTTGTAATTATATGCAGGAGAATGGGGATATCTACAGTAAATCTCAATTTGGGCGGATAAATTCATGACTGCATCCTAAGAATTAATTTTGTACAGATGTGGTGTGAATTTAAAACATCGTGTGCTTGCAGGGATGTTCATGGAGTCTCACCTGGGCAGCTCGGTCCAATGTGTCCTGTTCCTGCTCATACACTTGTGCCTGGCTGCACCAGGTGTACCTGGGACGCAAAGGTAACGCCACCTACCTACTCTCAAGCTTCACTCTCACTTTCTTTTTCTTTTATATATATACCTAGGCATAAAAATTTTTAGTATTTCGAGTAAATATACTGTTATTTTGTCATAATAGATACATTTTTATAAAAAAATGATTTTGCACAATGAGCATATCGGCAAGGGCTGCAATATCAGGATATTTGAAGCAGACCTTTTGCCAAACATGGCAAATTAAGTATGCCTCATGTAAGGATGGTACAGTTCTGTTGTTCAAGCTCTTTTGTATTCGCTTATTAGATAAAATAAAATAAATTAAATTAATATTTTTATATATCTGCATGTTGAATTTAAAATAATCACAAAAAAGATATCTTTTTATTTCCATCCTTAATTGTTTGTCTCTCAGGGAGGAATCACTAGATGCCCATCCCCCTTCACTAACGCTAGCCAATCCCTTTGGCTCTGGAGAGGAGAATCGCAAGTAAGTGACACATAAACAATGTACTGGTGTTATACATCCAGCTCATTTTGAGCCACAACTTTGCTTAATTGCTTTCTTGAAAGGAGAAGGATTGATACAGTATGTAAGTAGAAAGCCTTTTCGATCTTTGTTCCTACAGTATGACTAAATGCTCAAAATGCAGATTAAAATATTTTCCTCAGATGATGATAAAAAACATAAATTACAAAGAATATAGATATTTACCGTCATGCGTTGTTTTGTGAGACTACTGTATGACTTAGTAGTTAGCAGTGAAATCAGAGGCACAACATGCAAACTACATCCAAATTTATTCAACCTGCTGTCTGATTCAGTGTACTGAGCTGCAGCTGTCTGGTCACTGTGGACTTTGGCTGCCGTGTTGTGCTAATGATGTGGCCTGTACCATGTACTGATAGAAGAGAGAGATTAGAGGAGCAATAACACTGCTTTATATTGCAATTATGAGATTCCTTTATGGAGACAGAGAAAATATAGATTTACTCTCACACAAATAAAATGGCTTACCTTGCTATCTCTGCTACTGTACAGCAATATGAACTGGCCCACTGTGAGTTACATGATTAATTTATTCAGGGAACAAAATGAGAGACACAACCACTTTGTGGATTTGTATGTTGTTGGTGACAATGTGGCTGCAGCTTCATTCCATTGGCTGATAGGACTAATGGATGTGAACACTACTCTATCACAGTGGTACTTTAAGTCTATTGAGCATATGACCAGACAGACACGTTTGTGAACAGGATCTGCACCTCGCCTGAGAAACTATTGCTCAGGATGCACAGGAGGCCTTTGTGAAGTCTTGATGGAAAAAAGGGCTTCTTCGGGAACAAAATGTTCTATTATAAGATGAGTGTTAAAGTATTTCAAACATGTTGCCATGGATGTGAGCACTACTTTATCTATTGCCTGTGCATTGGACAAAAAAATTTCAAATTTATGGCAAATTCTACCATGACATGCATCTCAAGATCAAGTGGGACAGACTGTGAAGGACGAGACTTGAGACCCTCTATAAGCTCCTGATAAAAACTTTGATCAAAATGAGTTTCCTCCTGAGCAGGATGTTGTGGACTGAAACAGCACTGCTACTTTATACACATTTAAGAGCAGAGCGGCTCACAGTTCGTCTCCTGTCCAAAACAATTACGCAATTTTACAAATCTAGATATTTTGATTCTAACTTTGTTTTTTTCTTTCTTTTGCCTCTTAGAGCTTTTGCAACCAGTCTGATTTATATCCGGACACAGTGGCTAGTCACTACCCTCAGGGTTGAATAAATCTGACCCCTCTCTGTCAATTTTTGGCTCTAAATGTCAGGAGTTTTGACTAGAACCCAGACGCAGACAAGCAGACAGTTCAGAAAGGTTTAAACAGTTTATTGAACAACAAGAACAAAGCAAGGTAAGATTTTGGCAAAAAGGGGAAATTCCTCAGGTGGAGGGCAGGTGTGGCAAAGGCAGGCAAGGCAGATGTAGCTGGAGAAGCTGGTTGGAGAATGTTTGTTTCCCTCGCAGCTTCTGTAAGTTAGGCAGAGCAGAAGGCAGAACCGGTAACACAGGAACTTCAACTAAACACAGAGAAGCAGGGTCATCAGCAGACAACAGACCAAAACAGGTTTCAGACTGGTTCAAGTACAAAAACTGGCTAGACATTAATGGCACCGACTGATCATGACTTAACAATCCAGTGGAGGATAGGGGTGAAGCCAGGACTTAAGAAGCCACTGATGAGCCACAGGAGTCAGGTGTGTCAATCAGCAATTGCCAGCAGCTGTAAAGAGAGCGCCAAGCCACGGGGAGGCAGTCCCACAACTCAGGGACTGGGAGAAAAGAGCGAGCGAGAAACAGGCAGACAGAAACAAAAACTCACCAAGCATCCCTCACTCACCCAAAAAAAGAAATTAAAATGAAAAAAAGCACACAGGCTGTGACTTCCCTGTTTGTGGAGTTTTGACATTAAATGATTGTTTGAAATGTACTCTGTGCTGCGTATGCCACAGGTTGCTGCAAAGCTACATTCAATCCAGTCTGAAGGAGGACCAAGGAGCACCAGAAATCAGTACCTGGGAGCAAGGTAGACATCTCCGCCTACTGATGTAACACTTACATACGTTCGGACACATGGACACATTGATCATCACTATTGAATATACAGTACATACTCTGAATACACAGACGGCTGTTTATTAAAATCCTGCATTGCTAAACAATGTCTAATGTTCTAAAAAGTAATTTTCTATGACTTTGGCATGGTAAATCTTTTTAAAGCTGTGCAAAATATAAACATTCCAGACCAAAGAAGCAATTATTCTGGTAGAACATCTGTGTCCCAAACCATCAGTTGTAAACATCACTGCAGTTGTGTTTCTGTGTTTACAGTAGGGGGGGGGGGGTCATGCTGTACATCCTCTGCACTTATACTGCAGCAGTGTATTGAATGTGTTATTAAACATGTCAGTCTTCTCCTGCTTTGTATCAGAGGTGTTCTTCCTGTTTCGTCTTTTTGACTACGATCGCAGTGGACTCCTGGATGGCTTGGAGATGATGAAGCTAGTTTCAGACTATAACTCCCATCATACACCTGGAGCACAGGCCAGTGAGCTGGTGAGGAGGAGTGGCTGTGTGTGTGTGTTTGAACTGACATTGTATTTGTGTGTACATCTCCAACACTTTCATACTTTTTTACATGTTTATCTGATATGTGTGTGTGTGTGTGCATATGGTGTTTTCTGAGTTCAGGTGGTGTCTATGGTAGATTTCTTACTCCAGACTCAGGATTTAAACCAGGACGGCCTGTTGGCCCCATCCGAGTTGCTGTCTCCTTCATTACCTCACACACAGGTACTGCATATTTACAAACTCTTGTCCATTTACAGAAACACTCAACTTTATGTAATTATAATGTAGTATGGTCAGGCAGTGTATATTTATGAAAAAGTTTATTACTGTTGTTGATTCTTTTGTGTGCTTACTGGTGCAACATGTTGTAACCACCAAACATACAACATCTTCAGAAAATAAACGTTAAAACATTGTGATATAAAAATGTGAAAAAACATGAAAGTAATCCCAACTCAAGGTTCACTTACTAGCTTTTTCAAATGTTTTATTAAATATTTGAATAAAAACAAAAAGCTGGTAAGTGTACCTTGAGCTTGCAAATGTTTTGTCTAAGTCTGTATTTTGTTTTTGTCATTAGATACAAAAAAAGTATGTTATAATATATAATATTTATTTTGATTACATTTTAATAGAATACATGATTAGTTTTGATGTTTTATCAACATTTAACATGTAGACTGAGGTTTATATTTTAAGTATATTTTAAGAATGCGTTTCATATTGGTTTACTGAGCTGTACCTAATTTTATTCTCATTTATGGTTGAGTGCAGTAACATTACCTTATATTTTCCACCTCAGGACTCCAGCAACAACAACGCACCTCACCAGGAGCAGGATGTGGCAGTGGAGAAGAAGCTGTCAAACCCCAGTACTGATGAGGAGCAGGCAGGAGCAGCAGAGCAGAGAGAGGAGGCTCCGGAGGAGTTGCAGCCTCAAGATGAAGAGCAACCTCAACATGAAGTAAAGGCAGCAGATGAAGAACTCATTAAGCCAGTAGACGAACAGCATGGACAAGAAATCCCAGAAGCCCCAGCAGCAGAACAGGGGCAGCACCACAATGCCCCTGTTCATGTGGGGCAACCAGAGATATGAATGCATCTGCATATACTGGTTCAGTCCACACTATAATTCTGTGCTCTCGAGTCAAGCCACTAGAAGAGATTGAGATTCTACCATCCGTTTCAGTTGACAGTTAGACATTGATAAATTATTGACAAATAAAAAGATGAATCAGTATTCCTGTCACTTTATTAGACAACTTTTTCTACAACAATTACCAAGTACCTATTGGTTTTAACTATGAATGCAAAGATTTTTAGAGCTGTAAAAGGTCAAAAAGTCCTGAATTCAAAATGCACTTTTATCCATATTAGTAAAACAGAAGCCATTATTAATAGAGATTAGTACTTTTGAGTATTTTTATTTTCTCCCAGCAAGTGAAACAGTTGATCATCTCATTTAAAAAAATTTGAACAAATGTGCTTGATTTTTAATATTTTATTTGCTAGAAATGTATTTATTTACCATTTTCTGTAATACTTGAAAAATTTAGCATATTTTTAATGTGTTTGAGTTTTTCTATGTAGTTGTTTCATAAACACACTGATTTGCCTTATTGTGTCTGACCCACTCTTTGGTTTTGCACCTATTACTGATGCACCAGGAGTGCATCTGGACTGTTATTTGGTTAAACTAGTCTCATTTACAGACAGTTCAGTTTAGCCAGTGTGACAGGGCACAATGGTACACTAGTGTGACTCAATGAGTCAAGTTGGGAACCATGAAATTACAGAACAGTACTGTGCTCTTAATGACAGTTACAGCCTTTTGCCACCAGTCTTTTAGGCTATGGGCTTAAAGACTTTCATGTTCATAATTGAGGTAAGGAAGGCCCCATTTAAAATAAGATCTAATGTAATATTAAATTATGCTTTAATCTGCTTGAAATGTGTTTACAATATTAAAGGGTTTAATAATTGTTAAAAAAAAAATATTATAACCCTTAATGAATTTATACAGCTGGAGTAAATAAAGCAGTGATTTCTTTCATTCTGTCTCCTGTTTCTAAGATTTGTTGGAGAAACACAACAATGGTTCGCATTAATTAATTCTGGGTATTGGTACAGTAAAGATTTTTTTGGTTTTAACATTTATTCCTTAAAACGTAGGCCTACTGGTCGCTATTTATAAGCTACTAGTACTGATTTATTAGCCACTAGTAACTTTTTTAGTTACTAGTAACTAATTGAAGATTTTTTTTCCCACTGAAATCTATGCTATGGTGATATCTGCACTGCAATTCCCCATAGATTTCAATGGCAAAAATGCAATGCAATTAGTTACTAGTAACTAAAAATAGTTAGGCTACTAGTATCTAATCAATTGTAAGAGGGGAAGAGTTGCTAGTAACTGATGGAATAGTTACTAACTTAGTGACTAATAAATAAGTACTAGTAGCTTTTAATAGCGACAAGTAAGTTTTAAGGAATGTTAAAACGGCGTGCCATAGTTCTACAATACAGTATTAAAATGTACTTTGTTTTATTAGATAGCTCTGACTATTTTCATTTAGCTACATAACTGCTCCTTTACGAAACCAGTCAGTCGCTAGGCAACAGGGCAAACATGGCAGAGAACAAGCAAACTGCAGGTTCGTCACTTACCGACTTTGACTTATCTTAATTAAACTCTCATGTTCAGTCATCAATTAAAGGGACAGGTTTTTGTGTATCTAAACGCCCCGTGGCGCCATAATAATGATGCCTTCAAAATGATGGTCCCATAGCCGACAGTTATTTGCATGAAAGTTTTGACATTGGAGTTCAGTTACTAGCTAAGCTAACGTTAGCTCTTGGCTCTGCTCCTGGTGTCCCTCTCTTCTCTACTGTCTGACAGAGTCCGCTGTGTCAGATGTCCACAAGAAGATCAAAGCAGCTTTTGAAGCTTTTGACTACGAGTCTAACAACACGGTTGATGTTCGGTGAGCTCCAAATGCACAGACTTGCTCTCCCGGGTTCATAAACCAGATGTAATGTGAAAACACATTAATCTGAACCCTTTAGGTCACAACTCATAACTTATATATGTTCAAAATATGAATAAACTTCCATACTTAAGTTACCTACATCACAAATCTAATCTAATCAAATATAGTTGTTTAATGAATATACTCAACATCAAGGTCAGTTTGTGTTGAGAGAGTCATAGGTGTAGTTTATAAGGAAAATGACCTCTGTTCCTATTGTTTTCATATTTATTTTAAAATAAACTGAAACACTTTTCACTTGCCACTTAAATGAGGTGATGTTATATTGGCAGTGATAGTGAGGAGAAATGTGGTGGTTTGACACAAGTTTGACTCAGTGAGCCAGGTGAACAGATTAGCACCATCATACACAGTTTACATGCAGTTGTGGTATAGTGGTATACAGTGTGGTATGGGTAAAACGTGTGTTATGGAAATAAAGTGAGCCAGGTTCAGGTGTGATGAAGAAGTAAATAAGTTTATTTGTATAGCACCTTTCACAGATAAAAATCACAAAGTGCTTCACAATAAAATGCGATCCAATACAAAAAAGTAAAATACAATGCATAAGAAAATTTAAATACAAATGGAAAACATAGAACAAACAACCATAAAAACCCCTCGTCTAACTAAATTTCTGCTTCAATAGCAGTCTTCAGTTGCTTGAACAGAATTCACACAACGTAGAAAGGGAGGCAATGCATTCCTCAGACTATGTCCCACTGCTTGGAATAATCGATCTCCTCTGGTTTTAAAATGAGTGTGTGGAACCAGCCTCAAATGGATAGCAGTGCATCCTTATCAAGGCAGCTGCATCAGTCAGTTGAACATGCAGGCAGAGAGGAGAGACAGAGTCTGACTTACTTGTCTGAGAGTCACTGACTGTCACCTTTGGCTTACTTAAGCTCAGCAATTGACCATAATATCCTGGGGAAAACCTGTGTCATAGTACCACTAAAATTCCTCAACAACATGATGTTTGTTTTACAGGGAGATTGGCACCATCATCTTTTCCTTGGGTTGCTTCCCCTCTCAGGCAGACCTACATGACTTTATAGCTGAGGTCAGAACAGTGTTTACTTATATTTTGGTCATATTTTGGATAAATAAAAGAACTGGTTTGAGTATCTATTACACCTCCTAGTGTCACCCTCATTTAAAATACCATCTGATTATCTTAAATGTTGCATTTATTGTTAATTTGCTGTTGTGCAAATTACCTATATGCCTGAAAGATATAATGTACAGAGACAGGTGTTCCTGACTTTTACACCAGTGAAATTATAAGCAGACAGAGCTTGTTCAAGAACCAAAACACAGCATATTTGTCCTATTGAACCAGGTGGAAGAGGACCACACAGGATATATCCATTTGGAAAGATTCCTCCCAGCCATGACCAAAGTGCTGCTGGAGCACAAGTAAGACACTTCTATTATCTTGCCAGTTGTGTTGTTTTGTTTGTATAACTGAACCTGAATAAATAAAAATGCTGAATTTTGAGGGTGAGGATGTCATGATGCAAAGAGGTGCTCATTTTAAACCTAATTATTTATTATGTAGCGGGTCTTTCTACAAGATGGTACTGTGGGAGCAAATGCCTGACCTTTCACTGGTATGAGTTTTCAGATTGATTTTCTATTTGGTAAATCTAATGAGGAAGTTACTGCAGTGTTTCACAAAATAGATGTGTGTTGTAAAGGTCTGCAAATGCTACCACTGTGGGCTGTTGTCTGATCATTACACCTTAAGATTATGTTTTTTTCATCACCAAATGTCAGACTTATTTAGCCCTTGTGTAGTATTTGGGTCTGTGGAACCCACTTAGAAAAATTGTATACTGAAATAGTTTTTCTTTCCCTGCACTCTGTACCATGTGTCAACAGTGTGTCAAAATACATGTTTGACACACTGTTTTACAACCACCTGTATAATGTTATTTCACTCTTACCTCAAAGTCGGGGAGGGACACAACAAATAAATAGCTTTGCGTTGGTGGCTTGTTATTACAGTTAACCAGAGAATCTCAAAAATCATAAAAACTAATAGCATATTTAGTGATAAATCTGATCTAGCAATGGTAAATGGCAAATATTAACCATAACTGCTTGAAACTGAAATGAAGTCAACATCTGTCAAGTATTTTAACATATATTTTTATGGCTTTATTGTTTTACAACCACAATAATGTTGTGGGTCCACCAGACCGTACAAGAGTTAAATAATAATTGCCACAAATTTGCGCTTTTCTGTTGTTAAAGCTGCTAAATAGGTTCTAAAGTGCATGCTCCGTAATTTACATTTTTGTGAAAACCGTGTGTGTGTGTATTTTAGGTTCCCTCCCATACCTGAGGACCTTCTGCTTCAGGCCTTTGAGGTGAGGCCAGCTGCTGTTTCCTCATATTCTCCAGTGCTGTAGTTTATGAGCTTTTAACAGGTTAGCTGACACTTTCTCAATTTTATCTGGTAACCACAGATTCCCGCAACATCCCTTTTCAGCACCTTTGACTGCATAGTGTCTAAATAATAATAATAATAATACATTTTATTTGTGTAGCACTTTACTCAAAGGCACTTTACAAGACAATAACAGAAACAGGAAGAGCAACATCAGTATAAAAAGAACTACAAACAACTAGAAACTGTAGAAGCATTAACAGTATAAAACAACTACAATAATGAAAAGGAGAGGGGCGGGCTAATGATCACAGGTTAAAAGTGGATTTAAATAGGTGGATTTTGAGTGTGGTTTTGTAAGAGGGGAGTGAGGTTAAATTTTTGTTGTTTAAAGCATGAAGGCAATAAGTGTTTTTCCAGGTTCTAGACAAAGAGAAGAAAGGATACCTGGAACCTGAGGAGCTGACAAAGTACATGACACAGGAAGGTAAAGCAGATGCTTTCTGTTTTTACTGTGAGAAGTGTGTGGTGAAACGGTCATTATCTCATATATATGTTTTTGTGTCTCTAACCCTTACTTCTAGAAAACAACCTATAATGTAAAACTGTATTTTAACCATGGCTGCTGTGTGTCTTTTGTCGCTTGTGTTTAAACCAGGTGAGCTCTTTACTCAGGAGGAGATGGATGAGATGCTGACAGCACTCGCTGATCATGAGAAGAACCTTATCTATTACAAAGACTTAATCAACCAGCTGACCATTGACCCTGACATGTAGAAAGTCACAGTAACTGTTGTATAACACACAGTATTACAAACACACTGTTCTGTGTGTGTTATGTGTTCATGTCTGCATGTTTTTAGGATGGGCTTGTAGTTCTGATACTGTATAATTAATACGTTATTAAAAATGTATATCTAAGAGGTTTTCCAAAATCACATTAAATTGGAAAGTACAGTTAATGTATAAAGCGAGTGATGCAGTCTAATTTCTACATGAAGTCAGAAATCAAGATCACCACACGCAACTGTGATCTACTCAGGTTTGCCAGATAATGGAAAACACATTAGTCGTAATCTTACACTTGAATGGAATTAATAAGTAACTCAAACTGCTTGTGTCCGGGGATCTACTCCTTTCATTTCGACATCTTGAGATAATCCGGAGGTACTGAAATGTGTTTGTGTATTTAAGACAGAAAAGCTGTATTCGAGAAAGGGAGTTTGCTGCCTGACCAAACCCCAGAACATGGCCTCAAAATAGAGGCTGAAGCGTAGTGCCAGTTCTTAAAATAGCACAGGCTCCTTAAAAGCTCTGCAGAGGTGGATTTATACAGTAGGTGGAATTTTATAGGCTTGTACAATGTTTGTTTTTAATCTTGTGTACTAGATATGAGGGATTAAGCTCATGTGAGTGGTTGTAGGTTACATGTATGAACCCGTTATTACTAATTCCTGTTTGTTGGTTGAATACATAAAAGTATCAAACAAATGCAGGGTACTATTGTGAAAGTGAAGCTGTGCTTATTTCTACCTTATTTCTTAAGGTAGTCAGGGACGGGGATACTCTGCACTCCTGAAAATACTGTACAGACAACTCGCAGCAGTAATAAAATAAAGTCTTTGTGCAATTTAAAAGTGTAAATCCAGCCCCTCCCCAAGCTGCAACTGAGAATATTCATTGTTCGCTGATATATCTGGGAGAAGTAGGAGGTAATCTGGTCATTCATTTGACAAAAGGTTAGACTGTATGTGCAGCCAATGGACAGGCGGGAATCAGTAACACGATGAAGACCAGGAGGAACGATGCCCATATGAAGTGACTACATGAAACTAAAAATGAAATGTGTGCAATCTTAGAAGAGAGAAGAAAGGAAGCAACCTTCACCACGCTAAATTATGATGTTGTGACAAAGGAGCCATGATGCGACGATCCCATATTCCTCATCACAAATGTGTAGAAGAATTATAGAGTTCAGTGCATGATGGGCATGAACCTGATCAATAAATGACTCCCCATGTATGACAAAATAAACAAAACAATGATTGCTTTATCAGCGTAGCTTTTTATCTTAGGTGATTCTGTATTCAATAGTAATACATGCACGAAACAGTCAAACACAGCTTTGGAACAGGGATGGCATGCCTTATCTAGAGCTTAGATAAGTATGTGATATGGTAGCAGACACAAGCAGCTCTCCATCCGAGCATGAATGCATGCTGAAGTTCTGCTTTAAACATTTCACAGTAAAAACAATGACCCGTTAACTTTTGGTTTCCAATCACAAAGTCAAAGACATCAGAAAATAAAACATACTACAATAATAGGAAACATCTGTATTAAACATTCCCTTTTGACTAAACACCAAAAGGCAGAACAGAATCGGGCTCATTCACCTCCAGCACAAATCAAACCACAGCAAATCAGTAGAGTTTTGATAAACATTAAAGATTTAAAGGGGTTTCTTCATTCTCTCTTCACCTCATATTCATGTTACAATGCAACAAGTATATGTGTTCCTCCGTTGAAAGGGGCTTTAAGAAGCAGCTCAATACTTGACTAATAAAAAACTGTAAGCAAGGGGAAATTCTCCACCTGCACGTTGAGGTGTAGTTGTCAAACATACTTCATTCTGAATGGAGAAGCTGGGTCTTAGATGGAATGTTTGATTTGTACATAGTGAGAAAAATAGTATAGTTTAAGTCCAGTCTCGTCTGTAAATGCAGTTTCAAATAAAAGGGATTCCTGAGAAAAGTGAAACTAGGATTGACAGCCCTCTTTTCACTTATATTATCTTATTATTATTATTATTATAAGAAAATGGTTATAAATTCAGAAAGTAGTGGCTTTGACATAGAGTTGGTGTGAAGAGTTAAAGATATCTTACTGCAAGGAGTGGATCACACAGAAAATGTAATGTTTTAATAAATATCTTCTGTGTGATCCACTCCTCCACAGATTAAAAGGGATTCATGGTAACACTTCAAGTCAAGCTTACAATTTCATGTTACTAACCCCCTCTTTCTCAAAAATCTAAAACTAGATATGTGTTTCACTGTATGCAGCCATATCATGTGAGAATGTGACAACCACCTGCCAGTAACTTGCAATGTTATCAGCGGCAGTCCACTTAGGTTTTTTGGTCCTTAAAGAGCCATAAATAGACAGAGACAAGGGAAGAAGGAACAGTCAAGAAATGTGTCAGATAAAAGAAAGGTTTGACAAAATAACATGGAAGAGACAATGAGAAGAGGCAAAAAGGGAAGCTGACGCAAAAAGAATTTGGAGGTAGAGAGGAAATCTTTGACATCATATCCAGCAACCAACAGCGGTCTCTTAACCTTGTTTTTGCATTATTGCACTGCAACTAACACACAGAGGAATGCTAATCAAACACACCCAAACCAGTATGCACATTTTTCACATATATTAGGAAGAACAGGAGGCGACAATCTCCCTAGATTTCTACTTTAAATCTTTTTGCCTTTGAGAATGAGACAGCAGAGGGCAGAGGCAGGACGGCGCCTTCACATTAAAAAGGTTTCAGATGTGA
>NC_060169.1:23374948-23388278 GCF_021292245.1 Micropterus dolomieu
TTATTATTATTATTATTATAAGAAAATGGTTATAAATTCAGAAAGTAGTGGCTTTGACATAGAGTTGGTGTGAAGAGTTAAAGATATCTTACTGCAAGGAGTGGATCACACAGAAAATGTAATGTTTTAATAAATATCTTCTGTGTGATCCACTCCTCCACAGATTAAAAGGGATTCATGGTAACACTTCAAGTCAAGCTTACAATTTCATGTTACTAACCCCCTCTTTCTCAAAAATCTAAAACTAGATATGTGTTTCACTGTATGCAGCCATATCATGTGAGAATGTGACAACCACCTGCCAGTAACTTGCAATGTTATCAGCGGCAGTCCACTTAGGTTTTTTGGTCCTTAAAGAGCCATAAATAGACAGAGACAAGGGAAGAAGGAACAGTCAAGAAATGTGTCAGATAAAAGAAAGGTTTGACAAAATAACATGGAAGAGACAATGAGAAGAGGCAAAAAGGGAAGCTGACGCAAAAAGAATTTGGAGGTAGAGAGGAAATCTTTGACATCATATCCAGCAACCAACAGCGGTCTCTTAACCTTGTTTTTGCATTATTGCACTGCAACTAACACACAGAGGAATGCTAATCAAACACACCCAAACCAGTATGCACATTTTTCACATATATTAGGAAGAACAGGAGGCGACAATCTCCCTAGATTTCTACTTTAAATCTTTTTGCCTTTGAGAATGAGACAGCAGAGGGCAGAGGCAGGACGGCGCCTTCACATTAAAAAGGTTTCAGATGTGACCGGTTGTTAACCTTTCAGCCTTCAGGTTGGCTTTTTTCTACGATTTTATGTAGGTGACTATAAAAGTGCTTCCAAGAAACAGAAGATTCAGCTATTTAATTACACAACTCTGGATAAGTTTGCATAGTGGAGTCACAGGTTAAAACAAGAGAATTTATCCTAACCCATTCAAAACTTCATGCCCTGCAACCAGAGTAAAGTTATGATGCATTCAAAGTCTTGATACACAATTCAAAAACACCATGCCACAGGCTACCCAGCATGGCGTCTTTATGACTTTTTCAAACCTCATCCCTCTTTATCTCATCCTGGCTGAAGGCAAAGTCTTGTAAGGCCTTGGAGAAGTAAAGGAGGACAGGAGTCAGATGATGAGCTACAAAGACTTGTCAAAGATGTTGCATGCGTTCAATTAAATTGGGAAGGGCAGGGCGGTGTCTCCATAAATGTTTTGGTTCTAATATCTAAATCAACTGGATGCAGAAGGCCTTTGCACTCAGGCACAGTGTAGATATGCATGTTGACAATGAAAAAGGGATGAAATCGGTGATGATGCCCTCCTATCCAATATAAACATAAATACACTCAACTTTACAAAACTGTCATGTTTGAGTTTACCAGTTTTTCTCAGCATTCTCTTCAAAAATCAAAACTTTGCTTGTATATTTAAAATCTAGTTGTCTAACCTGATTAATAACCATTGTACCCCCATCACCTGACCCCATCACTTTTCCTTATGGTCCACCTGGGCCGTGAGCTGCAGGTGTGACAGCATTAGCCGGATACATTTTATAATCAGTACCTATGTTTGCCACAACAGCTACTTTGCATCCCAACAAGATCGAGTTTCCAGGGTCACATTTTTTCCCCAACATTTAGGTAACGCTACACACAGATAGACCATATAGTGTCCTTTCTCTAAATCTGCAGCACCAGACCAGCAGCAGAGATGTTATCCCCTCCACCTGCAGTTTGGTAAACTTCAGTGCACACCAGCACTGGAGCTACGCAGATCTCGTAATCGTCCTCATCCCAGCAGCTGACGGGCCGGGTCTCCTGCAGAGGGATACGCTGGCTGCCTTCCCGACGGCTGACAGAGAAGGAGTCATCCATTATGAGCCTCGCCTTGCTGGGGTCAATATCATTAGAGCCGCAGACATGGCGGTTAGCTGTGAGAGAGGCCTTGGCTGTGGCTGACATGGTGTTCTTCCACTGGGAGCCACGTGTCACAATCATGGCCTGAAAGGCCAGTGTGTGAACGTGGAGCCGAGTAAGTGGCTTAGCCTTTGCACTGTTTGTGTCGCTGTCTGCACTGGCATCCTTGTAGCGCTGGTTCAAAATGCGATAGACCTCCCTCATCTGGTCGAGGACTGTGGCTACACGGGGGTTTGGGTCTGACAACACTGTGATGTTGGAGCCTTTAAGTAGACTGAGCAGGTTGGGAAGCTCCTGTTCATTCATGCCTAAAGAGTCCGCCTAGGAGAGCAGAGTCAGGATGAGTGATCAAATAAGCACCTGCCCTTAACTGAACTGTGCACGAAACCCATACCATCACAGTAAGTGACATACGGTATTCAACATAGCAAGTTTAGTTTAATCTAATAAGTCTGAGTCAGGTGGATGTCATACTCAGGTATGCACATCTGTTTGACTGACGGTGTTATTTTTGTTTTTTGGGTATTGTCGTCTTTACACTTGTTAAAGCACTTTGTAACTTGTTTTTGAAAAGTGCTCAACAAATAAAGATTATTATTATTATTATTATTATTTTGCAGACCCGAGAGGAATGAACCACACTCGCTGTGCTGCAATGAAGGAAACCAATGCAACAGTATGATTTTCATGTGTTTTGAGATGTTTCTGGACAACAGTGGAGTTCTACCACAGCATATAAGCTACAGGCTGAAACTACAAAGACAATAAAATGGGCCAGAATGATTCCTTTAAACAAAAATAATTTTTCTATAGTAAATGTTGTTATTGGACTGGCCAGATCATAATGTATTTTGTTTACTATATGTGAGAAAAATCTGTGAACTTTTAAAAATACATCAAGACACTAGAAAGCAAGACATCAAACATACTCTATTATATCAACATGTAAATACAGGCAGACAATTATAGATTCTGTTGACAAACAAAAAAGTTTAACTTCAAGCTAATTTAATTTAGGCAAATCTAGTTTTAAACTACCTGCTAACCAGTATTTGTTTAATCTTTCTACTCTCCCTCCATTTGAAGTCACACATGTGAATGAATGTTTTGATTAATTTCATTGTTCAGTCATACGTACATGGGGGATGACATAGTGTAACAGGTCCTCCATTATACTCTCTTCTACAAAACTGGCCATCTCAAAATGGATCCCAATCTGTGGAGACGAGGAGGACAGGAGGTCGGCCAGGCGGGAGAGGAGTGCCTCCCGCTCACCTGGAGTGATGAAAGCAATATGTAGAAGGAGAAGAGAAGAAATTCAGGCAGAAAGGTTGCCAGACAATAAGGAGGGAGGGAAACAAAGTGGACAAAAGACACAAAGTGGAGGAAATGAGTAAAGGTGCGGAGATTCGAAAACAGGCCAGAGGAGGTAAGATGTCAGAGAGGGAAGGATGCCAAAGACCTTTTTTTACGTTCTTTCATCAACAACCACCAGCCAAATTCAACAGCCGTCTATCACAGGATTGATTGACCGTCTTATGTGCATGTGTTCACTCGCACAGACTTTACTCGGTTAAAAACTTGGTAGCCTATGACATTACAAGTCGCGGTAAATAGTTTACAATCACGATGCCTGCTCAACCATTGACCATCTGTCAGCCATCGCCGATGGCCTATCGTCTATCGGCCCAACCCTAGTGTCAACATAACACGATTATCTATTAGCATGTTTCCACCTTGATTAATATCAAGATAATTATGGCCAAAATAAATACTCCTATCAGCACATGCCTACTCTGCATATTATTCTAGAGGGAACAATCAATCTCTGTCAAGCACTATTTTATCTTATTATCTGCATGAAACTCAAAATTTATAAATGAGTAGAAGAATAGACCAGTTCCTTTTAGTTCAGTTAACAGTTCAGTTTTACTTTATTTTAATTGTATAACAGGATCAACAACTGACAAATGTTCAGGACCACGCCACTTGTGCGACACAAAGCAGCAGACACTACTGCATAATGTTCCAAATCAGCAACAAATCAAAGGTTGACACCAGTTTCCTCTTACCTGACTGGAAAGGGAAGTTGTCCATCATTTGCAGCCCACCCACCACCAGCAGATCTGGTTTGAAATCCTCAAGTTTCTCAGCAAACTCCTCCATGGAGGCCAGGTAGGGGTTATGGTCATCACTGTGGATGATATATCTACAGAGAACAAACATGAGCAAGGTCAAACACAGTCAGCTTCAAATACTGTAGGGCACTACATTTATACAAATGTACATACACACTTTGCTCTATTATTCACAAAATTCAGTAAAACCAGTCCACTGTGCAAAAAATGTGTCTCTGGCTTAAATCCGCTCAGGTACACAGTTCACCTTATAGGATTCCTCACGATTGTCAAAATATCTACCAAATGCTCAACTAACACATACCTGTTGGCTCTACGTGAGGTATAGCGCCCCCAGCTAGCACCAGATGGATACTCCAGGATCAGATGAATGTCTGGCTCTTCTACGACGTTACCTGCCACTGGAAAGACAGAGGTAGGTGAGGTACTAGGCCATGGAAATGAGGAAGACAGGGGTAGGAAAATAGATAGAAAGCAGAGAGGGCAGAGGAAGTGGAAAAAAAAAAAGAATGACGCCGTGCAAAGGATAGAGGGGCATTCAGGGAGTTAGGAAAATGATTGTTTGAAGTAAAAATCGCGACACTGATAGATCCTAGAAGGTAAAAAGGGTGTACCTGTAATGTGCTGGGACAGGACATCTGTAAAATCGGGGCTGAAACTTCCCCCTAGCAACACATCACATCCCTCGATTGCCATTCGACCAGCCATTACAGGGGCATTGCCACCTACTGCCCACCTGTTTCCAGGCAAGTCACGGGATGCTTCAACCAGCTCGCTGAACAGGGTATCATTCAGCATAAAACGCCTGCAAGACAGAAAAGCAAACAAATAGTGAAACAATGTTCAAACTGAAGGACAAGAACTTGAAATGATCAGCATTTCCTCTAAATACCTCTTCTTTTTTGTCCTATGTTGTGTCCTTGTTGGTGATATTAATTAAGATATTAATGTGTTTAACTGAAATACTATGAAATTCAAAATACATTTTGAATTTACTTTTATTGAGTGTGCTTCTTTGAAAAGTGTAACTACGGCTTCTACAGTGATAGTTTTTCTCATTAACAGTTTTATGCCATGAAGATCCATCAAAAGCTGGAGATACCGACACCTCTGAGCTTGTTGAGCAAATACACATTTTATCAAGAGTAAAGTTTCAGAGAAAAGAAAAAGGAGGCAAGAACAAAAATTTAAAAAAGAGAGGAAAACAAAAATGTACAATAAGATCCCAATGGCACACTTTTCATTTCAACAGTGGCAGCCTTCTGCTAAAAGCTGAAATACATGTGACTTCACAGTTTTATCAATCAGCAAATACATAATAATAATCACCGCATTAGAGCTGGACGATATGGTCAAAAATGTTATGATAAAAAGTTTCATTATCGTTATCTTTCAATATCGATAATTACCACTATAAGTATCACATCGTTATTTCTTTCGATTTTAAAGGCAGATTTTTGCTCCTGAGTGAAAGTAATTGTAATTGTGGTTTAAACTCTTCAATATGTTCAACAATTGATGCCAAACAGTGGATCACTTCACAAATCTGAGGTAGAACACTCAAAACAGTTATGATAAAATCTTTGTCAACAAATATGCACGAGTAAAATTAAGTAAAATCTTTATTCGGTCCTTTTTTCTCAAGAAAATAAACATCTTAATAAAAAATGAAGTCCTAATTCGTGTACGATTCAAGTGAATAAAATCAAACATTTATTGACATTATTTGTTAACATATTAACAACATTAACATTATATCGGGATAATTACTGTTATCGTTTTATTGTCCAGCCCTACCTCACATCTAAGTCTAGAAAACTCGAAGGGCAGTCATAGAGTGCAGACCTCTGCCAAGGTCAATAATCCAGTCTTGTATGATTCGCAAATCTCTGCAAGCTCAAACACTATATGTGTCTGGATGTATTTCATATACACAATGTCAAAATATGGTTGTGCCTAGCCTTATAATCTTATCATCTCAGCTGTCCATTTATTATGTATGCGCAGGTTGGAAAATCCAGAACTCAGGATTAATCTGGAAAAGAAACATCCCTGATCACTTATTTCTTACAACCTGCTGCATTTGTTTCTACAGTGATGTTTGAGGAGGCTGTTTTGTTGTATGTTTAGTCGCAGCATACCATTCACCTCAATCACTGGGCGTTCACACATGCGCAACAATTCCAGTTCATTTAGCCTTAGACACTGGTGGTAAAATCTCACAATGTTAACCAAAGTGATAAATTATTTGTGTATACACACCGTGATTCTGATCCGCTCCAAAATCTTATGGTTTCTTCCTTGTAAGGATGCACCGATCTGACTTTCAGTCCTGATACAAATACCTGGGCTTTGGGTCTCAGCCGATGCAGAGTACTAATCCGATACCAGTGTAAAAGGAATAAACTGTATTACACACTGTAAGGATGAGACTGGGAATCATTGTTTTATGTGTAAGTCTTGATTTAAACATTGCTTCCTAACTTTGTAAAACAAAATGCTATGTTAGCTCTTCTAGCAAAATGAGTCTTCCGGTGCACTGCTCACGTATCGCAAAGTTCATGCGTAATTGAAATGAATAGCTCGGCACCCTTGTCACCGATACCTGATCCAGCTATTTGAGTCAATATCGAGTAGGGTTGAGCTGATAGACGATGCCATCGTCCATCAGCAATGGCTGGCAGACATCGCCTGACTCTAGTATCGAGCTGATATCCGATATCGGTATTAGATCAGTCCATCCCCACTTCCTTGGCCGATGTTACACCTTTCCACCATGTTTCATGAAAACTGGGCCAGTAGTTTGTCCGGACAATCAAGCAAACAAGTTACACTGGAAAGATAACCTCCTTGGCGGAGGTAATACAAATAAAAAGAAGCCATTATTGTGTGCATGAAGGCTCCCAGTAAACATGTGGCCTGAAACAGACTCAATGTATTGAAGTGTATGCTATTTTATGAGATTAGCTTGGTTGTGGTTCATCCTGTATCTCACTGTTGCGCTCTCTAAAGCTGCAGATATCCAACGAATTTTAAAATATAACTGATGGTGACTAAAGAGAAACATAAGTGAAAGCAAAGCACACTAAAATAAACTCAATAAACGTATTACACATGCAGTTTCACCAGATCTGCACTTGGTAGACATAACCAATCATCTCTCCGCTTACCCGCACATATCACTTAGACCTAGCTCTTTTTTTTTTTTTGACTTAAGTGATTCACCATTGTGGTCTCAGACTTTGACTACAAAAGTTCAGCTATCATCTGGTTGACATCAAGCATTCACAACCCCAAAGTCTACAAGAAGCCAGGCAAGAAAGAGGCAAGAGAAATAACTCCTACTTCTCCCTCACACACATACCCTTGCCCTTTCTGTCTATGATGAAGGTCTGTTGTTGCCTTTAGGTGTCATTTCCAGACAATGAACAAAAGGCTCACAGGCACCAGAACAGGAGAAGTCACCGAGAGGGGAGACGCGTTCAACATCATAAATACCTAATACTTCAGGATGGCTGTCCAGCAGCTAACTAGTCAGACAAATACAGACAAGCACTGACCAAAGCGTGGGTTTAGGAAAAAAAAGATGACAATGGGAAAGAAGAAAAGAGCGTGTGGTAGTATTTATTCATACTTCATGCAACTTTGTATTTACCTTACAAACAAACCCTTCCACATTCATGGTTGAATGTGAGTGTGTTTGTGAAAGTGCATGTGAGGGAGAGAGAATGACTCAGAAGCACAGTAGCCTCAGGGGGTGCAACAAAGAAATGGTTTTAAATTATCTGGTGACTGATCTTAAGCCTTGCAAACTAGCTCTGCCACACATACACACAATTAGACACACCTTGTATATAAACAGGACCAGAACACAGCTAACCAGTCATAGCACAGAGAAATGTAAAGGTTTCAATTATTTGTAAGACCACTTGTTCAAGCAGGCGTGCATTCATTTTATTATACTGTGAATTTAGGAGTAGTTCCCTGAACTAGACCATAACTATTTAATGGCCAGCTCTTACTCTCTTTCCCAAATGTGCGTGCACGCACACACACACACACACACACACACACACACACACACACACACACACACACACACACTCTTACTCTGCAGCAGCTCCTGGTGCAAAGAAGTAGGCAAAGCTTTCAGCCAGCTGCACTTCATTTTCTAGGTAGTTATGATGTAGGGGCTGGTCTGTGGGAGGGAGGCCAATCTTATTAAGCAATGGTACCCCCTCCACTATCAGGTCGACACACCCCCCAAAACCTGTGGATGAGGGGGAGGGGAAGAGAAAAAAAAAAAGACAAATAAGTGAGAAAAAACAATGGCCAGAAGCAGATACATGACTTAAAATCTGGGACAGAAAGAGAAGATAAAGATATGCTAATATATCTAATTAATAATTAACAGGTCTGACTGAGTGGCTGGGCTTGTTGTTGAACTGCTTTAAGATTGGACAGATAATCACTCCTGTTGTGTGTTTAAAGTACCAGCTTTCAGGATTAGATCACAGTCAAGACACAGATCAATCACACTATGGCGCTGCTCGCTTGCTGTCAACGACGAACGAAAGCCCGAAACCGATATAACTATATTATAATCTATATTCCTTTAAAATACAGCTACATTGTATCCCTGAATTCACCACCTGCCACTATCTAACCGGTGTACTAGGTTAATTTACACTACACATGTCATGCCAAGCATACCATTAATACAAAATGCTGATCTGGACTGAGATCTGGTGACAGACCTTTCATGGTCACTCCTCTTCAGCCCTTTATCAAACTGCATTTGCTAATAAACCTCCTGATACTTTGTGCACTCACTGAATAAAACAATTTTTGTGTAACGTTTGCTAATGGTGCTGACAGTTCACAGCAAGTTTTCCCTGAACCTTACTTTGTTTTTTTATCATTTCTAATAGCCCACTTTCGTTTACTATTAAATTGGCCGGTTCCAGATATAGCAGCAGGGTTAGCATACAACTTTTTCAGTTTTGTTAGCAATGGATTTAACGTTAGTTCACCTGAAACAGATATTATGGTAGTGATTCAGTACGGATCTAATCAAATATATCCTAGAAACGTCAGGACTCCCCAATCTTAGGGTTATGCTAACCAACGTTAGCTCCCCACCACCTGCACTTACCAACGGCCACTCTCGGTCTGGCGACGTTGTTCAGCCCGACTTTGCGTTCAGCCCGGAGCAGAGAGGACAGGACGGTGTCCAGCCGGTCGTCCAGGTCTATATTCTGGGGTGAGCGGAACCACAGGGCCAAAAGAACCACAAACAGAGACACAACAGGCCCGTATTTCACCCACGACACCCTGCCTCCTGCCTCCATCGTTGGCTGGTTAGCTAGCTACGGTCTGATCGCTTTTCTCTCAGTCGGTAAAGAACCAGCTCTCTCCCTGCCCGCTCCACCAGTAACGAGCCGTGCGGTGTTTGTTTTGAGAGCCGGAGTGCCTTAACCGGACGAATACTGAGCTGGACCCAGGATTTTAGATGTTAATAAAAAAAAACAAACAAACAAAAAAACACTATCGCCTCAACTGTTTTATACGTTAGTTGTTTTTTTTTTGAAAAAGGCTTCCCGGAAGCACCGCTGTCCAGTTTGGATAATGAGTGGACGCCTGTGCGCAAAACGAACAGCTTTTATTCTACTAAGGGGGCGTGTTTGTTTGCTAACAACAAAGCGGAAGTGGCAACGCTCACCAGAAACCGTACACGTTAACTAAATAAACCACAGAGAAAAAGTCAGATTATGATGGCGGGAATGAACACATCTGGGCTATAAATGGCATACTGGAGTGAGGTTGAAGTGGACAAAGCAGAAGTGTTGAGTTAGGACCGGACTGATCGGAAATCTCGACACTGTAGGAGCTAAACTCCAGAAGATGGCAGTAATACACCACCAAGGATGCAGAATGCCATTAAACGTCAAAGAAGTGGGAAGTTCACAGCACTACCCATCCTTTTCAAAGATGTTTAAAACCCATTTATAAAATACAAGTAATGTTTCCAGCTAGTCTTGCGCACATAAAATTGCTAACCGCTTTGAATGTTTGTCATGAAAATATAAAATCCATTTACTGTCAGTCAAAATCTTGCATACAGCAGAAAACAATGTTTGTCAGCAATCACAAAACTTTTGACTCCACATCTACTTACATATCACATCTCGACCCACATTCGTAGTGAGCCAATCCCATCAGGCGTGCAAGTCTTCCAGTCAGACACAAATGAAACATAACAAAATTGATTTAAAAAAAAAAAAAAAAAAAAAAAAAAACCCCCACACCACACACACCAAATTAGGAACCAAGTATTGTTTTATTTGCATCAATACAGGTGGACAACAGTCACTTTCTAACCATATTTAAAAAATAAAAACTTCAATTGCTCATCTGATACTCTGAGTTTAAAAAACAGTAACAGGCACTAATTACAATGACTACATCCTAACATTATGGAGTGGCATGTGGCACTGACCTATAATGTTGGGGCAAATAAAACAATTAAAAATTAGACACATAATTGCTCCAAGACAGCCCACATGTTTATCCCAGTTAGAAAAAAGAAAAGTGACAAATTGGCTTCTTAAAAGAAAACTGTGCGGCCTTTGATTGAGGAAGGCGAAAGACCTCACAGCAGCTCATTCACCAAAAAAATAAAATAAAAACCAACCACCATCAACAATAGTGATTTGTGCTCAGGCACATAGTTGCTGTCATACTCCCTTGTGCTAATCCACCTGAATTAAGTGAAAGTTGCTCTTTTTTGATCTGCTGTCAAGAAAACCACATGCATTGTGTGCTAGTTGATCAGTGGGCTTAAACTATGAAAAAGGGACTAAAAGCAGGTAAATATGGTCAGTTCCAGAGCAGGCAAGTGGAGTGAGTCGCCCTCTAGGGATTATGTAATTGACAATGCAGCTCAACACCTGCAAGAGGGGGAAAAAAAAAAAAAAAAAAAGTCAGTAAAATGTTTGAGGATTTTACAAAGACAGTAGGAGCTTCTGGTCCTTAGAGCTATGAGACTTGTGCACAAACACAAAACCCTGTGTTTCCAGTCTGGTTTAAGATATGAGTTGTACTGTATAGGTGCACAGTAACAATTACAAGGCCAATACTAAATATTGCAATTACCGGTTTTGTTGTCTTACCTTAAATTTAATTGGGAATCCCAGCCACAACCTCTGACTCAATACCACAGTGATCAGATCCACGCAGAATTTTAAAGAATCCTGAAAACCAGAAACAGACCAGAGGACAGTTTACATGTCAATTTAACAAACTAGCCCAACACCAAACTATTACATGTTTGGAAGTATAAAACGTTTTCCTGACAAAAGTGAAAGATCACATATGCGTTTGTTCCCCCCCATTCAGAATAGCTGCTAGGTGTGCAAGTAACCTCACTTAATTGCCATACAGATCACTGTGTGGTGACTGAGCTTCTCATCAAGGAAAATAGTATTTGAGAAGCTTTCTTGAAATTAACATGTGAATTAAAAATGTACTTAAACACCCAACACAGACAGAAGTTACATTGTCGTATGTGTTGAAGGGATTAGCCAAACAAGCAAAAGAGAAAAGTATCACGTGCACTAGTGATAGACTGATTAATCGTGCCAATAGCTGAAATTTTAAACAAAAAAAAAAACAAAAAATAACACGCATCTGCAGGCAGCTTTTCAGTGTGGCTGCTGTGGAACGACATTAGGCTCCCCATTGTGAGCTTTGGGAAGGTGTTGAAAGTTAGTTTTGAGCCGTAAACGTCCTCAGTCACAATCATCTTTTCTAAATGTTAACACGTTTCTCTCATCTCCTAAATTACAGTAAAATAATGAAGTTGAATGACAATGAATAAAATTCCATCTGAAACAAGACATTAATGGCCAAGATAACCATATGTATATTAGATTGTACTCGGAAATAATAGAACTACACATGACTTGTTTCTGCATTATCAGCCAATGAAAACCCATAACAGTCAAACCACTAACCAAGATTGAACAGTTATTAGATACACCTGAACTGTACAATGAAGTCTAACAACGTGCCAGAAACATTGATTCAACAATGTGCTCATGAGACTGACATCAGTTGGCATAAAACTGAAGTGTTTCTAATTTTTCCTCATTTCCTTCACACATGTAAATAGGAGTTCTGTTTATAATGAAGAGTGATGATGTATAAATGTTAGAATGCGTCTCTGCTCACCGTTATCACCCCAGTCAGTGTTCCAGGAGTTGGCACAGAGCCAGTAGGGAACGCCGTTCTCCTCCCCCCAGCCTAGGATCTTGATGGCGTGTCCGCCCACAGCAGACCCAGACACATGCTGATACACACCTGCGACAAGGAACAAAATATAGGACGGTCAGCAAGAGCTTGAGTGCAATTGTGCGAAACAAAACAAAAACCCACACACCTGCAACTGTGCGTTTAGCCTGTACTCAACAAGCGGCAAGTGTACATATACTCATACTACATTTGTGCGTTCAGGTGCACGTGTTCTTACCAGTCTTGTACATCAGAAAGTCTTCGTAGACACTAAAGGCTCCCTCCACTGGGCCATTCTTGTATATCTCAGACTGAATCTCTTGCTCATTTGACAGCACGCTGTAAGACGTTTTGCCTGCAACACACTGCATGTTAGGATGCTGCGTTGCATGTGTGTGCATGCATACAATACTATGACAGTTTCTCTTTATCAGATATCCAATACTTGTGTGTAAGCCAGCTAGTGTAAATGTATACTGTAAGTGATAGACTAGTAGTAATGACATTTTGACTACCAATACCAGATTTAATAACTAACCTGAATTTCTAATAAAATTAGAACTCATTTATGCACTATGGTCTTTTACATATTTCAACTAGTCAGTTTACTATTAAAATAATTGCCATTTGTTTCGCATTTATTGGAGAATCAGTAATGTTGAGTCATATGAAAGCATTACAATTAAACAAAACTGAAGATCATGTCAAAATGTTCAGTGTTAAATTCAATTTCTCCTATATGGCAAATACTGGTGAGCATGACTCAACGCTCATTGTTAGCATGCTTAATCCCTTATTTATGAGAGATGGAACTTACCAAAGTGCTTGTCCTGTTTGTAGCTGGGTGTGTATCCAGCTTCACACTCGTTGATGCATTGGGGTGTGTCTCCACGCTCTCCAGTGCAGGAGGGTCTGCTGCCATTCACATGGTGCTCACAGGGAGGGATGGTGTAGGGACGACAGCCTGCATACACAAAGAGTGTCAGAAC
>NC_060169.1:23388378-23430926 GCF_021292245.1 Micropterus dolomieu
TGCTCATTTGACAGCACGCTGTAAGACGTTTTGCCTGCAACACACTGCATGTTAGGATGCTGCGTTGCATGTGTGTGCATGCATACAATACTATGACAGTTTCTCTTTATCAGATATCCAATACTTGTGTGTAAGCCAGCTAGTGTAAATGTATACTGTAAGTGATAGACTAGTAGTAATGACATTTTGACTACCAATACCAGATTTAATAACTAACCTGAATTTCTAATAAAATTAGAACTCATTTATGCACTATGGTCTTTTACATATTTCAACTAGTCAGTTTACTATTAAAATAATTGCCATTTGTTTCGCATTTATTGGAGAATCAGTAATGTTGAGTCATATGAAAGCATTACAATTAAACAAAACTGAAGATCATGTCAAAATGTTCAGTGTTAAATTCAATTTCTCCTATATGGCAAATACTGGTGAGCATGACTCAACGCTCATTGTTAGCATGCTTAATCCCTTATTTATGAGAGATGGAACTTACCAAAGTGCTTGTCCTGTTTGTAGCTGGGTGTGTATCCAGCTTCACACTCGTTGATGCATTGGGGTGTGTCTCCACGCTCTCCAGTGCAGGAGGGTCTGCTGCCATTCACATGGTGCTCACAGGGAGGGATGGTGTAGGGACGACAGCCTGCATACACAAAGAGTGTCAGAACAGTGGATGCCACACTGGCAGCGTGCCACTGTAGGACCTTCACCCACCCAAAAAAATAAAACCACTCACCAACGTGGGAGTCAAAGAGGCCTCCAGAGACCAGTCCTTCCTTGGTCCAGAAGTCCCAGGCAGCTGAAGGGTAGCCACCATTACATCTAAGAAGAAAAAAAAACAATTTTTTTCCCCCCACAATGTTGCCGCCTTTACAGACAACTACTCCTCACCCTGCCTCTAACTCCAGATGTTTACACTGTAAAATATCAGGGAGGCACAGATCCAATTTTGCTCTCCCAATACAGATTTTGAATCCTCTGCCTACCCCAAGAACTGATTCACTAACGGTGCTCGCTTTTCCCAAACTTAAAATCTGCACATCTCATTCTGTGGCACTCACTGGCATATTTTTCATTATGTAAAATATGGTTTTGGGGCAGACAGTAATCCTGAGATAACTGGATTGGTATATTCCTGTAGTATATAATATTGGACTTTCCATTTTCATAGATACATTTTTTTCCAGTCAATTCATTCTGTCCTCCCATTAATTACGCAATAATTAATTTTAATTATAGTTTGCTACTGAACTCTGAATTATGGCACACACAGAGCTGCTTCTCACCCAAAGCCGCAGCTTTCGCAGCAGGTCAGAAGATCCTCTGAGGAAATCTCTACGCTAACCTTGGCATTGCTGTGGATGCACACACGGTCCGAGATGGCCTCGGCAGCACCAAACGCCTGCAGGCAGATGAACCAAGACATGTCACAGACATTACAGTGTATGGGGATGATTCCCCTTATCCAAGTTAGAGGTCTAAAGGATAGAGGGTGTTTTCTGTTCAGATTGCAAAGCCCTTCAGAGCAAATGTACGATATTGGACTGTATACAGCATAAATAAAAGTGACTTGACAGTTGTAAAAGGTGAAGGCTTAAATTTTAGCATGGGTTAATGTTTTTATTACTAATCAAAATTCATGGATCATAAACAAAATTCCCTAGATAATCTGTTCATTAGAATATTACTCAACCACAGTTATATAGACAATTAGGTCACATCTTTTGAGCATTGAGTTTTTCCCCCTCTCACCCAGCAGGATCCACAGGAGCCCTGGTCTCTGATCTCCTTCAGAGTGGGACAGTTGGGCCAATGCTCTCTGGCGTCAAATTGTTTGGGCAGCTTCAGGCTGCCAGTATACTGAACCCTGCAGAGGAAAACAGTTCATGTATAATTAGGGGAAGGTACAACACAGCAAATGCCAACTCTCATTCACTGATATGCAAATATACAGATACGCTAATCTGAAGTTAATCTCATGTTTCTAATGTATGAGTAAGACTCACAGGACTGGCAGTTTAGGTCCCTTCAGCTTCGTACCACAGAGTCTCTGGACGTAACTATAGTCGACATTATGAAAGTTGTGACCAGCCTGCATGGGAGAAGTGAGATTTACTTAAGAATTGCTTATACTTAGTGACAAAAGTCTAAAAGAAGGTAAGAAAACAAAAGCTCACCTTCCAGGTAGTGTTGAACTTATTGATGTAGTTGACCATCTCGCTGGACAGTGGTTGGAGGCGGGGTCTGGCCAGGCTCACTGACAAGCTCACAGCCAATAACAGGAAGGCAGCGTGCCACATTTTGCCTAAAAGACACAGCATGAACGACAAGTTTATTCTTTATTCACCTATGCACAAAATTATACTTGAACTATGGTAATTTCTCACTGCATAGATTCTGATTAAATCACTAAACCTTACCATGATTACATAACCTTAAAAGCTAACACACATTGACTATTTCAATTCCCAACAAAACAAGCATTTAGATTTTCCTCAACTTTCTGTGATGAAGGCTAAAGGGGAGACAATGTCACACAAAGAGCTCAAGAGCAAACATGGAGGTACTTGACCCCAAAGACTGTTCATACAACAGTCTGCTAAACTTAGTGAAAGCACAGAACACAAGGGTTATTCCCCCGTTTACATACACTCCTGAAACTAGGCTGAAAAATGTTCACAGCTGACTAGACGTCACTCTGGTTGCACCTACAAGTGGGACATCCATACACAGAGCAGAGAAACTTCTTATCCTCAGTCATGCTAGTCCGACACAGTTCCAGTGGTTAAACACACCGCATCAGCAAGCATACACAGTCAAGCACTTTCAACTAATTCCTTAGATTTCAACCTACATTCATGTTTGGGTTTTATGAACGCAACAAGACTGGGTTTCAGTTCCCACTTTAAAAGCACAAGACTAATGTCCTCAGAGTACCCCGTGCTGCAGAAAATGCCACCCACACAAATGTATGCACTCCAGTTTTTAGACAGGACCGTGTTCCCGTTGGTCCAAGGCTCCTCTCAAATGCTATGTGAGAACACATTATCAGAGGTGAAATGCACTGGGGAGAGTTGGGATCAGCTCCAGCAAGGACCCATTAGAGATCATAATGCAGCCTATTAAATAGAGGCATAGAGGGCGCTCAGGATAGGCAGGGTGCTCCAAGTCAAGCAAAAAAAAAAAAAAAAAAAAAAAACCAACACCAGTGCTCCTTTATAAACAAAAAAAAAAGAAGTTTTTAGTCAATCTTAAGGTCTGAAACACAGGAGGAGTAGCGAACAAGAGCCTTGTGTCAGGAAGAAACAAAAAAAAAAAGAGTGACAAAAAGATAGTTCAGGTTCTGTTTTAGATTAGCGCTAAATTTTAAGTGGCCTGTTGCCAAACACAATTTCACATAGACTTTTGCAGGAATTTAATAGACTTAGACTCTGCTTTACCCTGGCACACAGATTCTCTTGAGAATAGCTGGTGTTGTTGCTAGCTACCTGTAACATCAGCACACCTGTTTGGGCATGTCCGGTTTCTTTTACAAAAAGAGAAGAGAATCCAATGAAAATACCTCGGGTCTGTGAGAGAAAGAAAATAAGATTTCCAGTGAAACTGGTTTGATATCACATGACTGAGGCCAATGACTCAAGAGAAGAGAAAAAAAAAACACAAACAAAAAAAAGTAAAAAGTACACAGAGGGAAGCAAAAATAGAAAAGTCCCCTTTACAGAAAGACCTCTTGACATCTGTTCCCTGAAATCACTATGAAGCACCACCTGACACTTTAATCACTCGTCTTTCTCTACAGTCTAAACCAGGTTCTTGTAAGTGCTCAATTTTTTTTAATGCCACAAGCAAGTGCTACAGTATATCATTCTGTAATGTAAGAAAATGGACCTTAATGACTTCCTTGGCAAGTGTATTGTCAACCACTAGGTTATGTTTACAGGTTTGTTGAGGAGAGATTTCAACAGGTCCTGCAGCTGTTGAGGGGGTAAATTATTTAATTAACTGTGTGCAAAATATAGAAGGTAAAAAAAATAAATAAAAACCCCCCACACACACACACACACACACACACACACACCCCACAACCCACTGGAGGTCAAATCCAGACAATCACATTTTGTCCACAAGAAAAATTCAAATACATACAAGCTTATTTGTTGAGTTTTTAGAGAACACATAAAACAGCTGAAGCAATGGCTGGATGTGATTTGGAGAAGTGAACAATCAGTGTGCTGACATGCGCCACTGTCCAGAGCAAAACTCACAAGGCTACATTAACTTGCTGAGTCAGAGGGGATGTGAGGCCTTTTTTCCCCCCCCATCTCAAAAGCATCAAATTCTCAGACACAAAAGAAACCCCAGCCCCAATTTCAGCTTCATGACAGTTTCTTCCTGATGCTACCCAACTGATTTTTAAAAGAGCCTAAAAGGCAAAGAGAGGTGGTGAACAGTTTCCCCCGTGTGGGAGGTTTAAGATCAACATAGAAATTTGTGTGTCAGTAATAAAACCACAGAATATATTTCTATTCCTCATCAACTGCTTTATAAGAGGAACCACTGATCTTCACACGATTAGTCCTACAACACTGCATTGAGTTCAGCTACAAGAGACCTTTTGTGTTCAGCTACCCTACATCTTGTCTTTATATTCCCCATCTTATTGTCCTTACAGCTTCACTTAACAGGAGTGTTGAGGTAAACAAACTACAGGAATCAGTTCCTCCCTCTCCCTCCAGCACAGAGACCTGGAAGAAATGTCAAGACACTGTACAGTACAAAATTTCCACATCTGTATATCCTTAAAGCTGGATGAGGCAATTTTTTTCATAAGCATTTGTTTATATTTCTTAAGTTTTGTCTCTTTACATCCTAACAGCAAGCAATAAATCTGTGGCTGTTGCAGGACTGTAATAAACACAGCCAGTCATTGTATTAAGTGAAATGACTGGCTGGCCTAGGTACCTGTCTACATACCTGCGCTCACTCAGTGCACTGAAAAGGGGGTGAGAGTTTTTCCTAGTTGGACACTTTCAAAATCTTGCTGTCTCCTGCTAGTTCACCAACACATGATACACTTTTCATCTTACCTGCACATATATCAACAGGGTGACGTACAGTCTGATAAATGTGCACAGTGCTGTACTATAACTCTGGCTGGTTTGTCTTCAGACAGAAACTAATTTCCTGTTTCCTTGTCACAAATGCAGAGGGCCTGCTGACAGGAAGGGGTCCAAGGTCAGTAGTGAAAAAACAAAAGAGATCCAGTTCAGTTTTACTTGTGGTTTCAAATGTACAAAGGTTGCTTTTTCATGTTTTTCCTCTCTTTTGCACAGATATGAGCAGTTCTGGAAAACAGTCTGGACTGGAAATGAGTTTGTAGGGAAATGTGATTATTTTATACAAAACCAAATCTAGATCATTCAGCTTTACTCCCCCCGCTCTGATCCTCTGCTGTATCACAGTCATGTTTGTAAGCCAATGTCTTTTGTCTAATGGCTGCCTTCAGCTCATAATGAAATAACCTACTTTCACTTTCCATTTCCTTGTATCAATCCGCGGGGCGGCTCAGTATCACGTTTCATAATTATTTTTAATTTCAGGTATTAAGTTCTGTCTCTTCTTTTAATCGAGACGCTGCCTACACCAGATTGCACTGTGTCCTAATCATTGATAAATAAGAGGCACGTGTGTTTTAAATCAGCGCCACCTGTTTTCAGACGGTTATCTTATCAGCTCCCTGAACCCGAACAGCGGGGTCAGGCAGTCAGACACAACCACCTCCATTTGAGCTACCACAATGGAAAACTGCTACAGCGAGGACTTCACCTGCCCTTATATCAAATGAGTCGGTGTCAGTCCAAAATATTAACTTAACATACGGTTAAATTTGTTATTTACAAGTCTATATGCAACAGATTTAGCTTCACTGCTAACTCACCGTGTGAACAATTAAACTAACATCTAAAAACCGGAGCCGCTTTAATATCGAGGACAAAGCTGCAAAAACAAGTCACTTACTTGTAGCTCGTGTGTCAGCTGTTTATGTGAACTTAATTAAAGCTTCAGCTCCAGTTCCCCCCTCTCTGACCGTCAACAAAGCGTGTGGGTGTGATTGTAAAATTGTCCTCCTCTGGTATTTATTCCTGGAACCACGTGAACCGGGTCACATGAAGGCAGCTCATGTGATCTGACACCAAAACCTCACCAACCACATGTCTCCTTTGTTGTTCCGGTGTTGTGCCGAATTTAAGAAAGATGATGTTCTCTTAAAGACAAACAATGATCTGAATCTGGATATAACCGGCAAAGACAGAAAACACACTTTTACGGACAAAAAAAGTTTGGTGCAACGGGACGCAGTAGAGCTGCACTGCTTCAATCTGACCGCTGGGTGGTGCTGAAACTCACCCTCTCTGACAACTGGCAACATGGGTTTTTATGTTTTCATATTTATTTGTGCATGAAAACCTGCATTCTAACTATTTATTTATTTTATTTTTAGAGATTTGATATAACTGTGTATGTGATTTATATCAAAGTCTGAACTACTGTTTTGTCTATAGCTCTGTATTCTCATAATCAGGAAAGGTAGCACTGCCACTGTGCTGCAACAATAGTTATCAAGTTAAAGTGCTGCAATCAAATTTGTAAAAATGTAGTTGTATAAGCAGCAAAATAAATATGAGTGCAATTGCCATGGATGGATTATCCCCCCAACAACCCGTGTTTTTCTACCAGCAGTAAACAGAGATGTAAGTTAAAAAAATAAGAGATCAGATTTGGCATTGACAAATACTTAGGAGCAAAGAAATGTGATCGGGACATCCCGACTTTTGACTGAGCCCTCTGACTGTCCAATGAGAAATGATAATGGTCACTCCAAACAGAGGAAAACTTGACCCTAAACCTGCAAATGTCAGAAATCGTTTGAAGCGGTAAGGATTTCTGACACATCTTCACACTTCCAAAGTGAAGGGATAAAGGAGAAGTCTGAAGAGGTAGCCTATAAAAAACAAACAAAAAAACAGCAGCACTTTATTGATAGGCCGACACATTTGGGCTTGTGGACTTCATCAAGGCCACTTTGAGCAATGTGCACATCTATCGCTCACTGCTATTCTATTAAAGATCACTGATGATTTTAAATTAGCTAGAAAAGGTCATCAATCACACCTCGACACAGCTCAAGCCCAGAGGTCACTTTGCTAAAAGGCTATTCTAGTCTTTTATATTATAATATATTTTCAAACTGGATTTATGCTAAAGTAGTTATTCTGTCTAAATGATTCTGAGGATCTTTTTTTAATAATGCATGGACAGCAATGTATGTGTATGGTGATATTTGACCATTTTTTGCTTATCTGTGACTTTTATTTCTAATTTTATTCTTTTGAGACATAACTTGTGATTTATAATTGAGGGTGACGGCAACTTTTTTGCTGTACTATGCTTTAACGTGCTGTGTGGATCATTGACCACAGAGGACATGCTGATCGTCTAGCTGCTTTCTCTTCCTTTCATCAGCCTGTCATCTGACTTTCAAAATGATGACATGGGAAGCACAGCACATCAACTTTATTCACTGTTTTACCAAGAAAGTTGCACAAGAGCAGATCCTCATTTTAAAGTAAAGTGTAAGTGACCAACAATACTTTCTTATTTAATCAGGCAGACAAACCAAAAACACATTCTCTTTTCAAGTCAATTAAACTTTTTAACTTGATAAAAGCTGGATTACAACTTGGCAAAGCAGACAAAAGCCCCAGGTTCACTGTGTGGCAACTGGTTTATAAGAATTTGCCTAATCACAACTTTGCTGTCTGTCTTCTTCATTATTTATCTTTAAGTCTTGTTTTACGTTTTTGTACAACTTCACTACTTTTTCTGTTTTATTACCTTACCACCTTATTATTTCAGCTAATGTTATGCTGACATGGTGCAAAATCCTATTATATTTTGTGTTTAATAAAATGAATGCCAGCATAGGAATACTGTACACCGCGCAGAGGAGTTGGAGGAATTATGGTTAATGCTCCCCAGCACGTTAATCCGGCCCTGTGATAATGTAAACAATAAAGTACGTTCACTGCAACTTTGTTCTAGAGCTGCTGCCAATGAACTGACTACACTCAATTTACAATGTATTCATTGCTGTATCATTTACACAGTGATTTTGCATCTCCACCTATCTGAAACGTCACTGATGGTAATTCAATCAGGGAAGATCAATAAAATACAACACAGCATGTTGCTTTGATCATGATTAATGACTTTATTTTGTCACATCAATAGCACAGTTAATGACTCACTACCACCAACCCACAGTTGCTCTGTGGAAATCCTTGCAGAGATGAGGTGATGCATGTTGATACATGGAGGGCGTCCGGTGATTAAGTGATGTAAAACTCAATCAGCAAACTAATTCCAGTCTGTCAATGAAAACTATACACTGTCTCTAAACAAAGTTAAATCACAAGTGAAACTTCAGCACAAAACCCTGAAACTGCACCATGGCTGTCCACTCGCTCCAGAACAGTAACTGTGACCAAATATAAAAGAAGGACATTTTAAAAAATACAAAATGAGTCAAATTAGAAAGACAAGGCAACGGTTATCATAAACATCAGGTAAACAAAGCAAAGCATATTGTTCTAATATAAAGCAACACACACGACACAAGCACGGCAGCTGAAGCTGTCTCTCTACAAGGCAAAGCGCTGATTCATGATGATCAAGCCAAGGCATTGTCTAAAGCATGTGCGTAAATATCTTTTCATCAGTGCTCTAAGATACATTTCATTAGCTGGATTATTGCTTTATTGCATACACATACATTCTAGCATGTGTGTTAACTACTGTAATGTGTGTGTGTGTGTGTAGTTACAGAAAATGCTTTCTTTCTCTAAAGGAATAGATACAATTCTCTGGGTGCCTGTATGAACAAGTAACATGCAGTGACTCATTCGTGAGCATCACAACCATTTAACTTCTCATTACAGATTTATATACTTATAGTTATCATATTTGTTTAGAAACACAGAAAAAGAGTTTAATAACATAGCATAGTTGATGAAAAACAGAAACATAGAAGACAAATATAGACTACATGAAAGTCTGATTTCACATATTGAAACACATAATGTTCATAACATGACATAATACTGGCATTGACCAAACTCATAGCAGCACATTATTTCCAGGGTTTACCTTTATGCAACACTTCTAATCTAAACCTCTGCCCCCTTACATAGTTTCCCTCCTTCTGGTAGCTACATTGTAAAAAACATTTTATAATGTTAAAAAAAAAGGTCACACAGTGAGTGAAAACATCTTCTTACTCTGACAAAAAAACATAATAAATTCAGTTTAACTGAGGTAGACTGATAACTAATGGATTATCTGAAGGACGACATATTTATTTGTAGTGGGCTTTACAGGAAAATAATAGTCATTTATAGTTAAATAGCTATTCATTTAAATCAGATTAGATCATTCAACTTGTTGTACTTTATTTAATTTTTAAATTGGTGTCCCAGCTAAAAAGGTTTGTGAAGCATTATTCTCTACTGGACGTGTCCATTTATTTCAGTAGGGTGTAATGTTACGAAACATTGTGAAAACTCTCTTAAAGAGCATAACTGAAGAACAAATATATATTGACGAAATCAACTTTAGGCTTTATGTTTACTGCGAGTTATTGTCTCCATCTGAGAATACCCAAAACTGCACGGCCACGTTTTCCTCTACGGGGTGAAAGTAGGCCTTGATATTGCCAATTTAAAGAAAAGCGCTGTGTGCTCCTCAGAAAAACCCAGCACAAGTCCAAAACAATGCTAAATGCTAATAATTATGGTAGCAGTCATGCTGTAAAGCGTTTTAGCAATTAATAAGTCGGATGTGAAGAAGATGAAGTAGATGGCCAAATTAAAAATCTAAAATTTAAAGCACTTTGGGACCACAAGAATTTGGGGAAATAGCTTAATCAGAAAAAACACAACGGTAGTGAGCTAGCTTAACTTCCCTCCCAGCACATCATCATCCATACACTTCCCTTCTTTTATCAATAAAAAATTAACATGATTGTCAGAGGTGTTCAAAAAATAAATAAAAGTTACCTCCTTCTCTTTCTTAGAGACAATAACACAACAACAATTATGTCCTGCAGATATGATCTGTTTGTTGTACAGTATCATTTCACCTTGAACATGTTTTTGAAATGTCTTTAAAGTGTGAGCGTGTATGGAGAAATTGTCTCGATTCTGGAGACTTCTTATTTATTTATGTATTAATTTAGGTATATAAAGCATTTCTGCACGTCTTAAACAAAGTCCTAACAAACACATAAAAGATACGTTTTGATATCAAATAACTGATCAATATACACAATAATAAAATTAAATAAATAAAATTAAATGGATTTAAGAACAGAAATGTCAGCTGATACTCTTAATATTCTATATTGCTTCATTTCCTTTTGATAAACTCACATTATAATCATAGTGTTGTCACTCTGCAACCACTCTGGCGGCTAACAATACACTAGCTGTACCTCTTTTCTGCGGTGATGTGCTGACTGACTAATTATTGCAGTTACAATGAGCAAAGGAAAGCATAGCATATAATTTATGATATACATATTCCCTCAAACCTTTGCTTTTTGTCATTTGCTTATCTGATAGTTTCATGAAAATAAAGACATCAATTAACAAATCTGACTATTTTACAGACAAGTTCTGTCAGTAGTATGTGTAAACACCAACCGCGTACTGAACTGTACACACAGTGAGTAACTGACTGACTGGATGCATGGGTGGCTTCCTGAAAACTGGAGAGGATGTTCAACATCATGTGAAGGTTTTGTAAACAAAAACAGAAAAAGCATTTGCAAGCATGATAACATCATTACGTGACATTAAATGTATGCTTGGATCTGCAATAAGTATGCATTATCAATACATTTCCTAACATTGCATCAGACTAAACTCACCAATTAAAAAAAAAGAGAGACTGGCATTGGCAAGCGGCGTTACAGGAGATTTTGCTGAGCAGATGGGCAGACAGCATGTTTGGTTATTGTAAACTAGTTTAGTTACCTGGTTCATTTAGAAAATTCTTGACACTGGGATCTAACTACCATTTAAATAACTTTGCCTTGATTCACATGATTGTTTAAGCATTGTAATTTTAAATGTCATCATAATAATTATGATTATTTTAATTTCCCCAGAGGTAACCTCAGCTGTACTGCCTGAATAAGCTTTAGCTTAACTGCTGTAGTTAGTTTCTAATGATTAAGGGACGGGTTTATCTAAATTAATGTGTTATACCCCACATTCATTAGCACCAGTGAATTGTTATCTGTGTTTTCTTTTGATGAGTAAACCAGATCCAATCATCTGTAAATAATTATCTGTACTATATAGTGATTTTTTTTTCATCAAATGGCTTTAAAGAACTGAAAAAAAAACACATTCCCACCTCCCCGACCCCCATATTTGGAATAGCCGATTCCCTTGTACAGCGGCGTTTGTCAGTGTTAACGCCTCTGTGGCCTCGGTAGGAAGACAGCCACATGCTTCACCTGAAACACATGAGTTCACCAGATGCTTCCCTTGCACCAACAGGAGTTCACAGTAGCAAGCGAGGAGTTTCATACTATCCCACTCTCCTCCGTTCAGATGCTCCAACCAACCAGGAGCTGCTTGTGCACCACTGACTTAACGGCAATACACACTACATGTGTTGGAGCCAGGATTAATAATCTTTAATAGATTAAACATTAATAGTGGTTGGCAAGAGTGTTGCTAATGTGCTACCCATGCATCCCAGTTTTCTGCTAATGTAACCCTTGTATCTGGATGTCAGATGCAGATACAAAGAAAACCCATAGATAATCATTTATATATTATTTTCTTCCACGACTGATTCAAATGAACTGAGCTGAAAAGAACCAGCCTGGTTAGTTAGTTAATGCATGAATTCATGTATATCCTCAACTAATAAACTGAAAAACACATCATTCCCCACCCAGTTGTTCCCTTCCCCTGTACCCCCATCCTCCTTACACTGCCCTCTCTCTGCTGTCCACAAACTGGACCATCTGTTTGCGAGCATGGGAGATGACTGGAGTGAGTGGAACCACTGGAGTACCTGGGATAGCAGCACCAGGAATCGATGCCCCAGGAGTCGATGCACCAGGAGTCGATGCACCAGGGTGATGCACCAGGGGTTGAAGCGGTGGGTGTTGAAGCAGCGGGTGTTGAAGCAGCGGGTGTTGAAGCAGCGGGTGTTGAAGCACCAGGGGTTCCACCTGGGGAGGTGCCGGGTGTTGTACCAGGAGTGGCAGGGATAACAACAACAGGGGCTAGGCATGGACTTTCAGCGCCAGCTCGAGGCTCCAGTCGTGGGGTGGATGTGACAAAGCGAGCCTCTCTGATCCGGTAGGGACTTCTGTAGGTGGAGATGGGGGACAACTCGGAACCCCAGCCTAGATAGCTCCCACTGGAGGGAGACTGTGCATCCGCGCTGAAGTACAATGTAGTGCTGGACTCTCCAGGGATCCCCGATTTTTTCTCCGGGGAACCAATTGGGAGAGGGGAACGTCGCTCAGGTGACCAGCCGGGAGTCTTGATGTCCAGAGAGCCTGGGGAGGACGAGGCTTCAGTCAGGGTCGCAGCATTGCTGTCAATGTGGCGGAGGCTTCCTGTTTGCCGCGGAGATGAAATAGTTGGCGAGCCATAAGCTGCACTCTGAAACTCCTCATCACCTTTGAAAAAGAAATCACATTGATTTAAAAGATAAATTGTGTTTAAAACAGTACACATGTTCTACAATGACTACAAATCATTAAAAAATAAAAAGGTCATTACATCAAATACATTTGTTTATTACAAGTCAACACTCATTCAACACATTCCTTTAGCTAAGACTGAATACATAAACATCTATGCCAGTCTTTTCATTCATTTCATAGTTAAGATTAAAAAATTAGGTAAACTAGCCATGGTATGTTCAGTGTGTGTATGTACTTATGTATACTCAGTGACCAGAAAAACACAAACCCTGATTCTGCAAAGAAGCTCTGAGCAACAGCAAAACCATTTCCACAATTATCCACACAATAAATATCTCAAATCACCAAACTAAAAGCAGCTATAAAGAATATTTTAATAAAACTGACAGTGGATCACCTGACTACTTGTATGTGAAAGGGGTTGAACACAATTTTAACCCAAAGGAAATTACCCTGTGATTCTGCAGTTCCCCACAGCTCTACAGGACATTACAGTTCTTTCAGCTCATTGTTTTAGTTTTCCGGCATGTAACTTTACTGTTTTAATTAACTGTCAATGCTCTCGTCAGCGTCATTTTCAGCCTCAGCAGGAAGCTGTTTTCATTGGAAAAGCTCTTTCTTAAGTTCTTAAGTCAGTTGTTGTGTAACTGCTGGATGTGTAAGTAGGCAACCGCTAACAACGTCATAACAACTTTAAAACAGCGCGACTATGTCGATGTTGTGTTCCCTGCTTGTTCCCACTGCCCATAAGTGGCAAAAAATCAATTATTCAGGTTTAAAGTGTGACAGACAGTATTATCATGCATATTAGTAAAGCAGGTCAGAGCACTCAAAGGTCAAACGTGTACATTGAATGAAGCAGAACTCCTGACACGAAGAAGCCTTCTGTTGGGATTAACGGTAATCCAGTGCAGTCCTAAACAGCATTTGTTATATTTCTGCGGTCCCTGAGTGTATGTTTTTCAGTGTTTATTGTACATCCAACCTTTGTCTTCTGATGGTGGAGCGCTGGACTCCTCTTCTGTCTCTCTTTCCGTCTCTTCAAGAATGACCTCCTGGACTGGGATGATCTCTGGAAACCTTCTCATATCTTGGATTGTTGTGGGAGGAGCTTTTCTCACTGGTCTGGCTACCACACTGGTGGGAGCTGGCTTTGGTGGCTGGACCACCTCTCTCACCTGGGAACAAGACAGACAGCTGAGCCTCAGAGTGCAGACACACAAACTGAAAGTATTTTGTACAGATCCGACTTTTTAGTCAACCTGGTGGCTGGGCCTACATTTATTGTCATGAACACGTGGGTTACGACATGCTGTCCTACTGAATCTCTCTTTACATTGCTAGAGTAATTTTACACTTGAAGAATAGTCGAATAGCAAAAATTGTCTAATGGTATATGTTTTTGTTTCTATAAAAATGTGCCAGGCCAGGTGGAAATGTGTTTCTTTCAGATCATTTGTCTCAGTTTTAAGTACAAATGTACTGTATTCTTAGTTGAAATTATCACTAAAGTGGGGGCTTAATTAAACTAATTAAAGATCTTGCCTGTGGAGCCTGGGTCACCTGTGGTGGAGCTGGTTGAGGAGCTGGTTGCGAGATCTGAGGAACCTGTGGCTGAACAGGTGGATGCTAGGGAGAACAGGTTTAGCAAGCAGACATTAAAAAACATTTCTACTGAAACTAACAGTAATGAAATTGATACTTTCAGATCAGTTCAAGTTGCAGGAAGTCTCACTACTAAAACCAATAGCTCTTCTAAGCAGGACGTTCAATAACACGAACGCAACAAACCCGAGGGACAAGAAGTTCATCGGGGGAGTGAACTTCTTCAGACAGACCCATCAGTCCGGCAAGTCCCCCCTCGCCATACAACGACCAGATCTTAGTTACATCCCCCGTCTTCAGGGCCAAGCGAATCAGCAGCCAGTGGTGATGTTTCCAGCCCTCCCATTGGATAGGGAGATCCATGAGGGTCCCACCTCCTGATTAGATAAACAATCAGTCATTATTTTGCCAGATAGATAGATAGATAGATAGATAGATCTTTGACAGACCTGACAGTGTCGCATGGCGGTTAAAAGTGGGTGTGACTTTCTCCTCCAATGAGAGTGTAGATCCACGCTCCATGCAGGCTCCACCTATCCCCCTGTAGCGAATACTCTGGAAAATTTCAAAGGACTTAGGGTGGAGGAAACGATAGTACAGCACCAATGCTATCACTCCTGGAGAGAGAGAGGGGTGGGGGGTAGGGAAATAGAAGTAAAACAAACAAGGTCTTGTAATGGAGGTGTGCAAGTGTGTAGAAGTTTATAGATCTCAGAATGTCTCTAATTCTAATAAGCAATTGTTAGCATGCTAAACTAAAATGGTGAACATGGTAAACATTTTACCTGCTTAACATTAGCATGTTAGCATTGTCATTGTGAGCATGTTAGGATACCCCACATTAGCATTTAGCTGTAAGCACAGCTAAATGGTACGGCTGTAGATTTATACAGTGTGTGGCTGTGTGTCTTACCTATGAGGAAGCTACAGAAGACTGCAGCTGGGATTCCCACCGTATCCCAGGACACCATGGTGAACATCCACGAGGAGGCCAGAAGAAGAAAAGCGTTCTCTATAAACATGGCCTAAGGATGAACGAACAATAACAGAAGAACACTGTTACCTTTTCCCACATTTGAAATCACTGTGTTTTACAGGCTTGTAGTTATTTATTGGGCTTACTCTATATTACTTAACGTTTGTCTTAGAGATTACATTGATTCAACTGTTGCATTATCAGCATCTCAGATATACCATTTGGTTACAGTATCACATGTGTACATTTTTGGCATATGGTGAGACACCCTGAACCTGGACTACATAGCAGATTGTATATCTTTTACCTCATAAACTTATTCTTTTTAGTGTTTCACATGGTCTCTGCGGTTCTGTTTTTGTCAACAGCCCTGTAGAAAACCTCAGATGAACAGTTATACACTGACCACAAACACACACACATACCAGGTAGAAACCAGCAATGCGGCATCTGGATTGACCGTGCTTCACATTGAGGAAAAGGAAGATGTGAATGGCTCCCAGAACGAGGTTGAAGAGTCTCCATCGACTAGTTGAACGTATGATGTCAGTCTGCTGAGACACCATCCAGAAAGTTGCACCAAGCCAGTGCACACCTGACACACACACACACACACACACACAACCGATGAAATAGTCAACCTTTCATACATACATAAACCTGACAGTAGAGAATGTGGACCAAGAAAGGGTTTTATCACCAAGACTCACCCAACAATAGTCAAATGTGTTTTTCACTGATTAAAAACACCACTTATTTATTTCCTTATCTAGTCCTTATGGACTGTTTGCCAGATTCAACAAATACGAGCTTTGAGATGAAGCCTTGACATCCAGACTTACCCATTACTCCAAGGACCCACTGTTTAAAGATACGTGTGAAGAGCATAAGAACGGCAAATCGAGATCCCAACATACTGACCTGCAGAAAGAGAAATACACCTGTCACACAAACAAAGCCAAACGACGAATCAAACACAATGCATGCATATAAATATGTCAATAAATATGCTGCTCATTATATTGACACTTTTATACTGAAGGAATGTATATATGTTGTGTACATATTGGTTGATGGAAGGTTGTTTAAATATGCCCACCCTCCACAGCAGTCGGCAGAGTATGGCAGCGGGGGTCATTTGTAGGTGTCCTGGTCTGATGAGTGAACAGGCTCTGGCATAGAGGACCAAGGCCCAGGCGAGAGATAACAAACACACTACAAAACACACAGAGGCTGGAGGGGAGACAGAGGAGGAAGGAGGCAGAGAGGAAAAGAAAAGTGATTTCCTTGATACATTGTAATGCTAAATACATAATGTACATCAGATACAAGGCTGCTGCAGATGCACACAGGACATAGATGGCAGAGAAATTGGTTATGCTAATTGTATTTCTTTTTTGGCCACTTGGCAGCAGAACAAGCTGAAAACAAAACATCTGACTTATCATCAGTTCATAAAGTTAAAACAGTAATCAAATCAGACACGGAGCAACATTATTATTTATTTGGATGATTTTTTTGGAGGCTTTCTTTTAGCTCTGTTTTGGTCTCTGCCGGCTGCTAGGCAGATAGCATACAGTGGGTCTGTCACTAAAGTGAAGCTGTGGGTCGACAAACTAAAACAATGATATAAAAGACCATAAAATGTTCCGTAAAGCTGATGGAAACTCCAGGGTTGATAACTACAAGCGACACCTTTCACATTAAACAGTTATTTGATCCTCATTGTTTAAGTGACACTGTATTTTCCTATGCTGAAGGCACAACTCACACCTGTCAAAATATCGAAGACAATGTAAATGATAATAGCACAGTTGACTTGAAGTCTTGAGGACCATTAGAGGAGCCGGCTTTCCCATTATTACATTGTCCAACAACACACTAATGTATAAGCAATCCTTAGTGGCATAGATGTTATGCATGAAGTGATGAAGTGGATAACCACTCCAATTCCAGTCCCTGTAACTTTAATCATCATGATAGGAATATCTGAGTTCTTTATCATATTTTACCCTTTCAGATGTACCTGCAGTACCAGATATGAACATATTAAGAGCTGAATGTGGGTATAATTCAGCAGATACCACTTAAAAGAAAATAGTATATGTGAGTCCAAAATTCACTCTCCTTTAGCTCTGTTTTTGATATCTACCCACTCCTGAGGGAAATATCTGTCTCTTTAGCAGCTAAATGCTCCACTATGTTCGGCAGCTAGTTGCTAACTGTGTATGTCTGCTGTTTAGTGCTTATAAGATAGCGTACAGTGTGTTTTTAGAGCTTTCTTTCTGAAAACAACTGCTGCTGCAGTTAAAGTTAAAGTTGATGGTTCATGAGCTGCTGATTATTGTCAGACAACAGATACTGTTCATTCTTTGGCTACCACACACATAATTCTATGTGCTATTTCAGATCTAGTCACCCTTGCACACATACTTTCTACATTCCCTATTAAGTGTCTCTGTACCTGGAGACTTGATTCCTATATCAGTACAGATGAGCACATAGGTCTGCAGCAGCGTCTGAGGAAGGGTGACCACCAAGGCCTCAAACAGACGCAAGGCAGATGCATCAGCCTGCTGCATGATCTCACCATACACATCCTCATCTGGCAGAGCCATACACTCCAACAGCCTGTGGAGGCCGGAGATGGATGAAGAGGACGAAAAGTGGGAGATAGAGAGAGAAAAAGGAAAAATCGCCATATCCATAGTTATACACAGTATATATCATAATCAAGTGCTCAGTTTTTCTGACTTTTACTTTAAATTGCCCCATTATTGATCATTCACACGCATATTAACACACACACATATGTAAAGTCATGACACCTTTTGAAGATACCCAGGTGCAGTATGTGTGTCCAGGTGAGAGACTTCCTGCGGATGCGTCCATCTGACAGGTACCACAGGTAACTGAGCAACTGGGGACCCCAACCTATGAAACATAGAATGAGACAAATATAAATAAAATATCTATCTATCTATCTATCTACTGTATCTATCTAACACCAACCTTGCATCATCATGCAGGTTTGTCTGATCTGTTCTTTCTACTGTGATAAGCAGAATCTAACTCTATTGGTGTTCTATTAGTCTCTGTTTATTTATGTCGTAAATGTAGATTGATCTCTTGTTGTTGTTTGTTTCTCACCTGGCAGCAGGAACAGTGCAGTGAAGCCAGCAAGATAGGCATAGCAGTAGTTGTGACCCACCCACAGATAGTACACAAAGCAGTAGATCACTGGGGGAAGAGTAGAAAAACACACGTGTATACTGGTTCTCTGTTGAACAGAAACATCAAGTTATAAGATCAGAGCATAAGCCACTACATACAAAAAACACTGAACACGTTGTCATAATTTGTCAAGCATATTTTCTATACATGTCTATTAGACTTTTTTTTTGTAAATGTGTCCTGAATGGATGAAGATATCTGTTGCGATGTGGATGAGAATCTGTAGCCCAACAGACAGGAACATCAGCCAAAGGGATGTTTCTCATGTTTACATTTCTAATTTTGTAATTTCTTTCCATTGTGCTGTACAGTGCTGTCTTGTATTTTTCTTTTCTGTATCACAATGACATGCTCTGTCAACACATTACAGTACAAACAGGTGTAACTTTGTATCCTGTCCAATCTTTACAATGTATAACTTAGCCATAGTTTACATCAGAAAATACCACTGACAACATAGCTAAACATTTTGACCCTCTTGTTATCTATAAACGAGGACAGAAGGATGCTGATGGCATTGACATGTTCACTGACATAAATATTTAGTTTTAACAGATAGCCTAAGGTTTGAGCAAGTTATGGGCTTTTGCAGGTTATCCACTGAAAGGCCCTTACTGTTTTGCAAATGTTAAGGATGATTCAAGTGATGTACCAAAGAGCCTGAGAAAAACTGTAATAACAATGGGTCAGACACACTGTGCAGTTCTTTTATTTGTGATTTGGGATATAAACTGTCAGTCTGCTGATGATGCTATATAAAACTGTAATAAGTGTTGAAACTTAAAAACACACAAATTAGAAGGTAAATCATATTGTGCATATTTGGACAAACCTTGCTTGCACTCTGCAGGAATATAAAACAGATCAGCTTCATAAATCACATGCACAATATCACTGTCTCATTATTACACTTTACACTTTGAAAGAGGATTGTAAGTAACAGACTATTTTGTATGATGCTGCTTATGTTGTGGTCTTAGACTAAGGGTTGACATTGCGGCAACAGCATTTGATCAATGGCTAACTGCCGGAACATAGAGCATTTTAGTTTTTTGTATTTTGTGATCAATATGATTGTGATATGATTTCTGTTCTGCATTTAATGACAGCCTCCTCTCCACTCACTTACAGACTCCACATCACTCTGGCCTGAGATGTACAGCTCTGCCTCCCCCCCTCCATCCCTCCATCCCTGCAATCTGAACTGTCCATAGCTGCTAAACAGGCGGGCTGTCCGGGCAGACTAGGCCCCATCCAGGGGTACGCCCATCCCCTCATCCATTCATGCACCTCCCAAAAAAAAGGGCGCTGAAATATGACAACATGGCTCCGCTTTGTTTTTGTACAGGAAAGATCTCTCATAGGCTGAAATGGTGCGGCTGTTTAAAAGATGACAAACTCCGGCGTGAGTCTGCAATTTTGCTGCACGCAGTATTTCATAACATGCAGCCTATAAAAATAGGAAAGAGGTGCACTACTGCTGACTGCAGAATCTGGTCTGGACTCCATAATTCATGACAACACCCCGAGAGACGCTGAAGTGAAAACAAACTACTGTTACTGTATATGTTCAAATAAACCACATATGACATCACAAACCCTATGAGTGTGTGTCCCTCACACACTACATCCATACACTATGTCCAAAAAGGCACGAACGCACATGCACGCGCACGCCAATAAAGTCAAATATAAGACACATCACAATGCGCAACCACGTTACAATCTACCTGCACACCGTTAATGACACAACTCCTGGTTTTCTGTACAGTGTGTGTTCATATGTGTGCGTGTGAGTGTGTGCGTGTGTGTGTCCCAGGTAGGACTCACGTGCCGTCCTCTCTGCAACGAGGAGAAATGCGGTAAAGGCAAAGACGCAAACTTGGCAACACGGCATACAGGAGCCTCCATTGCTCGGAGTCGCTGAGTAGTCTCTCATTGCGGATTGGAAACCTGAACTCTCAGATTTACGGTGATAACAGCGTGTGAGTCTGCACGCCGATGCTGTTCTGGTCCCGGTCGGGAGTCGGTCCAGCTGCGGCAGCCTGCTCTCTCTGCCCAACGTCACCGCACGTCCCGTTAAAGCGATAGCACTAGCAGAGAACCTGAGAGGTATTAGGTCTAACGTGTTTAAATCTATCTATTTATCTATTTATCTATATATTGGTCAAGTTTGGTCATACTTAAAAAAACTTCTGACTCACGTCACAGTGTTTTGTTGGTATAGGCTATCATGTTTCTAATTTTCCTTTTGTTTTGCTCAGTTTTATTGTCCTATTCTAGTATTCAGGGCTACACTGCTTTGTGCCCTCACTGAAGAGAAGTTTAATAAGAAAATAATGGGCCAGAATATGCCTTTGCTCACTTAACTAAAGTAATAGAAATATATTTTATTAGTCACAAATGAAATGGGATCATTGCATATTTTTTCAGGAGTCTTACTGAATGTGTCCACAATCCAAAACGTTTTTTGAGTCATTGTATTTGCTTTTAGTGAACATGTGAGGCACTACCTGGTGGACATTTGAGGGCAGAAGGACCAGTGCAAGTTCATGATGATAAAGTTACTGATTACTAGATGGGTAATGTGGATTCATCTGGGGGTTTCATGAATTAATAAGAGCCATATTTTTATCTCCACAAATAATATTATGTATACATGATAGCATTTATTTGTCCTACCCCATTTTCCTATTTACTTATTTATGTGTTTATTTTAATTCTAATTATCTGATTGAAAGTTTTCTTCATGTTTTTTATTTTCTTCCCTCCCTATGGCCTTTACTCTTTGCCATTGAAGATTTTCCATTTTGCTTTTCAAGCACTATGTGAATAATTGGACACCAGGGGGAGTCCAACACAGGGGTTGGAGTCTGAGACTGTGGGACTCCCTTCAGACAAAGCTTGGAAAACACCTCCCTCCCCTCCCGGTTAGTTTACTTAGTTTTGCTCAATTCCTGGATATCAATGTGATCATTACAATGCTCTTTGATCCCATATACACTCAAGGTCAGAAAAACCTAATATTTCTTGTTTGACACTACAGACTACACCAAATACAATACTACAAAAAGGTCTGTCCTAAGGCATTTATCATTTTCGGACTCTGGGAAAGTGGAAAAGACAACCATTGTAACCATGAAGCATCTCTTTAACCAAATCACACACGTGTAGGCTGTTCTATATGATCTCCTTTTGATAACTAATGTACCTCCCCGGGGGAGGCCCACCTCCCACTTTGAAAACGTCTGCAATAACAGATCATTCTTCTTAGAAGGTTTGGTCATGTTTGTGTGTGCGCTTTTAATACACACAATAAAACAATAAAACCCTAGTGTCCTGTCCTCTCAGTGGGCAGTACTCTGTGTGTTTTTTACTACCGTGGCGCTCTGTTGTGCCCTATTTACCGTGAGCCTTGCCCTGGCGCTATCTGGCCCCTCTGCTGTAGGACCTTCTCTGTGTGCTGGTCCTCTCCCTGCTCACCATAGACCTTTCCTTGGGTTCAGGGTGGCTTTTTGCTTCAGCCTCTGTGTGCACCACTGACCTGGACCCCAGATGCGTCACAATTGCTAGACTTGTTTAATATTCATTGTTAATGCTGGCCATCAACAAGATGGTTCTGTTCTAGGCTCCTACCACAGTCCATCATCTATCCTCATAGCGGATGAAATACACCTTATCCAAAGAAACTCAAAAACTGTTGAAAATTCAGCCACTGGATTTCATTTTAATAAGGGACTTCACACAATAATATGTACAGAAAATAACTCATAATTTCCTGGAAAAAGTTTATTTGTTTATTTTTCTAGCTCATTACCACATGAGCCAAATAAAGAAAGGCAGCATGATCCTTTATGACATTATGACCTGCTGTACTAGTGTGCAACAACACCTACAGCTGATAGCAACCAACAGACTCATCAGGTTATTCTTTACATAATATTTGAGCCAGTTTAAGTCCTTATAAGTGTGCATTCACTTTATCTGGGGTTGCAGAATCACAGCAGTAAAAGCACCAGTATGTGTAAATCAATCTTGGCATAGAGCTTCCATTGCCCTTAATTTAGGTTCCACTTCACCCCCCATGGTTGTGTCAGCCCTCCCCGTGAGCTCCATGTTTCTCAAAAGCACCTGTTAAAAATGTGAAAAGTTATAAAATCCCTTGTACAGTTTTCACCAACAGCAATCTTACACCAGCAGTTACATATCGCAGTGTTTTAGTAAGTCTCCATGTCAAGTTTCAGTCCACTTATTTAGCTCTGTAGGTCCGCTGTGTCTCTACTTGTTGGTTTTTCGGGGCATGAGGACCTTCTTCTTACAAACATTTAAGTGTCATCTTGTATTGGAGGACTGAGCCATCACAACTCATATGTTTTCCTTGTTGTCTACACAGTGGAGGGGACCACTGCAGGCAGTACTGTCAGTTTGATCTGTAAGAGTCTCTTTGGTGCAGTACAGACAGCGCTACCAAGCTGATGGTTTATGTTCATTTCATCCAAAGTGTTTATTTTATTTGTTAACCTATTTATTCCATCTTCATGTCATTTTGACTATCTGCCTGTTTGATCATGCGTCAGTAATATCTGTTGAGGCTTTGAGTGACTGTACTGATGTCTGGTTGTCCATTCATCCAGATCTCTCGGAGAATCCTTTCCCGCTCTTCTAGCCGCTGGGCCCTGTCTAGCTCTGATGAGACACACACACACACACACACACACACACAGACACACACACACACACACACAGACACAAAAGGGTTAAGGCATGCCCACACACTGCCCCTTCACGTAACCATCAGATTTCATATCACTGTTGAGACGGCTTTCTATTTTAAGTATGAAGCATGTGTGTGTATGTCTGACAGTATTGCTCACAGAGATACAACAGTCTGTGAGTGAGCGTGTATTAACGTGTACTGACATGTTATTGGAAATTAAATTAAATTGCACATGGTGATGCTCAGTAGATTTGTAATTATCCAGTGGTGGATAAAGTATAAGTTTGTACACACTAAAAAAATACTCTGTTAAAAGTACATGTCATTAGGCAGCTGAATGGCCCCTGTCAGAGTATTGTATTATTAGATTATTATTACTGATGCATTACTGTGTACGCAGCATTTACATGTTCATCTATCCTATGTCATGCTGTTGGGTATCAACAGTTATATGTGTGTATCATATGTGTGAGAGATACCCTCAGTTGATGTGAACATGGTGGCGTTCAGCAGAGCTCTCTCAAAGCGTCTGCGTCGTCGTGCCGACAGGTCAGACGTGTCATCCCAGTCCTCTGATTCGCTGTCCCCAGCAGGCCCAGGCCCTCCAGAGGTAACAACAGCAGTGTTGTCTGGATTACTTTCGATGGGCTGATGGTGGGGACAGCTGTGGTGGCGACGGTGATGATGCCTGTTCCTGTGGCGATGGTGAGGGTTTTTATTGTTGCCATAGTGACAGTCTGCTCGACAGTGTATCTGGAAGACGATGGCACAGAGCGTGACAAGAAGGCCGACACAGACACCGCCCAGAAACACCAGGGCTGTCCTCTCTGGTTGGTCTGAGAAAAAGAGAGGATAAAGGAAGACAATGATGAAAAGTTTTCAATAAATCAAAATGTTTAACAGTTAAATATATTGACTGCTGCTCCATCCTCCTGTCCTTGCTCCTCTGTACCCAGGTCATTCTCTTTCTCTGCTCTCTTGCTCACCTGTTTTCTATCTGCCTCTTGTTTTTTATGTTAGTTTGACAGGTTGACTATGTTGCCAGGTCTTATAGCATACAAGCTATAATAACATACTGTCTGCTACATGTTTCTGTCACATTATTGCCAAACGTAGACACAGGTAAACCAGGGATTGGACGCAGAACGCAGACACCAAGGTGGAGTAGATGCAGTTTATAGCCTAGTGTTTACTGACAATTTGTGAAAACTTAGCCTACACTCAAGGTGAGGCTGGCAATGTTTAGGGACGCTTGACAAAGAGCAAAAGACGAACGACAATAGACAGTGGGAAAAGACTGACTTAAATAGCCTATACAAAGAGGGAGGTAATTAACAAGAAACAGGAAAACAATTAGCCAAAGACAGGAAGGAAATTAAGTCAACAAAGACACATGAGGAAGGGTTTAACAAAATAAAACAGGAAATAACTACGCACAAAACCAAAACCATGACAGTTTCCTGTTCACCTGCTGCCTGCCGGAAACATGTTGACCTATGCAGATCTTCTACTTTCTTGTTTATAAGATAATAAGATTTTTTTTTTCATTCAGAATTCACATTTCAGTATTTCAAGTTGATCATCTAATATTTGTCAACATAAATATTTATTAACAGAGAGGGTTAACTAAATGTTCATAAACTGTGGTAAAGGCTGTCAAATAGGTCCTTTAGGCTATTTATTCGCTCCCCAGAGTGGTGAACAGTGCCAGTCCTTTAAGTCCTTCATAGCACACACAAGAGTATAACTGTGCAATTTTGACCTACCTGCAATGAAGGTGTAAGCTGCCAGTAGGTTGCTAAGTAATGCCATCTCCTGTGAGACCACCTTCACCTCCATATTTGGGCGTTCTGTCGCTGGAGCGCTCATGATTTCACAATGAGGTGCGCTTATCGTGTACTCCTCTAGACGTCAGTGGAGTTCATACTTCGTGACTCCACTAGGTTGTAGGTTTACGGGGTGGAGGAGAGAAGACAGAAGTAAGAGGTGACAGAGGAAAAGGAAGAAAGAAAGAGAGAGAGCAGGGGTGAGAGGGGTGAATGTGGAAGAAGCATGAGTGACAGTTTTCATTTGCAAATCATCCTTCAAGTTAAATTAATAATGTGTAGATATACACAGAAAATCTGAAAGCATGTCAGCATGAATCTCACTCCTTTTCCTCCTGGAGACCCCCCCCCCCCCCCCCCCCCCCCCCCCCAAAAAAAAAAAATAAAACAACAACATAAAAATGAACACACAGTGAGTCATGGCAACTTATCCTGTCATTATAATTAGCATCTTTGCTCAAAGTCAGGTTTGTGCCATACAGGTTATCACCAAGTACACTATTAAAATGTGACTTTTGTACCGAGTATTTCTATTTATCCATAGCTGAAACATCTCTTGTATGGAGACAAGAAGAGATAATTAAGGAGCACTTTGACGCCTCGTCCCTCATCGCTTCTCACTTTCCCCCTCGTTATAAACATGCATGAGCTGTTAGCCTGCAGGGTTTACAAGAAAAGGCAACCATGAGGCATGCGTTCCTCAGACAAACAAAATGGCTTTTACCCCTCAGTCACATACTGATATTTAACTTTTAAGATTATGCACATACATAAAGTAATAAAGCAAAGGATTCACACACAAACACATACTTTAATGAACTCATAAATGATACATTCAGAGGTTTTGCAGTGTCAGTACAACAAATACTACAGTAAACACACACAGCATTCTATTTAAAAAAGAATGAGCAAAACAGAACATAAAAAAAAAACTGAGATAGTAGAATGAGATAGTATTGTAAAGACAGATGCCTGACACAAGAAGAGATACTTTGGCAGCCAAGACAAAAACTCATTAGTGTATTCAACGTGCCAAGATACCTCCTCTGGAAGAGAAATATACACATACTATTATTCTTAGACAAGTTATATAAGATTTTAAAACTTCACAGCCTTAAACCCAGTCTTGGACTTGAAGGCCTTGCTGACTCTACATTATAAGTTGGTCTCCCCAAACAGTGACACATGGAAAAGGAAAAGCACTTGGCCCTAAAGAAAGTAATCAATTGTCTTCTGTCTTTGATTAGTAGAAATGACTGTGGATTAAGGAAAGGTGAAGAAGTCGGTATCTGGAGATTCTAACCAAACCACTAGGTGGCAACAAACGGCCATAAGCCAAATTACAACTTGTGGGTTGTAAATAGACTCCCCAGATCAAGATGTTGCTGACCTTGCTGGTGGACACAAACACAGGCACAGATAAAGACACACTGTGTCACAGATACGCTGGTGTCATGGACCTGGAGTGGACTGAGCAAAGTACAACAAATGTCTCACTGGAGAGTTTGACAAAGCAACACTGCTGTTTCAGGGTCTTTATCTTGTTGTTTTGACCCACTTTGAAAGGTCTTACTGCTCTGTAACTGTACATGTCTCACAGCATTGACTATGTTTGATTGTGATTGTTTTGGCTGACTCCAGCGCGTTGATTTCAAATGAAATAGGCTGTGAGGTGAAAACTTTCAGCTTTAACTGCAGTGTGCACATCCATACTGGGTGAACAGTTGACTCTTGGGCAATATGTATGAAAAGGGCCAAAATCTCTAGATGGTTCATAGATGGGCATGTGAACACCCTCACATTACACTATCAAGAGGATGTTTGCATCTATTATTGTTCTTTTTAGAAAAATTTGTAAAGCCATGACCAAGGCTAAAAAATATCAAGAAATATCAAGATATATATTTTTAGCCATCTTGCAAATATGCAAACATGTGCTGTTGGCCTGGATGTGTTATGTGCTTGTTTCAGAGACAACTAAATAGTATCAACTAGTGCCACATACCACACCATTTATTGCCTGCACTAGTTTGCAACACCTAGTTTAAATGTAGAGCAGAGACAAATAGTTCTATACAGTATTGTGTCTAAACATGTAGCCCCACCCCCAGACTGGAACTCCCCCAAACACACTCAGGATTATACCTTCCGTGTGCGTGTGTTACTTACTGATGACTTTATTACTAAATGTCTTGTCTCTTAACTAAAAAGAGATGAATAAAGGAGGATTGGGAGTGAAACAAGAGAAGGCTCCACTGTGTCTGCTTTTCTTTCTTAACTCCTTTCTGACCTGATCTGCTCAGATGAATGGCTCCACAGTCTAAGAGACCCTAATGGTAAAGGTCTGATTATGTTTTCAATCTTATGGGACGCTTCCCTGAGCGTTTATTCAGGCTCCAACTTAGTTTAAATACTTAAAACACATTTTGTTTTGAGGAGCTTGGCTCGATGGTCAGCTGTTATCTTATAAGTGATGATAACAGAAACACCTGAATTAGTGGTTCCACACAATAAATCTGAGGGGTCACAAGATGATTAACATTTTAGGAAAAAAACATATTTCTGCTACATAAAACTACAAACATCTAAAATATATTCAAATGAAACAATACGATGTAACAATCTAATCTAGAAATATGCAAACTTACAAAATGTCCGAAGTTGACTTGCTTTGTTTTAAAGGGTGACAAGCCAAAAAAGTTTTGAACCACTCACATAAATTGTTGAGTGTTTGACGCACTTTGCTCTCCGGTTTACACACTCAACGTTGAGTGATATCAGGTGAAATAGAGCACAGTACAGTACTTTATCTCAAAATCCATACCATAAACTAAACGTTGAAAATCCTTACATAATATGTCATGCATGCAAATGCAGAATGTGGTTTGATTGACTGAGTTATACAGCTCCAGGAATAAACCTGTCCACATCAACTAGTCCAGCAATTAAAAGCTCCCTCCTCTTGCAATGGATAGTTTAATGAGCAACTACTCATTATAGTTACAGTCTTGTGTAATAGTGTATGATAAGAGCTGGCAGAGCAAGTGTATATTATCTTCACTTACCAACACTAAAATCATGCAAACATTTACAATCCCCTTTAAGCATTTTCAAAGATAAATAAATGAATGAAAATATGTGTGCTAAACTACTAAAATTTGTGAGCTGTGCTTGAAGCGTGACTCTATAATTACACAGAACATTTATGAAACTCCTCGCTAAGACTTGTATTACTGACATTCTTCACTAATGTTTCGTTTCTTGTCCAACACTTTTGAAACCCTTCTTCCAAATCAAATGAAGCCTTGTAGATGTGTGCGTTAATCCAGTTATGAAAGTACAAACACTGAGTGCAGCAGGGTTAAAATGACACAGACAGTGATTTTCTCTTTTTGTAAGGCTTTTTTAATTTATCAGCATGTTATGATTTCCCCAGCTGACAGCTGTAAACACATCTCATTACATGTGAATGTGTTCTCACTGACTACTTATGAGCTTTTTCTTCATTACAGCTTTTATTACTGTTTGCAAACAGGCCTAATTACTTCACGAAGACGACAAACAACTGTAAATGTATCATCATGAAAACTTTAAGCCTTGAAGGTTAAAACTGTGCAGAATTATAAATAAGCCATAACCTGTATGTTTTGAAGCGGTAAAGACATGGCAGACATTTCAACTTGAACAGATGAAAAATGGATGATGCTCTCAGAGACGATCAAACTGGCCTAATTTTTGAGGATGTTTTCTGTAAAAAACTCTGAATCAGAAGGCGCAGGACTCTTGAACTGCTAGTAAAAACTGAGATCACACTAAAGAACAAATCTGCATTTTGCCTGTCACATTTGCATAAAAACACACCAAGGGCTTGTAATTTTGTTACAAAACAAACAAACCATTCAAAAAGCAAAGCATTAACACAGCAAGTGCAAGAGCAAACAACAGGACAACAGATCACATGACATTGCCGTGCAACTCAACACAACCAAACACAACACAACCTCCAAGCAATTCTAAATCCACTGACTGTCAGGGTCATTTTGTTATGTTATGTGTAAATGCTGCAGGATGTGACTGCCCTTCTCTCTCCCGTTCTCCCTTTTTACTCGCTCTTTTGGATTTGACAATTTGGGTTACTGTGTGTTACAGCAAACAGTATGTAGTCGTGCCTTCACAAATAATTCATAGCTCAGTGTAATAACACACATTTTATTTAGCATTTCATGAATAAAAACTGCTTTGATCCATTTGTCATATATACTGCATCTATAACACATTTACAAACAATTACGAGCAGAGATCACAGAAAAGGAAGGATAAAAACAGAAAGAGTCCCTTCATTGTCGCAACACATAAAAGTAGTGAAAAATCCTGTCATAATTTACTATCAGGCAGCTGAACATCACAGTTACGTAATGAAATTAGTAGGAGAAACTTGGCCTGCAGCCTGCTCATTACAGGCAGTCACACTCTATCCGACAGTCTAGACAACAGGAGCAGTTTACACTGATGACATCTACGCACTATCTATCTATCTATCTATCTATCTATCTATCTATGTGGTGTGTGTGTATTTGCAAAATATCTACAGCAGTTTGACAATGTGGTTACATTTGATTACTTGATGAGAAGATTGATACCACTCTCAGCAGGACAACAGATCACATATGCAAATGTGACAGGCAAAATGCAGATGTCTACAAGCTACAGCCAGGAGCCAGTTAGTTTAGCTTAGCATAAAGACTTGAAACTGGGGGAAACAGCTAGCCTGGCTCTGCCCAAAGATAATAAAATCCACCTACCTACCTACCGCTAAAGCTCACTAAGTAACACGTTATATCTCCTTTGTTTAATCTGTATAAGAACTGAAGTGTAAAGACTACTATTTGCTTGGGGTTATGTGCCAAATCAAATTTTTTGGCTATGAGCAGTAACCTTGTGCAGTCTCCGCTGGTAACCTACAAACATGGCCAAGAAATAGCCTGACCCATAAAACAGCAAATAGTTTTTTTATACTCTTATGTTTTTGTATGGATTAAACAAACAAGATATTCAGTAGCAGTAGATTATAGGGTGCACTTAGCTATAACTAATGCAGTTTAATACAGTCAATAGTGGAATGAATACTACCTTCATGAATGTTGATTTTGTGCTAAAACAGTTCAAGAGAGGTGTTAATTTAACTTAATAGCCATTTTGGAGCATGTAGTTTGTGGACTGTTGTATTAGTTGTGGCTAGGTGCACCTAGTAAATTGGCAACTGAGTGTGTCACATGTTAATAAGTAATGTTCAGAGGTGCTTGCCAGAGGAATTTGTAACTTCTGACCTTTGCTAGCTGTTTCACACAGTTTTCATTTTTTATGCTAAGCTAAGCTAACCAGCTGCCAGCTGTAGCATCATATTTACCATACAGGTATTAGAGTGAAGATATTTTCCAAAATTTCAAACAATTCTTTTAAACACTGAATACCTCAGGGTAACTTAAACTGTTTTTAAATAGTTTTTAAATATGGAAAAGAATATTAAAATAATAAGCCAGCAGTTTTCTTGTATTACCCTATGTGGCATAATCCAATCCTGATTTTTACTTCTGCTACATGACAGGTCTAGATCCAACATGCCAACAGTGAGTGCAAGATACTTTCCCTTCCTCCTTTTTTCATTGAGACTGATCTACTTCTGACTTTTCCTCTCTGTGTCTGTGCAGTCTGGCCAAATTCTTATGTGGCACAATAGCTCTTTGTCTTTCTCCATGTGGTTAAGAGGACTATATGTTTCCTGTGCCTGTTTTAGCTTAGATCACACTGCACACACACACACACACACACACACACACACACACACACATAAGATACAAAGGCAATCTTCTCACACATTGTCTACATTCACTCATCACACTTTAAGCACATTTCTCCCTGTGTGTGCAATGCTAATGCAATGTGACACTGGCCTTTCCCTCAGCTGCTGCACCGTTACTATCTAACATGACCTGCAGAGAGAGTAGAGGGAAAGAGAGAGAGACTCGATATGAAAGATTAAAATAAAATACAGAGAGACTTTGAGCAAGAGAAAGTAAAGATAGCCGAGAGGGAGAAAGAGTGATGTGTAGAGGAAAATAAAGTAAGCAAGGAGAAAGATAAAGTGGAGACTCCCTACAACACACTACACTTCACATCAACATCATCGACAACAACAACATCAACAGCAGCAGCATCATGTGCATTTCCCCCGGCATGCAAACACATTGTTTATACTTACATTTTATTAATGCCAAGATCCCATCTGGAGTGTGTTTACTCTTCTCTCCTCTTCTTCTCCTCTCCTCCTCTGTTGCCTCATCTTCTTCCCCTCTCCTTCCTTCCTCCTCTCTGCTCTGGTCCTCTCCTCTCTCCGCTCTGTGCTCCTCTACTCTCTGCTCTCTCCTCCCCCTTTCCTCTCCTCTCCTCTCATATTATCTCCTCTCTGCTCTTTGCGTTTCCCACAAAGAAAAAAAATAAACTCAAACAGTATAATTATATGTATAAATCTTCTGTGTCCTGCCCCAGTTGTCAGATGGGCCCACGTTTGCAAGCCTTCCTTTCCTCTTCACTTTCTTAAGTAGGTACAAATTAAAATGTTCATTCTTCGCTTCAGTCCTTCTTCTTTCATTCATGCAGAAGCAGCAGGAGAGATGTTGCTCTAACTGTTTTACAGAGTGGAGTTTTCCGATATTCCATTTTAGTTTTTCCAGGTAATTTTCCAGACAGAGAGACAGAGGTCAGTTCCCCAGGGCAGAAATGTGACATAAAAGACTCTGACAAGTCGGCTAAATTCCTCTCTTTTCTTTCTGCCGAACGTCTGCATCCCTTTCTCTCTCTCTCTCACACACACACACACACACACACACACACACACACACACACACACACACACATACACACACACACACACACACACACACACACACACACACACACACTTCAACAAGAACACACACACTGTCACACACATACACATAGTTGTAAATGCAGATTCGCTGCCTCTGCTTTTTTGATTCCTCTCTCTTTCTTTCCCGCAGAACACTCAACAGCGGGAGGAAAGAGAAACAAGTAAAGAAAGCAGGGAGCGTGACAGGAAAACAAACTGAATGCTTTATAAATCACTCATTAAAAAATATTTCATGTGTAATGATGAAAAGTGCATACGTGTAAACTTACCACTTTGATGACATTTCACATGTGAAATTGTTGTTTTCACAACAATGTTTTAACATGTTTACCAACTTATCACATGTGAAATGGCGTTCAATGTGTGATAATCTTGAAGTAATAATGATAAAGTTTATTTGTGTCGCAGTGTTCAAAACCAGTGTTACAAAGTGTTTTATGCACAACAAACAATAAAAACTATACAGAAACCAGTGAAACAGACATAAGTTAAATTTTTTTTGTATGAATAGACAGAGGTGAACATGAATGCAATGAATTAAAGAAAAAAAGACAGAGTAATGTTGAGAATGGGGATTTCATTTAGCTGTATTTGGTAATTCACCTTCAGTGTGTGTGTTTGTGTGTGTACTTGACTGAATTTTATGGAAGTGTGTTGCAAATGATGCTTTAGAGCTAAATCTACAGTTTTCTAAAAATAACTTTATATCAGATAACGTTTATGAAAATCAGCCTACCTGTCATCTTCACAGGTTATTTTTGCGCTGATGTTATGCAACAGGAAAAGCCAGAAAAACCCTCCTGCTTCTGGTCGAGGGCTGACAGAGTTATCCAGGGCAACAGCTCTCAACAGGTGTGGGGAAAAAACAACATGCAAAAGTGTCAAAAACTTTGCTTTTAGGTCAAATATATATTACTGCTTTCAGCTCTGTTAGCTTTGAATATAATGAAAGCAGCTGGGTAAACAAACTGGGTTTTCCCTTTTTTTGGGCTCAGCTTATAAAAGAGTTATTATGTCTAACTAGCAGCAACACAACACTTGAAAGTCCAAACCATAAAATTCTCTTGCCTGTGCTTTAGATGAACAAATTTAAGAGTCTACAGCCGTGCTTGCAGCCCTGCAGGGCTGTACTCAGGCACAGTGGCGCTTTCAGCTAAATGCTGCCACTCTTTCTTTATTAGCACGCTGACATTTTCTAATTAGGGAATCAGAAAGTCATTAGAATACATTAAATATTGTGCCAGTTCATCCAGTAGTTGTTGAGATATTTATTTAATTTTAACCAATATGGTGGACCAACACACTGACAGTTAAACCCCTAGCATGGCTGAAAACAACTCACAAACCCCTCTGGTCTGCCATGTCCGTCCATTCTTGCACTTTTCATGTTTGTTCGTGTTTTACTTCACCAGGTATTCAGGTGTAGCACTAAACTCCCCCGCAGTTGTAGTCTCAGTCTGGTCCCCCTTTCCCCTTTTATGTCCATTCAAACTCTTGTGCGAATCACTGAATCAACAACTAAACACAAGTCTCTGTAGAGGTTATAAGAGTCATCATAATGAACTCTTCATGCAATATTTAATATTACTCAAACGGCTTGTGATACTGGGTGTGCTTCAGTCAATCTGAAATCTCAGCACATTTTAAACCACTTCTCTCAACAGATTGCATAATTACTGGAGAGAGAACATTACATAAAATTACAGTAATTCCTTCATGGTTGTCAAGGTCTTTATTACGCCCTGGGCAGAAGACAAAGGTAGAAAACAGACATCTTCCCCTGATGACATGATAATGGCGCTGGAGGAAAAGTAAGGGGTCACCAAAGTCATTAGGATTCATTGTCTGGGAACCATGAATGTCTGTAGGAAATTACATGGCAGTCCATTCAATTGTTGTTGGGATATTTCAGTCTTGACCAAAGTGGTAGACCGACAGACTGGCCAGCACAGATGAGAAGATTATAACAAACAATTAAAAGTCAAAATATCCTCAATAATTGACACCATCCCACAATTATCAACTCATCATCATCTTTACTGATAAAGATAAACACGGATCTAAGCCTTGTTCTACATACAGAATACACAACACATGCACCACTTTCCATCCATAATGCATCCATTGCTGCACCTCCTGCTCAGGGTGATGAAATATTAAAACTCTGGACTGTGTTCCACTGTGTTTCCAATGTTGTCAGTCATTTCCGAAACAGCAAGGGACAGAATTGTGAGTTTCAGATGCTGGGTGGCAACGATGGACCTGCATAACAGCACAGTCTTTGGTCCAATGGTTTTTCATTTCATTATTCATTTCCGAGGGGTGAAAGTGTGGGCGGGCTTGCATCAGTTCAATTCCAACGGCAAAATAAAACAGTGTCATGAGCTTAATTTTTATTTATTTACTGATAAATGTAAACATGCTAACTGGAGTTCTCAGCTTCATGTATATTCTTTGTTCAACCCACCCACATTCAGTGGTAAAATGTATGTGAATGTATTTACTCAAGTACAGAACTTAAATAATAATGCTGGCTTTATTTTACACTTTTATTATTGTTAACACATCCAATCAACCAACACAATCCCTCTATACTTTCTGACTTGAGCTGCTTTAATCGATATTTTTCAAATGACAATGTAAAAACAGTGATAATAGTGATGATAGGGTGATAGGGTGACTCGCAGTGATGAACTTCACCTGAATCTGCAGTTTATATAGTTAGTGTCCACATTGTTTTTACATACCGTACAAAACCTATGATGAGCTTATAAAATATGTTAATAAGTCATTAAAATTAGCTCCCCCTGCTGAAACATTTCAAATCTTATATAGATTGCACTTTTTTGCTAACTAGGGTTAGGGTTCTTTCCCTATATTTTTACCCCATTGATGCCATACGTGCTATTAGTGCTTACTAGTATTTACTGCTGCCCTTACTAGTATGTATTGTATCTATTGTATATAATATATTGTCAGTTGTAGATCTCGCGCTGTATTGATGCTTTGTTGATGCTTGTATGTTGTTCCTCACATGTAAGTCACTTTGAATAAAAGCGTCTGCCAAATGAGTAAATGTAAATGTAAACATCACACAGTAATGCATCAGTGATACAAAATCTAATAATGTAATATATAATTATGTAGGCCAATCAGCTGCATAATGACTACTTTAAACACTTCATGTACATTCTGTACTTCTATACTTTTACCATAGAGTGTATAAAAAACATTTACTCAAATAGCATTTTGAATGGTGGACTTTTACCTAAAATTTTCAATATGCAGCATTGCTACTTTTACTAACTTAAAGGTACCCTGTGGAGTTTCTGACCACTAGTAGCACGATCGAGCAATGGTTTTATAAGTGGGTCTCCATTTTGTTTGCATCTTGTGCAGCTACGCAATTCTGCTGCAGGTTTCATGCTATTCTGTTTATCCACTGGCGGTGGTGGAAATCATGTAGCAATGTGCCAAAAATGGCAGTGAAGAAGATGACTGTACGCCAGGATGTAAACAATGCAGGATTTAAAATGTTTTTAAGACAATTCGTTTTTGTGAGACACAATTAATGTAAGCATGCTTGTTGAAAAGAAAACTCCACAGTGCACCTTTAAGTAATGGATCTGAATGCTTCTCTCTCCGCCACTCAAATTATACCTCAGTGCTAATGACAACTATTGTATTTTTTATATCGTGAGCATCAGTTGTTCCAACTGCAAGATGAGGACAACACGGACCATTATAATTTTCTTTATTTTATGTGAGTTTTCTTTGATATGGACTCTCTTTTACTCTCTGTCTCTCTGTTGCTACAGGCCACCTTTGCCCAGTGTAGTTTTTTTGGCTAGAACACAGACCCCTCATTATTTTTTTGTTCTCTTTGTGTGTCTATGTGTGTGTTACATAAGACAGCTGTTCATGTGGTTATAATCAAATCATTCCCATGACTGAGTCAAGTGGAACTGAGGGCCTCTCAGACTCATCCTCCATGCACATGTCACTCTCACTCTCTATACTCTGTCTCCATATGTGTTTATTCTCCTTCTGCCTCTAAACTACTCTCCTCTTCTGCTTTACTGCACTTTTCTTTAATACTTTATCTCACTCACTAGCTCTCTCCACCTGCCCCACCCCCACGCCTTATCTTTTTCTACTTCTGTCTACCTCTACACTTACTGTACCAAAATCCTATAGGACGATGAGTCATGATTTATTTTTGCCTATTGCTGACCTTTTGACCTAACTGTTGACAAATTAGGTGTAAAAGAATTAAAATCTGCAATCATTTTTATAATAATAATAATACTGGCAACATGGTGGCAGTAGATGATGATCAAATTATGACATCAGGTTGGATACAGCAGGTTCTTCTCTATCTAACATCTGAAATAGCATTATTTTTTTCTCCTTTTTGTGGATTGCAATTATTTCACAATATTTGGTTATGAGAGCTTTTGCATGTTAAACATGTTTCCGTATTTAATTCAAAATGAAGTCTGTTTTACTATGTAAACGTTTGAAGGTTAACGCTCATCATAGCGTTGTTTCTTGTGCTCCAAACCGATACATTGTCTTTCGACAGAGAGGGCACACTGACACTGTCTGCCAGCTGCACGCAATAGACGGTAAAAAACACAACCCATTCAGTTACCCACTGATCAATCTCCTTTTTGCTCGATTTAACACAACCTTCCACTCTTCAGCTCAGAGAGCGCTCAGATAGAGCTGAAGAGACTGTTCTCATTTGCAAGAATAATATTCCATCTGCCAGGAGGTGGGTAACACCAGAAATATTTGAAAAATTTGTTGTTCTTAAAGGCAACTAAATAGGCTCAAATTGTAGTGGTTGGGTGTCAACAGCATGTCAATAATACAAAATACTAATTTTATCTTGATATATCGACATTTTCTGGCACCAGGGTTTTGTATTTTATTTTGATACATTTCTTTGAGGGATATTTGTAACAAGATTCATTTAGTCTCTAGCTGCACATAGAGCACAGACATGCATGACCTTTACATTGACAAATGCAGATAACTCAGACTAAAGTGACACATTCTTTCTTTTCACAGGTAGTTTTTCTAAGAGTGGTGCAGTCTTGTATCCATATCACATGCATCCTCTTAGCAGTGCATTTACAGTGAGATGGTAACTTTCAAAGATGTACTTCATAGTTTATTCTTGCCATCAGTTGTGTAACCCTTTAACTCCAGCATGGTATAACTTATTTTTATATTTTGTCATGTGGAATTAGTTGGTATCTAAAATGAAAGACTGCATAATTTCAGGTTCTGTGGAATAAAAAACTTTAAAGTCATTTTTTGAGTTGAGTGTTTCATCTACATCTGTGACACATTTGATTTTAATCGAGTGTAAAATAATTAATTACCGTGACATACCACCATTTATATCAGCACAGTCCCACTGCATTAAATGCATTACTACCACTGTGGCACTCAGCTGACTTTGTCGACTCAGTTTTGCAGCTGTGTGCGTTGCCGTCAGCCCCTTGCAGAGCCACTTAGTGTGGTTACATAATGACTGTTGCTCCAGTGGACCAAAAGCCAGCGGAGGGTGAAGAAGGACTTAATGGGGTCTATTGGTGCGGACTGACAACTCCACGCTGAACTTCATTGACTCAGTGGCTACAAACCAACGAAAACCAAATAGAAAATTTGAATAAAATCCATAAAACGTGTTTCTTGTTTTAATGTAAGTCCTTGAAATTTAGTCTGACTTTATGATACATTTAAGAAATATTTAAATATATTTTATTAAATAATAAGATTATTGTCAAATGTTCTACGCACCGGACAAAACAAGACACTGTAATGTAATGAAATGTGCTTTCTCCTCATTGTAGGCTACTTTTAAAACTGATAGTATCATGAATACTGTGCATTCACTCCACACAAAATATCATACATGAAAATAACTGCAAAGGTCTGTCTTCTGTTGTAACTGGTAACAGTGCGATGGTGTTGCAATGACGTACAAAGACTAAAGGAGTGTGTTTCAAGCAGAGATACTCAGATAATTGGCAGAAATTACAGTCTCAGCTGCAACATAAAATACAGACTAGTCTGAGCCTCACTTGTTAACATACTGCAGACTTCATTAAATAATTATTTTGTCTAAAGCTGAAGTTCACACCATATGTACTGCCGCAGGAGGTTGTGCGCTGAAGGTTTACGGTGTTAAAAGTCAGTTGTCTTTAGCCAGCCAATAATTTGACAGTTTGCCCACTTTTAATGCCTTTAATTTTACTTAAGAAACCCTGATTCACAGAGTGGCACATAGAGGCCAAAGTGAGCACAGACAGCAGGTTACAGATTCCACGCTGCTCAGACAGACAATCTGGGTTAAAGAGGCTATAAACTTAGTTAGCACAGCAGCTATCAATGCAGAAGGCTGAGGGAAATAAAAAGCAAAACAAAACAAGAGACAAACTGTTACACCCCCTACACAGACGAACAAAGTAATCCAGTCTATTTGCACATATTCCACAAATTAAAAAAAACAAACATCAAAAGGTAATAAAGGACTTTAAAACTGAATTTTGTGGATTGAATAAGACACACTTAAAGAACAGGCTAACAAAATGACTTGTGATCTAGTCTACTTACAGTAAAACTCAACTGCAGAGAATCATCTCAGATGTTATTATTGCCTTTCAAAAACATTATCAACATGTGTCCGATGAACACGTCTTTAATACATAACAGACCCAGCGGATACAGCAAACAAAGCCGCACCAAACCTTTGAATAGTCACGCATAAATTACGCAATAAATACACTCTTTTGTTAATATCCACTCAGACTTGGAAACTGGATGCAAAGGACAGAAGATTAAAAACACCAAAAAGTGCAACAACATAAATAAAAGTTTTTACACACTATATGCTTATAAAGTTTTCATGGCGGATGTTTATAAAGGGAAACTTTGTGAGGCAACAGAGATGCACAATATTGCTGTCAGTGAGGCGGGACTGGAGGAATGACACTTACAAATCTGTCTGGCAAATGTAAAGAACAAACAATACAAGCAAATACTGTCTGACAAACTGCCAAAATGTTTTGCCTCAAAATATTGACATCTACACTGAAGAGGAAGGCAGGAACAGCTGATGGAGAGTTAAAGGTGTAGAAGGAAATGTTCATCAATGCAGCTTTTCTCTTTACTGTGTCACCTACATAATTTTGCACTCAAACTACTTGGCCTTGGCTGATTTTGCACACGAAAGAAAAAAGCTAATAAATCTATCCTGAGACCCCAATCAAGACCAACAGCATCCCAAAGAAGTGACAGATTTTAGATTTAAGACTAAAAAGGTGACTTGCATTAAGGCCGGAAGTCACTAGTTGATTTCAAATGTTGCAGCATTATACTTGCATATTACCTTATCTTAACTAAATGTTAGATATGTTTACGCTTCTCCACTCTAATGCGAGGACACACACACACACACACACACACACACACACACACACACACCCCCCCACCCAAACATTGTTACAGTGACACAGACTCAACCCAGAACAAAGTATCCTGAGATCTTCTGTCTACAGTAGTAAACTGACTCCGGACCAGAGCTACTGTCGCCATGTTGCTGTAAGTCATCTGCCACCTACAGTTAATGATGTGTTTAATGTCACTGTAAGAAAAATATTTGCTAGCTCAACTTCAATGGCTTCGGTTGACCAGAGCAAAGTGTGTCTCTGTTTGAATACTTTAAAACCAACTGTTGTATTGAGCTGTGGGAGTCTAGACAATAGAGTAGATGAGAATCTTTTTATTCATAGTTTTATTGCTCTATTAATATGTCATGATTATCTGCCTTTTATACAGTCTTTGTCCAGTTCTACCCAGCTCTGAAGGTCAGAAATTATTACAGAGGACCCAGATTCAGCTTCATGACATACAGTGTCTTCACTGTTGAAGATCCCAGATTGTGGTCCTTCCCTGTAGCTCCTTCAGAGTGTACAGTACATATTGTACAGGTGCAAAAAGCTGCACCAGTCATGCTACCTTTTCTATCTGAAGTCATGAACCAGAAAAAAAGGGGAGATCTGACTCCCATTGGTGGGTTGAGATGATGTCAATCAGACCCTAACCCCTACTGGAAGAGTCAGGTGACACCAGATGTATTATTAGTGCTGGTTAATATTAAAATATTAAGGCATGATGTGTGCAAAACAGTTCAGCTGTGTCTTGTTTGATATGCGTGTCTTCTTGGAGTCCATATTAGGTCTGTGGGGGCAACCGTCTGAGTTTGTTTAGCTGAGAAAAAAAGCAGCTTTTCTTAGTTGGTTACTCTGCAGGAAGACGATATCCTTATCTGGATGTCTCGGTAGAAGACTCCATTATTACTTCAGTTCCTCGTAACGGCTATTTGTTGCCATAGAGCTGCAGGTCGAGGCGGACCCACACTTCTCCTGTAGGAACCTCGTGCAGCAGAAGACGACGCGTTACTGGTCCCTTGTTTTCCAACTCTTTCTTTATGGTTGCCACGGGAACCTCTGTCCGACCCAGAAACTCTGATCAATGAGAAGAAATTGAAAGGAACATTTTGATTGGTTGAAAAAAAAGAGCTGAGAACAATAATAATAATAATTAGCAAACATTTGGAATAAAGGGATTTCAGAGACTGATCCCACCTCCCCGTGTTAGCTGACACAAAGGTGATGAGTAGGAAGTTGTGATATTTGGACATTTTTATGGTGTATTAATGATAAAATCCAACCACACAACCAGTTTTTTTCTTTCACAATTTACAAATTAGGTCAAGAACTAGAGTACCATGTTTAGAAATTAATATAAGCAAATTTGCAGGTAACTGACCATCAGGTGAAAACTGGTCTCTTTCAAAGATGGTGATGCAGAGGACGTCCTGGTAAAGGTCTTTGATGTGAAACTGACAGTTGAAGTTCCACTTGGGGTTCAGAGTATCATTGAGCGTTCTGGACGTGAAGATCTGAGCTCCCATGGTCACTTCACAGTAGGGGTTACTTTTACCTGCAGGGCGACATGAAGACAGGTGGGTAGAGGGACGGGTGAGTGGGATGGGAGAAGAAAGAACAGCCGAGAAAATAGAGTCAGACGGATACGGGATCTTTATAATTGACACTAATATTAGAGGGGGAAAAGCCACTGATTACCAATATGGCAGCTGAGCAGATATAGTAATTTCTTGGCCTGAAATTAAAATAAACCTTTCTATGTGGATTGTGCACCGACTTTTCACCAATATGACTATGCAAAGGTGCAAAGGTCAGAAATCTGCTTTCTTAAATATTTTTAAGAACCATTTCATTTAAACTGGGCATTTAAATGTAGAGATGTTATATTTTAGGTATAAATTATTGATCTGAAAGCTGTGAAATAATAAATGCAGTGGAAGTACCTCTAAACTGTACTAAAGTACAGCATTGTTCTGATTCCATTACTTCAATGGACTGAACTCCAATCATTTTTGTTTATCAAAATATGTCATCTTTACAATAATTCACTCTTAATGTGTAACATTAATTAGTGTGATAAGCTCTCTATAAGCATAGAGTGTATGAGGATGTTAGTTATTTACTTTTAAGCATTGCATCTCACCAACCAGGTAACAACCTAACTTAAGTCAAAACTCAACAGACTAACCCACCGTTGTCTGCGAGCTGCATAATGAATTGGAAGAGAAGCGCTGATTCTTACCGTTCTGTCCTCTATGTTACTGGCTGTATTTAGAATTCTTATCTGAATTTGCAGAGTTTTTGTCAACTTTAGTCCTTAAAACGGACAAAGTTATTATTGTAGGGGATTTTAATATTCATGTGGACGTTGAGAATGACAGCTTCAGTACTGCGTTTATCTCTCTCTTAGATTCCATTGGCTTCTCTCAGAGTGTTCATAAATCGGCTCACTGTTTTAACCACACCCTCGACCTTGTTTTGGTGTATGGTATTGAAATTAAACATTTAGTGGTGTTCCCACAGAATCCCTCTTTGTCTGACCACTGTTTGATAACTTTTGAGTTTGTATTGCTGAACTACACGCCATTGGGCAAAAATTTCTTTACAAGATCTCTGTCTGATAGTGCTGTAGCTAAATTTAAGGATGTGATTCCATCAGCTCTAAATTCATTATCAAGTCACAAAGTAACAGAGGATTCCTATGCTAATTTCAGTCCCTCCCAAATCGATCATCTTGTTGATAGTGCTGCAGGCTCGCTGCAAATGACACTCGACTCTGTAGCCCCTCTAAAAAAGAAAATACTAAAACAAAGATGGTTAGCTCCATGGTATAATACTGAAACTCGCAAATTAATGCAAATATCGTGGAAACTTGAGAGGAATTGGCGTTCCACCAAACTGGAAAATTCTCGTTTAATTTGGCAAGATAGTCTTAAAACTTATAGGAAGGCCCTCCATAATGCCAGAGCAGCGTACTACTCGTCATTAATAGAGGAAAATAGG
>NC_060169.1:23431026-23450566 GCF_021292245.1 Micropterus dolomieu
AAGCTTTCATTGTTATGCAGATGATACTCAGTTATATCTATCGATCAAACCAGATGAAACTCATCAGTTAGCTAAACTTCAAATGTGCCTTTAGGATGTTAAAACCTGGATGACCTGTAATTTTCTAATGTTAAACTCAGATAAAACTGAAGTTATTGTTCTGGGGCCTAAGCACCTCCGTGACGCATTATCTAAAGATATAGTTTCCCTTGATGGCATCGCCCTGGCCTCCAACACCACTGTGAGGAATCTTGGAGTTATCTTTGATCAGGACATGTCGTTTAAGTCTCACATTAAGCAAATTTCAAGGACCGCCTTTTTTCACCTACGTAATATTGCGAAAATCAGAAACGTCCTGTCGAAAAATGATGCAGAAAAACTAGTCCATGCATTTGTTACTTCTAGGCTGGATTACTGCAATTCTTTATTATCAGGCTGCTTGAAAAAGTCCGTTAAGACTCTTCAGCTGATCCAGAATGCTGCAGCACGTGTTCTGACAGGAACCAGGAAAAGAGATCACATTTCTCCTGTCTTACCTCTGTGTGTATATTGTGTAGGCTGCCTCTCTCTCTCTCTCTCTCCCCCTCACTCCCTCCCTCCCCAACCGGTCGAGGCAGATGGCCGCCCACCCTGAGCCATGGTTCTGCTCGAGGTTTCTGCCTCTTAAAAGGAAGTTTTTCCTTGCCTCCGTCGCCTAGTGCTTGCTCTTGGTGGGAACTGTTGGGCTTCTGTAAATAGCATCATAGAGTACGGTCTAGACCTGCTCTTTTATGAAAAGCGCTGTGAGATAACTGTTGTTGTGATTTGGCGCTATATAAATAAAATTGAATTGAACTGAATTTACAAACTGTAGCTTGCTAACATAGCATAACAGATGACAGATGACATGGCTGCTGTCAGGGACGGGGGTCGATATTATGTTAGTTACATAGTAATTGAAAATGATGGGGTCATTGTTTATTACCGTTACAGTGTGTATTTCAGTGTGTAGCGCGCTCTGCTGGACAAACTACACGATGACAACATTTCTAAATAACCCAAGCAAAGTTTTCTGCATTATACTATGTTCTGCAAAAATATCATATTGTTGCATATCAGACTGATTTATCTATGATAGGCATATATCAAACACAATCGGCTGACCGATTCTACAAGAAAAGATGAAGAAAATGTAAAAGAGTGGAGGAACAGAAGATGATAGAAGAGTACCAGAAAAGAGACAAAACATGGGATAGCATTCTGCAATATGGAAAAAAATACAACAGTAGCACAGAGGACACAAAAAGGCTGACTGAAAGAGACTGATAAGGAGTGGAATGATGAAGTACTACAAATAAATGTGGCTTTATCTCGGCTTCATTAGGTATCCATGCAGGAGTTTGTGTTTCTGAAGTCTGTGGACATCCTGTAACATGAGTGTACCCATGCTCACCGTTCGGTTTGCCAGGCTTGAGTTCGGTGGCCTCCAAGATGGTTACAAGGAGTCTGCCGATTCCACTAACCTTCACAGATCGTGCTGCGCGCACACACGCGCACACACACACACACACACACACAAACACCAATTAATCCAGAGATCATCTCATTGGCTGCCATCAGTGCGGCCATGTGAATGTGAGACAAACCTTGATAGGCCTTTTCCCTTTTCTTCTTTTCTGTGTCAATAAATTCTTCAGACGCAGCCTTGATCTTCTGAACCCACGCTGTCCTGAAAAAACACAAAACACACAAAGTAATCGTAAAAGCCACCAAACACACGAGATCCGTCTGTCTGTCCATGTGTATGCGTGTTCGCAGCTACCGTTCATTGATGTTGTCAGTCTTCAGTATATAAACTCTATCGATATGCGAGATGTGGAAGATGGGCTCGTCGCTGGAAGGATCCGGCAGCTTCACCAGAACTTCATTTAGCAGCACAGGCTAAAGGAAGCAAAATGTTAAACACTGTCAAACACAACATTAAATATATACACAAATACATTTTATATGTATTTAAAAAAGAAAATATGCAGTGCAATGCTGCTTTGAACAAGGGTGTATATTTGTGTCTTACCGGCTTGTACATCTTGAGCTGTGTATTGTTCTTGCTGAACAGTTTATCAGGCCCAGACGAAGTGAACTGTTTAGCCGCATGAGTCAGAAGCAGAAAGTCGTTGAAGAGGAAAGCCCAGAGTTCTTTGTTGCTCTTTACCTTGTACATCTGAAAAGAAACAAGTGATATATTGCTGCATCGTGTTATTTGTTATAACATATTAATCACTTTTATTACAAAAACATATTTATTTGACTTTTTCTCTTCTGTGAAAACATTTAAGCTGCTCAGTGGTGATGGTGGTACTGCAGTCGACTGTTCAGCATCAGAAGACATTTAATCCTCAAGCCCAAAAGCAAACGTCTAAGTTTATATAACCTCCTGAGATCCTTCTGTTGGGTTTCTGCTCAAATGTAACCAGTTCACTGATCTCTACTGTGTTTCACTCCGAGGCTTATAGCATGCGACTACATCCTGGGTTCTGACCCAGTAATGTTTCACATTTCATCTCTCTGTACTCCCCAATCTGTCTGATCTCTTTAACTTTTTAGATTTGTAAAGTATTCATTCAGATAGATTCAATTTCTTATTTTTTTGACCCACGTGTTCACTGACTCGCAGTTTCAGACACTTTGCACTCACCTTGCCGCTGTGGAGCAGTTTCCTGGGGCCCAAACAGTTGGTAAGAGAGTTAAAGGCCATGTTCTGTTGAGAGGAACAACATTTAGAAAGATGGTATGGAAAATTGTCGTTTATCTGAGTAATGCAGACTCTTTTATAAGGTAATCAAGCAAACACTTCCTGAATTCATTGGATCTATAAAGAATGAACTTTATTCATAACAAGCTGTGAGTTCATTACTAAGCTTCATACCTCTACAGCGCCATCACACTGTACGTGGGTCTGAATCCATTCCAGTCTTTCAGCGTTCTCGTTTTCTCTCACGCCCTCATTTACCTGTTTAACAGAATTACTCAGTAGAGAAACATCATTTAAATAGAAAGACGAGCTTAGATGAGGGAATCAGTGAAGAAACAAACCTGTTGACAAAGTTCTTCCGCCCTCTCCAGAGCCTCTTTCAGAGGACCTTGGTCAACATGGCCCTCTGCGGTGCACTTCAGGATCTAAACACACACAAGCAAATACACACACAAGTTAATTGCACCCACAAAGGCAAAACATTATTTTATTCCTAATTACGCACAGTAGAGTCAGTATTTGAACTACTTAATGAAGAGTTCAAACACCAACATGCTCATGAACACGGTGGCCTACGTTTTTGATGTGCAGCGGGTAGCGTGTGATCCTCTGCATGGGTTTCAGCAAGAAGCTGGACAGCGGCATGCCTTTACACCTGTAGTCTGTGGCAATTTTCTGATGGGAATAAAAGACACTTCAGGAATGAGGTTAAAAAATAAAATTTGCACTTAGTAACTTGGTTTTGAAAAGTTTTTTAGTATTATATTATGTTTCTACCAACGCATGTATGACTGCAGAATATCTGGTTTGTTAAATACAACATGAGAATGATTTTAGGCCAACTTAAACTGAGGTGGAGAAGGGAAGATGAGGAAAACAACAACACAAAAGAACTGATGTAAGGCACAAATTAAAACTGGAACAAGTAAAGCAGATATTAAAGAGTAAATGGTTTAAGCACAATGTAGCCCAGACACTGATTTACATCTAAATGTGCTTTGTGCATTGTAAGATTTTCTCACAAAGGCCTTTAAATAAGACAAAACACCTACAGACACCTCCACTACTCCACCTCCACTATTGTTCTGTCCCTCTGTGTTTATTACCTAGACCTTTACTTCCTTTCCTTGCTCACTCTCTTACCTTGAGGAAGTTCTTGAAGTCCGGTTCGCTGTCGATGCGACTCTGGAGGAGAGTGGCTCCGCTGATCTGGCAGGAACAGAAGCGGATGTAGGGCTGCATGTGGGGCAGCTCCATGGCCAGGATATCTCCGATCATCTGCACTGCCATGTTCTCCCCACCCATCTTCTTACGAACACGTAGCGCCCTGCACATAAATGCATGTATATATAAACACAAGCAGCGCTGTATTATTTTATATATATTATTATTTATTTTATTACAGACAATCCACATAAATGCAACATTTAAATAGCTGCACTTATTTATCATTTTATCACTCTCAGTCCGACTGTCCCCAGTTCACTCGGCCCATGAGATATTTACTTGAGGAGTTTAGTGTTGCAGGCCAGCAGTTCTTTCCAATTCACAAAGATCATGGCCATCTCTGCATCCTTCAGGCGACCTGATTCTGACATCGGCTTATGAAAAACCTACACAAAGACACACACAGACACATGTATAAAGACATTACACAGAAAGAAAAAGTCAGGAGATCATGCAGACATCCTGAGAGATTTTGTTCTCATAAATTAACGCCATGTAATTGTACTTGGTCGATTTACTCTAATGTATGTTTATACATTTATTATTCAGGAGGACACGTGTCCATTACCTCCAGCACTATCTGCAAGTCTTCCACGTATCTTTCCTCAGTCTGTATCAGCTCATGGATGTAACCCTGTCTCTTCTTCTCAAGGGGACTCATTGAGTCCAGGCTGTTCAGGTCTGCACACCCTGCAGGAGATGAGAACACACAAGGGGAAGTTTATTACTTATACGAACACGATTCAACTAGTGCGGCCACATCAGCAACACCTAACCACCATTTAAACCACAGCAACACCGCACTGACTTTACTGCCGCCTGCTGGACATTTGGACAAAATGGTGATGGTGCTGCTGTTGACCCTTTCTCAAGTCTATGTGCACATTACTGAAGCTTTCAGAAAGAAAAGAGGAAGAAAAAGAAGAAGGATGGACGGAAAGGGAAACACAAGACTGTATTCTAGATTAGCATACATAAATTACACACACAGACACACAAAAACTTACCTGATACAGGGTGACCATTAGCCCAATCTGAGGGTCCCATACTAGCTGACTGTTGCTCCCTCACTGACCCTTCTCTTCCTTCACCCTCATCGTCTGTCTCATCCCAAAGGTTTAGAAAGTGAAAACTGCTTCGTAAAGTCATGGCTCATTCGGTCTCCCTCTGTATTTTATTTAGCGGTCTGTCTGCTGTGGCGTTTGCTTAAAGTTTGACTTTCTTTCTTCTTCTGTTATCTTGTCATTGCTGGCATCAGACTAGACCAAATCTGTTTGTACCAAAACAGGAAGGGGGATTCTTTCTTTCTCGCCCTTTTTCAGTAGCTTTTCAATAACTTCTGCCACTGAAATAAGCCTGAAAAATTGGTAATATTTTCTTAGAGAATGTCCAGATCCGATATTTGATATTGTCACAGTTTAGGCATAAAAATTAAATTAAAAACGCAGGTTACTAAAACAGTTTTAGTCACATACTGTATCTCTGTCCATCTTAATCGTTGGTATTGTGTTGACAATATAAACACACACACACAGACTGATTTAATTATTTAATTTAACAATAAAAAAACACTTCTGTCATCTCAAACCAATCTTTATTTATGTTTTATTTCAGAATCAGAAAATATATTAAGACACGTCTTTAAAAATAGTTACACCATCTTGTACCACAAATGTTCTAAATATATTGTCAAATCAGTTGTGCTAACAACCTCTGCTGCTATGCTGCTTTCTGTCAATGTGGTTAATTTTTACTGCAGGCTTTCACAAATCTGAGGGACGATTGTGGTAAACTGAGTCACCTCTGAATTAAATGAAAGAAAAATTTGTGACAATTTGCTTTCCTTGCATTACGGTTCGTCATCATAACAATGAATTTGATAGTATTGCACTAAAGACATCCAGACATTCAAGACATTTAGTATGGGTCTCTTAAAACCAGTCACATGTCAGTGCACCTCAGTATTCATCAGATTGGGCACCAGAGTCACCTCATCTGAAGTTGCATAGATATTGTTTTTTTCCCCACTTGTTGACCCGAACGAAATGTATCCTCAGTCCTCACAATAATTACTGTGTTAGTTTTTCGAACACCATGAGCAGACACGCATTCACTTTCTGCATAAACAAAAACATTCAGAGCAGCAGCCAGTTAATATAAGGTGCAGCAGCAGTTTGTATTATAATCCCAGAGGCAAAGTTTGTGTCTGTGTGCGGCTCTGGAACAGTTAGCCATATGGTGAAGAGTCACACCATCTCACTTCAAAGCAACGTATGTTCCTTCTGTCAGTGATGAACAGCTGATCCAATTATGGCTTTTAAATGTAGAAGACAGCTTCTGCTTGTACCATTTCAGACCCAAAATATCCTAAAAAGAAAGTTTTCTAAGGCCTTTGATTTAAAAATCAAAAGGTTCACTGCAAAATGTCAGAGCAGGAAAAACTGGAAGTTTAATGCTACATCTTCAAACATCTGTCTGGTAGAGATCTTGCAAATGTTTTATTTTATACAAACTCTCCACTCAAGTTTCTAATTCAGTCCTGAACACATCTTTTACTTTACTACTTCCTGAACATGTTTCTTTCATGAATTAAAAATACTGTCATACTGCCACTTGAGGCCTTGTTTCAAGTATTTTAAAGACAAATGAAGGATGGGTGGGTCCATTATCTCTCAAAATACCCACAGGCTTAAATTTTAGTACGATATTAATTTTAAGTATAAAGAGCAACGGTCATAAAGTGACTCATGTCAGAATCCTTGAGGAGAGACAGAGGGAAATAGTGGGCTCTGTGTGAGCTGAACTCTAAAATTGTAAGAAAGAGTAAGAATGGAAAATAAAAAGAGGAAAAGAAGAAAAGAGGGGGATGTGGCATGAATATTAGGGAAAATTAAATGTCTTGTGAAGAGAAACAAAAGGAAAGAAGAGGGACAGGCCACAGAGAGACTCACTATCCCTCTGCTTCTGATCAATTACATGATGATTTAGCATCATCAGTTCACAGTCAAAACAAGGAGCGAAGGAAATCCCAGAAGGCACAGAGGCTTTAACATCTCACAGAATCAGCATTCAGAGTCAAGAAAGTTTCACAGGCAACTCATGACCTGTTTCCTCTATCACACACCTGTTCTGTTCTGCTCTGTATTTCATATGCACACACACACACACACACGCAAACAAACACATGCACACGCTCAGTGGGAGAAGTTAGTAGATAGGGGGTCCAGACACTCCGCCCCTTCAAAGCAGTGTGTAATAGCGGGTCTCTCTGAAGTCAGGAGGAGGAGAGGAAGAGGAGGAGGAGGAGGAGGAAGAAGAGGACTTTCTACCACCCTAGAAGAAGAGAGAGACAGAAGCCAAGGAAACAGAGAGACAGGGAAGGAGAAATATAGATTGGGGGAGGGAGGAAGTGGGAAAAACAGGGAAAAGGTGAAACGGTCAGTGAGAAGAGAGAATATACAGATGAAGAGATGGGTGGATGTAAAAAATATTAATGATGGTAGATGGCCGTTGCATGGATGAACAAAGGATAAGTTTTAGTCAGTCACAGTGGCGTGAAGCAACATGGAAGAAGAGCATCTCCGTGTTTTAAAACATGCATATTTCTGTCATTCATAATCATGATATAATGATTAAGGGATTTACTTACACTGCTGGCTGGGGTCACAATCCGCTGTGGTTAACGTAACATAATTGGTGGGAAACAGACCAGTGGTCCCGTTGATCTCTCCTTTCCACCAATCAGGGTTGTTCTTGTCTAAAACGTTAATCAGCTGACCTTTGGAGAAACTCATCTCATCCCCATTGGCGGCTGCATAGTCATATATGGCTATCACCTGACAGACTGAGAGAGAAGAGAACAGAGTGTGTATGTGTAAGTTACACTATTATTTTACCACACCATTATTTTATTTATGTAGTTTACTTTGTAACTCTTCACCTCTGGCCTTCACCTGACTTGCAGAAGTGTGTGTGTGTTACCTGGCTGTGGTGCTGGTGTGGACTTGCCGCTGTTAGATCCCAATATTTTGACATGAGAAGCACGGAACCAGCCCTTCTGACGCTTTTTACCACGAGCCTACAGTTAGAAAACAAAAACAAACAGTGAGTTTTGAACTGAAACCTCCAGCAATATGAAGCCTCAGCTGCTGAAGGGCAACAGAGTTGAATGGAGATGAATCACAGACCCTCTGTGGTCTACTGTACAGTACTAAAGGCCATGCAGGTTTGAACAGCAGTTGAACACTGACCTGCAGCTCTCCAAGCCACCAGCCAGAGGCATTCTTGCTGAGGATGACAATGAGCTGGCCATTTTCCAGATTGAGCTGTTCGGGGCTGGTAGAGGAGTGGGCACTAACCACCTGGGCAATCTCTGGGCAAACAAAGAGACACAAATGTAACTTTAAACTACAGCAAAATCCAAAAAACAGGAGAAAAAGAAGTCTACAGTGAGCTCACCTTGCTTCTTCTTTCCAGATATGCTTGATGTCTGAAAAAAAGCAATACAATAGTATCCTCACTACAAATCTACAGGGAGAAACTAACAGGAACGTCTTGCAAACACCATGTCACACAGTAATGGACAAAATAAAGTTTTTTCATCTTGTATGTGGTGAGCACTCTTACATCGGTCTCTTTAGGTTTGACGTAGTTGCTGGGGAAGAGGCCTGTGCAGTCGCCTATAGAGCCGTTCCACCACTCTCCCTCTCTCTTGCTCACCAAGATCACATCTCCCTCTCTAAATGTCAGATCACCAGGCTCCGGAGACTCATAGGTGTACAACGCCACGTATTCTGGAAAGGAAAGAGAATACATGAACATAAATGAATGGCACTGTAGATTATGCTCCAGCCTATACAAGACCTGCTGTTAAGGTAAACTGAACTCCACAATACTGTAGTCAGGAGTGTCTCGACTTTATCTGGACAGGTAAACATACATAAACAGGCACTTTATTTGATTTTGAGAAAAATACAGATTATACTGTGAACTTGAGACACAATAGATAATTCAAGTCCATGGTAAAACTAAAACAAAATGCCAAGTCTGACCCATAAAAATGTTAAAACATAAATGTATGTACTGTATGAAGAACAAATCCAAAAAGCGCCTTAGTTGTGTTGTAAAAAAACCCGGTCTGCCGAGTCAGCTCAGAATACCTAAGGGAGAACAAAATAATTTTGAAAATGCAATTAAAAGGGATTAATTGGAATAATATTCTGTCTCATTCAGATTTTTCTCTCCAAAGTTCAATGTATAATGAATACTTTTTTAAGGAAAACTAAACCTGGCCGCAGACAAAAAAGCTCTCTTCCATGGTTAAATGGTGATATACATAAATTGATGAGAGAACATGATGCGGCACTGAAAGCCACCTTAAAATCGAAACTAGTAACGGATCGATTAAAGTTTGTGGGACTAAGGAATAAGGTAACAAGAGAGATTAGGAAAGCAAAAGCTATATTTTTTGTTAATGTTATTGACCAAGCAAAATGAAATACTAAATTCATTTGGGAGAACATAAAGAGGTTGACAGGTAAACATCATAATGGTAACCTGGTGGGTTACCATGGTGGCCTTGAAATCTGTGTGAATGGCAGTATTACACAGGATGAAGCTCAAATAGCAGCAACTCTTAATTCATATTTTGTAGAATCAGTAGGGACACTGATCCAGAATCCCTCCACCAATTTAATAAGCACAATGCCTATAAATTATAATAAACCTGTGTTTGAGATTCAGGAAATTTCTGAAATTAAAGTAAGAATGATTATCAATTCCCTTAAGAGTTCTAAAGCTAAAGATGTGTATGGACTGGATTAATGAAGGGATCTATCCAAAAGCATGGAAGACAGCTATAATAACACCAATTCACAAAACAGGTGATCCATCAGAGGTACTGCAATTATAGACCAATTAGTACCTACCATGTCAAAGGTAATTGAAAGATATGTGGCTAATAACTTACTAGCCACTTTAACAACTGCCCCTTTCAGATTGCATCCTATGCAGTTTGGCTTTAGATTATAGAGACCATTCAACGGAAATTGCAAATTGCTTTTTCCTTGAGAATGTGAGATCTAAACTAGATAAAGGGGGAGTTGTTGTTATTCTTGGACCTAAAGAAAGCCTTTGACACTGTGGATCATGATGTCCTACTTACAAAGCTCTCATTGTTTAACTTCTCCCCTAATAGTATTAAATGGATGCAATCATATCTTGAAGGCAGAGCACAGCGGGTCAAGGTAAATGATGAGGTGTCATCAGCCCCTGAGTGTGGTATTGGTGTACCTCAGGGATCAATTCTGGGGCCCCTGTATTTTAGCCTTTACATAAATGACCTACCCACTGTATGCAATGAGTCTGAAATTCAAATGTATGCTGATGATACTGTCATTTATGTGCACGCAGCAAAAAAACAGAAAGCTGCATGTAAGCTCACAGCAGTGATGGCCGATGTCACACAATGGCTTAATAACTCCTGTCTTCATTTAAACAAAGAAAATAGGTTGTATGTTCCTCACGAAGAGTTCTGTAGATGATCTCACACCCAATATTTACACTGCAGGGGAAAAGCTGATTTCTGATTTTAAATATCTTGGTGTAATAATTGATTCTAATCTTACATTAAAAAAACAAATTAAGAAGGTAATAAATACAGTTAAGTTTAATTTGTCAAACTTTTGCCATATCAGAAACTGTCTAAATATTAAGGCAGCAACAGTATATTTTAATGCTATGATCATGCCATATATTTCATACTGTTTGACTAGTATGACATATCAAACCTGTTAGTGTACCACCAGGCTTCCAAGGTGCTTGATAGAAAGCCAAATACTCATCACCACAGTCACAGTCTAAAACAATCATAATTTACTAAGCTGGGACAATCATGTTAAATTTACAGATGCTTGTCTCAGCTATAAGATTTTTCATGGCTTGGCTACTCCCCGTCTTACTGCTTTTATAAAGCAGAAAACAACTGATAATAGACACACTCGGTCGGTAGCAAGAGGAGACTGTATAATACCTATGAGGAGGACTGTCTTCTGACAGTCAGCTTTGTCAGTAAGAGCAGCTCACACACGGAAAAGTCTGCCAAATGTTATTAGAGATTGTGAAACATGTTATTCATTTAAATTAAATTTAAAATCATGGTTAAAAGACAATCAAGTGTGTGACCATAGTCTGTGAATTATTCAGAAACACCTGAAGAGTGCTTTGTATATTTGTTTTAAATTGTTGTCCTTGTTTTAAAGTATTTTTTATCTATCTAATAAAAAAATAAAATAAATATTAACTGAACCACATGAGGGTGATATTTCAGAGGAACTGTACCTTCAAGCTGCAGGCTGTCGCTAGGCTCTGAAGCATCAGGAGGGGGGCTCTTCAAGCTGTAAACACAGAAAGAGTACATTAACATTTATTCTTGTATTCCATCCATCCACTTGTATCTGGTTCACAGAGGCAAGCAGAAAACTATACAAGCAAAGTAGTACCAAATAGTTTTTCCCCAGCTGTGCCCTCCAGCTCCTCCTGGGGGACGCAAGGCATTCTTAAAGGGATAGTTTAGGTTTTTTGAAGTGGGGATGTATGAGGTACATATCCATTGTCAATATTTGACCCGCAATAGGTGGCGGATGGCATGTCCCCAGTTTGGAGAAGCAGAGATTTGTTCACTGAGGCTAAGCAATGTACTGCTGTGGACAGGGTCACCAGTAAAATGTATTTTAGCTACCTAAATGACAGCCCACTGAAAAATATTAATGTCAGTTCCAGTGTTCACTGTATTTAGAAAGTTTTAGCACTTTACCTTGCTGTCAGAGAGCCATTTCTTTTATAAAGTGCGCAGCCAAGTTGCGCTTATGTGTAGGAAAATGGAAGTTCTACGGTTGGGAAAAAGTAGTTCAAAAGGAAATGGCTGTCTGACGACAAGGTAAAGCGCTGAAAATATTCTATAAGTACCTCATACAGCTCAAGTTCAGAAATTCCAAACTATCCCTTTAAGCCAGATGGGGGTATCAATCTCTGCTGCATGGGCTGGGTCTGCCCTGGGGTCTATGAGTTGAATGTGCTTGGACTACCAGTAGACACACTAGTCAAAAGGCCCGAAAACACATAAATTGGCTTCTTTCAATACAAAAAGGAGCAGAGATTCTTCTCTGGGGTCCTCAGTAGCCAAACCACATGATCAGAGGTGAAGGTTGAAACATGTACATGACTTCACTTTCAGGCTCAGATTCCTTTTCACAACAACAGTGTTGTACAACTCCAGCTGGAATCAAACCATATCTATAACTCTGCAGTGTGATTTCTAAGTGTGTGTGACACGGTTACACAGCAGATTCCTCATCAGAGAAACATCTGTAGCCTAAATACCTTACATACTGGAGCAGTTACCTCACCTTTAGACACACTCGCCGACACATAGACATTATTGTGTCACTGACGCATGTTTTCACTGATTTACCCTTAGATAAAAAGCACCTCAACGGCCACAAAATATGTCGGTATGGAAAGGTAACAGGTATGTGTGTCAGGCAACCGAGTTGTTTGTACGCGTTTACAAATGATATATGACAGATATACTCATGACCATTAACAGATTGTGGCAAACAAAAGTGGAATTTTTGGTTGATTTTATGTATGAGGAGAAAGTGGATTTCCTTCAAAGGTTTTCAAAGTGACATTGTGCGCCCCCCCTTCAGACAAAACCCCTTACGCCATGCCCATGGAGTCAGTAAGTTAGCTGTAGGCCACAACATGAGCCCCATATTTATTTAGGTAAACTGGCACCAGTAAAAGTATGCCAAATAAGCACATCCTCTTTGCAATGCACACATGTAGAGACAGCTATCAGTGGATTACTTTCAGACTGAAGAAAATTTAAAACAAAAAAAAATAATTCTCGAATTGGCGTGCCTCACACAAACTTCTCTGCTCTAAATTGAGTTAGTATAATAATTCAGCAATCACTGTGCAAGGTCAGCCTATTCAAGGAAAAAAAATAAAAAATAAAATAAAACTCACAAAACACATGGAAATTAAGGCCTGAAGTATATCTGAGGAATTAAATGGAAGTGAGGTACACAGCTGTGCGTGTTTCAGTTACAAGTCAATCCAGGTGATTTGCCAGTTAAATCAGTAATTTGCCTTCATGAGTTGTTTGACTAGTGAGGTCCCCAGAAAGAGCTCCTAGAGGAATGTAAAATTTAAAAATGTTGACATTTTCACAAAGAGACAAAGCCACTGTCCTCCTATTAGTTTAATTATAGGGAACAAATATGTGTGTATGAAGACTTACTCTGAACTCTCTTCTTCTTCCAGCAGTCTCACATATGTCTTGGGGAACCAGCCCCGTTCACCGTTCAGCTCTCCGAGCCACCAGTTCTCCTGCTGCTCCAACACCTGAATGACATCATCCTTATTGAAGTTCAGATGGTTGTCCGTCTTTGCTGTCCACGAACACAGGGCTTTTGCCAACAGGTTACCCACCACCTGCTGACAGAGGCACATAGAGAAAGACAGTACAGTGAGTCAGTACAGTCGTGAGGCAGATCTGTTGTTTAACGTGCTACATTCTCTAAACCTCTCACCTGTCCTTGTGTCTCAGAGGGAGCAGAGTTTGGAAAGTGCGTTGGTGTGAAGGCAGACTTCGTGCCTGCTGCCTTGACAGAGTCAAGGGCACTGGAAAGCTGTGACTGGAGCGGCACTTTAGGGGCACTGGCAGCAGCAACAGCATTGGCTGCGTCTGATTGGCCCACTCTCTCGACGTAGCTCTCAGGGAACCAGCCCATCTTCCCCTGTCTGCTGCCGTACAGCCAACCCTCCTCCCGCTCTGCTGTCTCATCAACCTGACCGGAGACAGAAAAGTTTGAGAAGGATAAAGAGGAACAAAAGTCAAAGAGTGACGAAGAGAAGAAGAGACAAAAATTTTAACAAGAATAGTCCGCTAATCTGTTGCAGCTGGATCTTTTGTCACGCCCTTATCAGACAGGATCTTCAACCATACCTCGATGATATCGCCTGCATTAAAGCTGAGCTCTTCGTTATTTCGTTCAGTGAACGGGTAGAGCGCTTTGAAGGACGTGAGAGCCGCTGACTTCCTGTGTTGTGTGGCCCTGGGTTGCCCCCCTAATGCACATCAGGGATCATAATGTGGTTTTAATACACACTGAAGGCAGGAATTGACTACAGAGAAGTATGGAAAAGCACAAAGACATGTGTCTTTACCCTTCCTCTCCTCCAGTCCTCTCAGCAGAGCCGTCAGTTTCTCCTGAATATCCATTTTCCCTCTTCCACTTGCCTGCTGCTGCGGCTGCAGATGAGATGCCACCTCTTTCTCCCTTCTCTTTTCCTCAGCTTTCCTCTGCTCCTCTTCCTCCTCCTTTCTCTTCCTCTCCTCTTCTGCTCTCTTTCTTTCTTCCTCAAGTTTCCTCCTCTCCTCTTCCAGCTGCTGCTGCTGAAGCTTCCTCCTGTCTTCATCCCTCTTTCTTCTCTCCTCCTCATCTCGCTTTTTCCTCTCCTCCTCATCTCGGAGGGCAGCAAGGGCTGCCCTCTGTTTCCTCCTCTCTTCCTCCTCCCTCTCTCTTCTGCGCTCCTCTTCTCTCCGCTCCTCCTCTAACCTCTTCCTCTCTTCCTCTATGCTGCGTCGCTCCACCTCCTCTTCTTTCCGTCTCTTCTCCTCTTTCCTCCTCTCTTCCTCTAGTTTCCTCCTCTCTTCCTCAAGCTGCCGCCTTTCTTCCTCAAGCTTTCGCCTCTCCTCCTCCTGTCTCCGTCTCTCTGCTTGCTTCTGCTGCTCCTCCTCTTCTCTTTTCTTCCTTTCCTCTGCTTCTCTCCTCTTCCGCTCTGCCTCCTCCTTTGCTCTGAGCTCTCGTTCAACCTGCTCCTTGGCAGCCTGGATGAGAGCTTGTCTCTCTTTCTCCTCCTCCTCCCTCCTTTTGGCCTCTCTCTCCTCCTGAAGCCTCCTTTGACGCTCCTCTTCCTCCCTCCTCAACTTCTGCTGCCGCTCTTTTTCCATCTTTATACGCCTGAGAGGGGAAAGCAAACATTTACCTTATTTAAAAAGTTATCAAGATGAAGAAGTGCGCCATTTTAGTTTGAATGGACATTTTAGAGGAGGTCGAGAAATTCTATTTTTAAGCTTATTATCATGAGTATAATTAAGTCTAAAAAATAAATAACTCTGTGTGAAGGTGAAATACCTCTGAGCTTCCTCCTCCTCCCTCCTTCTCTTCTCCTCCTCCAGTCTCCTCTCCTCCTCCCTCTTCCTCTTCTCCTCTGCCTGCTGCTTCTTTTGAATCAGCTCACGCCGTTTGTCCTCTTTGATGCTCCGAAGTCTCTCTAGCTCTGCCTGCTGTTTTCTCTGGCTCTCTCTCAGTTCCTGACGCATACAAAAGACACGCTTGATTGTAACTGGATTAAAGAATGATATACGTAAAGGCTAAGGTTTGAACACACACAGCATGCACAAACATAAACAGAGAGAAGAAAGAAAAATAAAAGAGAAGTATGTTAAAATATAATAATAAGAGAAGCCAGAGAAGCTGAAACAGCACAGACACAAGATGTCAGAATTATGGAAAATTTGAGGAGAGCAATAGTAAAGAGCAGAGGAGCGATAAAAAGACGAGAACAACAAAGAGACCTAAAGCGAAAACCTTTAGTAGGTAGAAGAGGTTACGGAGGCAGGCCAGCAGACAGAAGACAGCCTGAAGCATAGAGTCCTCAACACCCACATACTGTAAGGTTGGGGACAAGGGATAAGAGGGAAGAGAAAGAAAGGGGGAACAGAGGAGAGAGAAGGGGAAATAATCCAGCATTGGAAAAAAGAAAAGAAGAAAGATAAGATCATTTCTAAAAGAGAAGAAGGGAAGAGAAAAGAAGAACAGTTAAAGATAAAAAAGGGATGAAATCATTATCAGATAGAAAAAAGGGGGTTATGATGGAAAGGATGAAGACAGAGAAGAGGCATCAAGGGACAAGCTGCAGTAGTATGTAGGTAATATTTGTGGAAACAGGCAAATTGGCTGGAAGAATCACGCTGGACAAAGTAAATAACTAATTGTGCACCTTCCCTTCAAACTACTGTCCTTCTTGCAAGCCACAAAATTAAGACTTCTTCCTCGTGGTGGACATTTTGACTTGTCAAACATTAACAAGTAAAGAATAAAAGAATAAGATTTTTAACAGCAGCACTCAGTTAAGTTGTGCCAGAGGCAGAGCCCCATTGCTTACAGGCACAATTAAATGAAAAGGGATTTCAGTATATCTGCCGTGATTAAAGGTTTTACAGTCTGCCCAGCTTGGTCAGATCCTCACTAGATCCAGCAGAGGAGTATTAAAACATAAAACACATCTCACACAGCCCAGCATATTGTAAGAAGAATCTTGACAAAATGAGCGCTGGATGAATGAATAAAAAAACAACCGTACGAGTTTCTGATGAAGTATTTTTCTTAACAAAGGCCCTTAAGTTTAAACATGATTAAAATATGATATGATTTAAGACTTTTTAAAAGATCTGCAAACCTGTTCACATGCTCCATGTTATTCCTGGATAAAAGCAGTCTTAATATGAATGTGAAATGTTATTTTAACTGATGCCATGGTCAGCTATTCTACTATTGTTATACTTAGTGTATTTAATTATTACCTGCATATCTTTGTTATACTGGTCCATCTCAGCCAGTTTGCCAGCAGTGTCTTTCTCCAGAGTTTTCAGCTGCTCTTGCAGATTCCTACATTTCCCTTTTTTCTCTGTAACACCCACCTTCAGGGTAGACATGGTTGACACTACAAACAGATCAAACACAGTTAAACAAGCGGACATCATCCCAGTAGGGAAAAAAAGTTATTCTCATTCATTTGTTTCTCATGCACTCGGCATACGTTTTCATTTTTCAATTTGTTGCAGTGGTTTGATGGATTCTGTTAAATTATTCCATATTCTTTACTAATTTACTGTAATATAACTACCAAATTTGTCATGTTCTTTTATCTAACATGTATCCAACAGCCTATTTGTCCATCCATCCATCAGTGCTGCTGGAAGATGGTGTTGTTCCTGAGTTCTCCATCAGTGCTAACCTGGCAGGTTATTCAGAGCCATGTTTCTGAGTTTCTCAGTCAGTCTCTTCTGCTCCGGAGTCAGCTGGGACAACTTCCTCTGGAACTCCTGACCGAGAGGAAATGCATCAGAAGCAAAAAGAAATGCGTCATAAAAATATTTAGGAAAACCTTTATGCAACACAAAATGTTATAACCATTAATAACTTTCATGGCTACTTTTCCACTATAATATAGTGTTTTGTGTGTAGTGTGAAAAACAACAGTGGACACACACACACACACCTCTAGCTGTTTCTGCAGGTTGTTAATGTCATGCTGGCGTGTCTCTATCCTTTGATTGGTCAGATCCAGCTCCGTCTTGTGAAGTTTCTTCTTGTTCTGAAAGTCATGCAGCCGGTCTGAGATCTGACGGTGCTTGTTACCCTGAGGTAGAGAAAAACAGAAGGACAGAGAGATGATGGGTGTGCGACGGCTGGATGAACAATCTATGATTACAGTATCTCTACGCTAATGTGATATGTTGTGCTGGAATAAACCACTACAATGTCTCTTTGCCGCTCACCACAGCCTCCAGCTCCATCTCCAGACTCTTTTTCTTAGCTTTCAATCTGATGATATCATCCTGCTCCTGCTCCTTCTTTATCTGGAGCTCTCCTCGCCGCCTCCTCTCCAACTCTTCCTTCCTCTGGCGCTCAAGCTCCCGCTGTGCGGCCTGGAATAAACCCACACAGGACACAGAAGCGTAAAGAAAAGACTCTGCTGTGACTGTAAAGCAGGAAACGTTGATAGAAAAACACTTGTACATACGGTACAGTCATTCAGAGAGCTGTAACGTGCTTCCTCACCTCTTTTCTCTCTATCTCTCGCTGTCGCTCTTCTTCTCTCTGCCTCTCCAGCTCCCTCTGCCGCTCCAGCCTCCTCTCCTCCTCTTTCCGCCTCTTCTCCTCAGCCTCCCGAGCCTCCCTCTCTTTCCTCTCTTGCTCCTCTCTCTCCTTCTGAGCGCGCCGCTCCAGCTCCCTCCTCTCCGCTTCCTGCAGAGCTAGTCGTCTTTTCTCCAGTTCTGCGTTCCCTCGTTCAAGGTTTGCTTTGAATTTATCCTCGAACGAAACTGAAGATAGACAAATGTTTTTTATGAATGCAGTGTTGCAGTCAAATTCTGCAAATATTTACTTTGTTTGAATGAATAAAATTTAGAAGTACATAAGTAAATAAATAAGAATACTACATAAAATATAAGTAAATATTTTAAACATACTCCTAATGAACTCCTTTAAAGTATTAAAATTGCAAATGTCCCCAACGGACACTGGAATGTGGACACAAACTTAACAAGTTTTGGATAAAATTAATGTATCTATTTAAAATTATTGTGAAAAATGTTGATGATTTATTTGACAAATAACTAATTCTTTATTTGAGCTTGTGTGTTTTAAAAGGACAATTATAGACAGACACAAAACAGAAACGTGAATACAGCACTGCCTCTGACAAATGACAAGACACGATTATGAGATTGTAATTCATGTTAAGGGATTTTAAATAGCATTTTAGCTGTGCTTGATATAACCTTTAATTCTAGCTGCTACAACTTGCCTTGTAACTTTGTGTAAGATGATAGTGTGTACAAACCCAACACCCAAGTGTGCTGTCCTACACTGCTTAGAGTCACTTGGCTACCCTACTGTGTGTGCGTGTTTTGGCTATTATATTATTACTTGTCAGTGCATTGTCGTAATGGAGCGTTGTCTTAGTAATGGAGAATATCGAGAACTTAGAAGAACTAACATAATGCAGCAGTGAAACAGGGCTACACAGTTTAGGGTTGGTAGTGTTGAGTACTGACAGTTAGCTTTGGCTTTCTGTGGAGGTTCAATGTCCAAGTCATTGGTCGGAGCTGCATAGACAGAAGAGCTGGATCCATTCACTGCAGCCCTGGAACAGAGATTTAAAATAACAAGGTATATACAGGAATCTTGAAGTAAAATTCAATACCTTTTTAAGACCTTTTCAAGACTTTTTCAACATACACTCACCTAAAGGATTATTAGGAACACCATACTAATACTGTGTTTGACCCCCTTTCGCCTTCAGAACTGCCTTAATTCTAAGTGGCATTGATTCAACAAGGTGCTGAAAGCATTCTTTAGAAATGTTGGCCCATATTGATAGGATAGCATCTTGCAGTTGATGGAGATTTGTGGGATGCACATCCAGGGCACGAAGCTCCCGTTCCACCACATCCCAGAGATGCTCTATTGGGTTGAGATCTGGTGACTGTGGGGGCCATTTTAGTACAGTGAACTCATTGTCATGTTCAAGAAACCAATTTGAAATGATTCGAGCTTTGTGACATGGTGCATTATCCTGCTGGAAGTAGCCATCAGAGGATGGGTACATGGTGGCCATAAAGGGATGGACATGGTCAGAAACAATGCTCAGGTAGGCCGTGGCATTTAAACAATGCCCAATTGGCACTAAGGGGCCTAAAGTGTGCCAAGAAAACATCCCCCA
>NC_060169.1:23450666-23510796 GCF_021292245.1 Micropterus dolomieu
CACCACCACCACCAGCCTGCCCAGTGGTAACAAGGCATGATGGATCCATGTTCTCATTCTGTTTACGCCAAATTCTGACTCTACCATCTGAATGTCTCAACAGAAATCGAGACTCATCAGACCAGACAACATTTTTCCAGTCTTCAACTGTCCAATTTTGGTGAGCTCTTGCAAATTGTAGCCTCTTTTTCCTATTTGTAGTGGAGATGAGTGGTACCCGGTGGGGTCTTCTGCTGTTGTAGCCCATCCGCCTCAAGGTTGTGCGTGTTGTGGCTTCACAAATGCTTTGCCGCATACCTCGGTTGTAACGAGTGGTTATTTCAGTCAAAGTTGCTCTTCTATCAGCTTGAATCAGTCGGCCCATTCTCCTCTGACCTCTAGCATCAACAAGGCATTTTCGCCCAAAGGACTGCCTCATACTGGATGTTTTTCCCTTTTCACACCATTCTTTGTAAACCCTAGAAATGGTTGTGCGTGAAAATCCCAGTAACTGAGCAGATTGTGAAATACTCAGACCGGCCCGTCTGGCACCAACAACCATGCCACGCTCAAAATTGCTTAAATCACCTTTCTTTCCCATTCTGACATTCAGTTTGGAGTTCAGGATATTGTCTTGACCAGGACCACACCCCTAAATGCAATGAAGCAACTGCCATGTGATTGGTTGATTAGATAATTGCATTAATGAGAAATTGAACAGGTGTTCCTAATAATCCTTTAGGCGAGTGTATTTTAAGACTGCCGCGCCACTTTGAGCTAACCGATTAAATCAGCCACACACCTTTAAAAAGGGACATTTTTGAGTTTTTAAAAGGAATTTAAATATATTTATAACATATTTATTGCCTATATGTCATCAGGTTGTAAAACCAACTAAAAATTGAGGCATTCACCAACGTTCTCAGTTGCCTATAACAGCCTGTAATGACCAACTGTTTTCTATGTGAAGGATTGGTCAGATTTCCTGCGAAAAGCCACTGTCTTATATAAGCTATGACCATTATGTACGCAAAATTACAGCAAATCATATGAAACACAGTGTAATTTTGTGTTTTAGTTGGTTTAAACTAGATAATGTGAGCTTGCCTGCAATGATATGTGTGATAACTTTAATCGACCACTTGATCAATACAACAAAATTCAAATAGGCCAGGAGGGAACAAAGATGAAGAGAATAAACTGAGTGATGAATAACAATAAGTAGTGTAGGCGGTGTAGCACAGCACAACCTGGAGGAGGAACTAGTCTAAATGACTGTATTAATATAGCCTAATATTATAACATTAAATTAAAAGTATATTGTTAATGTAATAGTAAACTTTAAGTTTGATATTAATATATTCATTATGTTACTATATTCAATATAATTTCATATAATAGTATATAACTTACCACTAGTATAATATTAATTCAAATTACAGCTGCTTCAGTTTGGGGTTGTTTTTTATTCATTAACTTTGTGCAAGAAAAATGCTCTAGGCTACATGATAGTCTCCAACCTTTTTGGGCAGGCTACTAACTCGCCAATAATCATAACAGTTTATGCAGAACAATGAGTTCAACATTTATAAAGTTTGTTGCAGCACGCTCTATCCAGGCTGTGATTGATCTGTTCACAAATAGTGACACTGACGAGAACATCGGCTTTATGAAAAGTTGAATGTGTTTTAATAAAAAGGCACTTTTCTGGTTTACATGGATCTATTTTTTGGAGCTTTTAAGAGTGAAATAGTCACTGCCTGTCTAGTATTTTTGCCTATGCATTATAAATAGTACGTTCATCTACACTTTTAGCAAACAAACTTTTGGACAAACAGGATTTTCACATTCAAAAAAAATATCTTCAAAATTTAATACCTTGTTTAATGGCGATTGAGACTTTTTAATACTTTTTAATGGCCTTAATTGATTTATCACCTTTTAAGACTTTTTAAGACCCCGCAGACACACTGAATAACATGTTTGAATACACAAGTAACGTGATTAAAATATATTAAAAATACAAATACATTCATGTAGTCCATTTAAATGTTGCTGTTAAATTGAGTCATGTGCGTCCACATACCTTTGTGAGGGTGGCACCAGCTCAGTTGGCAGGGTCAGCGGCAGTGGCTGTCCAGTCTTAGCCACATCCACGAGATGCATTGCCAGAATAAACTCCTCAGCTTTTAGCTTGCCGTCCTTGTCCACGTCAGCTAAATTCCTGTGGAAAGATTACAAATGGAGGTGCGAGGTTTTTACAAGATTTTATACTGACTGTATTACCTTTGAATGCTGTAGAATGTCATGCAGGATGGGAAGGTACTTGAAGCCAACTAGGAAATATTTTGCGCCTCTAGAGAACCAAGGTTTTCATTATGACCAAAACTTTCTGTTGATCAGCTGTTTTCATCATGTTATGGCTATTGAACAGATAGTTAAAGTCAGCGTCGGTGACTAAACTTCTCAGCCACTGATGGACATGTCCAGTTATAGAGACAATATCATCGCACAAGGAGTTATCTATATACTGTCATATATAAACATACTTAAGTAGTCCTTCAGATGCTGTTGTGTGATGACACTGAGATTAATTTGCATACAAAAAGGATTTCGGGAGAACAACAACAAAAAAACACAGCAGATGTAAAAGTATTATGCTTTACAGTTTACAATAACCAACTTGGTTCCTTGACAAACAACGGACTATTGTCATACAAGCTGTAGTGGAATGAAGTTCCTTTCTGGCTCTTGAACACAACAGTGCAGCAATCATAATACATTTATAGAAGGGCTGCATGATATTGGAAACATTATCATACATTGCAATATTTTTGTTTTATGAGATATATATTGCAATATAAAAAACCCCAGTTGACTTCAGTTGCATTATTTGAAAAGAATTAAGCATCCTAGAATTATTGGGGTGTTGAAGGAGAAATGCATAGAAAATAAAAATAAATTTTATTTTTAGTCTGAAGACTTTTTTTGAGTGCAAACCATCCTTTCTTGAGCTTTAATGTGGTAAACATATTTTAAACAAAATTATACAAATAAAAACAAAAGAGCAGCTATACACCAGACCCCTGAGTGGTTTACCAAAGTTCAGGTGGTTTTGTCCTGCCCCTCATTCATTTTCAAGTTTTTGATGACAACTAACGGGGACGAGGCCTGCTTTGGTTGTTTGATAAACTGATCAAAAACAATATTGTGATTGGTGGTTCACTGTGCATGCAGATCCTGCGTGTCACTCACTAGCAACAAACTCCGTGTATCCAAGAACTTTTATATCGGACTAAATTATGTTACATCGGACAGACTTCTCCTGCAGATTAGTCATGGAAAATGAGAATTGTGCAAGTTTTCCTTTTCTATCCAGCAGCAAAGAAGTTGAGGGGTTTGAGTAAATTTGACTTGTTTGACATTGCACATTCTGCGATGTGACTATTGCGCATGGGCACATTGTGATGACGATGCTGAAATGATATATTGTGCAGCCCTAAAGTGTACACACACAGACACTTACCAGATTGAAGCCAGCTGTGTCTGAGTAAGCATCGTGGTTGCCATGGCACCTCTCACCTGCTGACCTGGCAACAACAGTGACAAATGTCACACAAGTGTATAGCACAAATGTGTGGGTGCAGTGGAGAGAGGAAAAGGTCACAGGTGTATGTCACAGGCCTGGTACTGTTCGTGCCGATGTAAGGCAGTCTTGTGCATCACCACAGCTGGTTTCCAAGACTTACTACAGGTTTGATGTTTGTGATAAAAGAGTGAAAACATCTGATGTTCCAACAGGAAACTACTAGGTGTAGGTTTATTTAACAGACAGCATTTGTCTATGTTGTGTCTGGTGTATGGAGCTGTAAGCTATAATTTAGTAAGAGATAGGACCAAGAGCTCAAAAAACTGGGGGAAAAAAATAATTATGTAATTTATATAATATGCTGAACCAAACATAGTGCAAAGTCACACTGACAGGAAAATATCGGCAAGTCTAGCTAAAGTGTCTGTGTGGGTATTTCAAGAGAACAGGTCCAGCAAGGCTTACAGTAACAGAATGAAAAGGCAAATGCATTCTGTGTTTGTAAGTGAAACTGTCCCTGTATCTGAACACACCCGAAGCCACCACTTCCTTAGAGTTAGCTAAGGCTTAACACACACACACACACACACACACACACACACACACACACACACACACACACACACACACACAGAGACAGAGAGAGAGACAACAGTTGTGAAATCATCAGTGAGTGAGTGAGTGAGTGAGTGAGTGAGTGAGTGAGAGAGAACATTTGTGAAATCATCAGTGACTGTTGCTCATGAAAATCCACGCCTGCATTCCAGCCATAGTTTGGTTTTGTATGACCTACACACTGTTCACATACATATGAACACACATCGTACCAGTGAGGTAGCCAGCCATCTGTTTATCCAAGCTGTTAAACTGCTGCCTGTATTTGAGTCTTGAAGCCTGTGGCACAGCCCAGTCGCTGGGACCAGTAACCACGGGGGACATCACAGAGGGGGAGGAGGAAGAGGAGCTGAAAGACAAACAGCGGCGACACAAAAATACAAGCTTTAAACGTCAGAAAGACCAGCGTGGCATTACACTAAAAGAGTCACTGATGGTGCAAAAGAGGAAATTGCTTAGTGCTTCCAAATTTCTGTGTGTTTTTTGTTCGTGTTACCTGCTAGATGCTAGGTCCAGCAGCGGTGAGGCATTATTTATACCAGCAGGAGCACCAGAGAAGGAGTATGAGGATGCAGAGAAAGGAAGGCCTGACAGCACAAAGCACACAACATATATCCATTACAGACTCTCCTATAATCATGTTATATATTTTATTGCAGCCACTTACACAACCATAACATTTTATTGCTGTCTTTTCCCCCAACATAGACTTTATTTACTTTCTTTTTCCAGAAAGGGGAGGGGAGGCCTGTAGTGTCATCTAGCCACTGCTGTAACCTTGTCAAGGACAGGGAGGCTATTTGTAAGGAAATGAGACAGAGAGACCTGACTCTGCAAAAACAGGCCAGGATTCATTTCTTACCCCCCCATTTCCCCTCAAAATAAATACATTTTTCATCATCTGCACTCTGCTCCAATCACATACAATATTTACTCTTATTAGTACGCATCTTGCAAGTGATCAAAGGACAGATGAATGTATTTAATCATACAGGATAATGCCCTGATGAGTCTTGAGTCTGTCACTCAAAGCAAAGGAAAAGGGGGAGAGGAAAAACATAAATATAAAGTTAGAAATAAAAAATGGATTGTACCAGTGGCCGAAGCTCCAGCTGGGATTGGTTGGAGAATTCCCATGGTGCCGTTTGGCAGGGTGGTGTTTCCCATGGTGGACATCAGGGGCCTGGTGGGGGTGGAGGCTATCATGGGGCTCATGCCGGTTGGTGTAGGAACCAAAGGGTGTAGACCTGTCATTGCTGTCAAAGGTGAGAGGCCCGGGGTTGCCATGGAGAGAGGGGTCAACATAGCATGGTTTGTCCCAGGCATCCTGGGCATGTTAGGCACAGGACCCATACCTAGGACACACACACACACGGAATAGGCAAACCAGTTAGATGACACAGCAGACAATATGCATGTGCACAAACTTGCAAGGAGACAATGAGTCAGTCATTACAGATTAGCTTGTCAAAAGTTAAAAATCCCAAAATGAGGCTTGATTGTATTGTATTTATATATTTTAATCACCAGATTTATTGTAATGTTTCTGTGTTTAAGCAAAAGACACGTTCCTCACTAACTAATGTCCGCATACAGTATATAATAACAATAATCCTGTACCGTAAGCGGGGTTGGTCATAGCAGGGTTATGGAGGGTTGGAGCAGACACTGGAGGCTGCTTCATGATGATTGGCAGTGCTAAGGGAAGTGGTGTACCCTGGAGTTTAAGCTTAATGAGTTTCATAGCGATGGAAAACTCCAACCTGTCCATCTTCCCATCTTTATTCATATCTGCCAGAGCCCTGAAAACACAGAGGACAACAGAGCCATCAAAAGAGTGTTGGTGATGGGACAGTGGATAAGATGCATTGTGTCCCCACTGTGACCCACCAATGTGTCCCTGAGCAAGACACTTAACCCCTTGTTGGTCCAGAGGCGTGTAACGTATGACATATATAGCAACTGTAAGTTGCTTTGGATAAAAGTGTCAGCTAAATGAATAAATGTAAATACATACTTCCAAAGAATGAATCGCTCAAACGCCTGATTGAGTGTGTGGGTTTCTCACCATATCTCAGCCAACACTGAGGCAGGCAGCCCTGATTGGAGGAAAAACTTCCTTGCCTGCTCCCCTGCAGAAAGGGAATTAACAGAGAAACACAAGAACATTGAGATTCTCATGCATGCATACAAAACATCACAACAGTATGTTTGTGCCTGCAGATGTGTCTACTGAGTGTATATGTGCCTGGTCACCAGAGCATGTCAACAACATGTGTGTGCATTTCATAGCTCCTTTTATTTACATGCGCCTGTGTATTACTGTGGTATTGAGAAATCACTGTGGTTTATACAGTTCAAGGCTGAAGGATTCGTCATGGTGAAATGACATTATGTGTCATCTGTGTGTTAAGTGTTTGTACCTGAGACAAAGCCCATTGATGGAGAGAGGGTGTCAAACTTCTGATCATGTTTGACCCTCTCCTCTGGAGAGATTGCCCATACACTTGGACCACCTAGAAAATAAATTGAAAAAGAAGTGTGAACAACAGATGCAGGACGTAGCCATCATCGTTAAATGATTATCTGCCCAATCAGCAGTGGCACGTTCTAAAAATGAAAAAAAAAAAAAGATATTTTATATGAGAAAATGTATCTGACATGAGGGATTTCTGGTGTAAATAACACATTGACAACACCTAAATCTGAACAAAAACAAAGAATCATAAACTTTATGTGATTACAAAAGAGTTAGAAACTATTCTATGACTTGCAAACAAACAGGAAGGTAGACACACAGATGAGATGAGAGAGAATACTGAGGCCAGCCTCAGCGGCAGTCAGGAGTTCACAATGCACCGATATTGACCAAGTGATAATGAAGCACAGTGTTGCGGGTGATGTGTCACTTTGACAAGGTAAATGGGATGTTGACTTTGTCATAACAAAACATACACAGTTTCTGTGACTTGAATGGAGCCGACTTCAAAACAACTACAAAGCACAATAACAACAGTACTAAAAATAGGCTGGTCCAGAGAAGGACCCTACTCACACAAACATTAAGAAACAGTAAGACACACATTACTTAACAGTGTGTATTCAGACAGATGCACGCCACACACAATTAATACTATAACTGGCACTGTGTTGGCCTCAGTAGATCATTACGCACTTACACAAACCCACACACAGTTTTGTTTCCATTACGTTTGGGGACATTACATTAACTTTACACAACATTACATTTATTCCTTGGAGACTTACCTTAACCATAAACCAAGTCTTTAGTCCCCACACTGTGACTGTGTAAACAGATATATGTATCCACAATATGAGTAATACGCGAACTTCTGGTCTTTCCCCCTCCACACCCACACTCACACAATCTGCAGTGGTCTTACCATTCATATTTGCAGGGGGCAGAGGCAGGGAGGGGAAACTGGCGGTGGCGTCCTCAGCTACTGCTCGCAGCCATCTGCAAAACACACAGCCACAGCACAGTCATCAGGCAATACTGCAGTGAAGACAGCACAGTGGTGTCACTAAGAGGAGGGAGAGCAAAAAGGCAGGGAGAGAGATTCTGGTCAGTCAGCAGAGTCAAACAGGGCTCCTCCAGTTCTCTTCAGTCAGGAGCACTCTGGCAACGTCCTAAAGCTTTTAAACTACTGGGACATGTTCCAATACTATCAACACTGACTCTATGGTGGCCAGAGATCAGTGCAGTTCACACTACATCGTCTTCTCTAATGATGCTGCATTCATGTTCATCTTTTAGGATAGGAGAGACATAGTGATCATCTGCTGTTAAACCCTGTCACACTGTGCATTATCTGAAACTGGTGGCTTTGTCTTCAGTATCGTAATTAAAATTTTTGTTTTGTGGTGGGCATGTGACTATTTGTCACCAATATTCATCTACCATGGGAAGCCTTAAAAAAATAAACATCTTGATGAAGTGTTTTGTGTTCTTATTCATTAATTGTAAATATGTTTAGATTGCGATTGAAGCAACACTACAGTCTCACTGGTTCACAACTTGACTTCCTATCACCGCTCTCACGCATGTACACTGTAATGCAAGTGTGGAAATCTTCTGCAAGATTAGGTTTTGCACATTTAAAGTGATTACATTCAGTGCAAGGGTAAAGAGTTGTCTACATGTTTCTTTGATACATTTTGATCAGTTTACTACAACAGAGTTTTCTCACAACGTGGTGTGCAGCTGTGTGGTATTGTGGGACAGAGCCAGCTGGCTAGTCAGCTAGAGAACTTTTTATTTATTATCCTGTATTGTTCCATATATGGGCTCCTTGTTGAAAGGACCAGTAACTTGTATCATGCTGGGTTTGCTAGCATATTTATAAGTGACATCTGTGACTGCAGCACTGGTCCGCCTGTTGGAATACAGCCACAACAAAAAGCCTTTTTTTAGATATGAGAGTTTTTTGCCGTGGGATGAGCAGTGTGAACTTTTGCATCAGGAGATCACAGGACAGGACAGATAAACAGAGGGCCACATGTACTATGAGAACTACATTTTAAGTATTTCTTTCAAACTGATGTGAATATATGCAATCTAACATTGAATCCAAAGCTGAATTTATTTTTAATTATATTTCATGCATCATATTGATTCTGTAGTTTTCATTTAACTTCATTACTGGCGTGCTGAACACCTGCTTCCTCAATGATGACTATCTCTCTCCCATCAGCCAGACTCGCATGATGTAGTCGGAGGAGGAAAGGGAGGAGAAAAATTCCAATCTTTCGGCTCAACACTTCCTGCCCGGTAACCCACAGACACAAGCATTTCCTCGTCCAACGTCAGTTGACAGGAAGTGATCATGGATTTTGGCAGAGTGACAGCGTGGCGTGGAACTGCAGCAGTACTAAAATTACAGACTGACGAGTGATTTTTTGGGTCGCTGATCGCAGACTTGTCTACTGATATGAGCTTTGGGAAAGAGAACATGAATGTGATACAGAGATGCATAGTTTCTGGGAATGTGGCCTGTTCAATGCTCTCACAAGGGCAGAAAACAGCGAGGGAGGCCTGATCTACTGCCTGCCATCTGTCGCTCTTCCTCACTCCTCCTGGGTCAAGGCCTCCTCTCCTTCCTTCAGCTCCTTTTAACATCCTCACGCTTTGAGTTATTGCCTCACACTCTTTCATTCAGCCCTTGTCTTTCATATGCAGTCTTTATTAAATATTGGGAGTGCGAGTGTGTTCCCATTAAAAATGTATTCAGTAGGAAATCCTGTTTGCAGCGGTCCCAACACAGATTCAGCAGAAAAACAAAGAAATCAGGTTAACATTTAGTTAATACATAAAATATTTTACTAGTTGGAGAAAATCGACAGCCACGTTCTTTTAGCCTAAGACAGTTTTCAGACAGACAGACAGATCTATACAAACACAGTTTCAACAAGGATCCATCACATTTGGTTTTGTAGTGAAATATTTTACACCTTATTTAAATTAGTGTGTTAATCCTCAAAGATGCCTGAAACTCAGGTGTTGTATAGTACAGTAGTGTAAATAGTTGAGTTTGCCCAACATATTGATATGCCAACACAACAAATGAGCACTAACCTGACATCAGCCAACGGTATCAGCCACCCAGTATTGATCAGGCTCTAGTGGTGGACTGTCACCTCTGGTAATGTAACACTATAGGTGATTATAATGAATAAATGAAAGATAGCAGTGGACAGTCAGCTTTAAGGTTTACGGTTGCCAGAGTGACAGAGGAGTCTGACCTTTCCTAACTGGACGGCTGCTTGACCAACTGACTTCAGTAGTAGAGTCACGTTTTGCAAACCCCCATGCAAATCCTTTCTGTAGGCTACACCTACCCTAAAACAAACTTCATTTTGTATTTCACCTGTGGTGCATGACCTATTTAAAACCACACAGGAATGCCCTGGTAGCTCACCTGGTAGAGCACCTATCAAATTAAGCAGAAATGCCGAAATAATTAACGCTAAACACAAGGTTGGAAAACAGACACTAGGTTACAGGTAAGCAGCTATGAGTAAAAGCTAGATGTACAGTTTTGGTAGCGTTACAGTGCTCACCATAGAGAAGGAAGCTAATGCACTGTATAGTCAAGACACACTAGATCTTTGTAATGCAGAGACAGGCCAACTGTAAGGCCTGTGTTCAAGCCTCAGTGACTGCAAAAACCCACCCTGTGCCTGGGAGCAAGACTTATAGCACTGGGCTTCCCTACTTTTCAAGGTCTGGACCAATGCTAAGAATATGTAAGCTCATCCCGGTGCTAACACATACTCAGTAACCCCATTACTCTTGTCATGGTTGAACACATAAATAGACATGACTCATACTGGGTCCCAACCTGCCGTTTATGAAACAGTTCTTCCCACACAGAGGTGACAGAGCATTTACTTACTAACAGCAGTTCACAGTTAAACAGACAGCAACAATGAGGTCCATCACACTAGATCACCAAGCGCTGAAGAAATATCACAAATGACACGCTGACATATGCACACTGATTCTTTATCATCTATATTGCAACCAGTTAAGTGATGAGTGTGTTTGTATCTGTATACTTTACCTGTTTGTTGGTTGTGTGGTGTTTCTTTATCATTCCTCACAAAGACCTCTGATAGATCCTAACATTGATCTATTACATTGTGTTTATTGGCAGCTATCTGGCAGCTAGTGTGCTTTTTCCTGACTCCATCACCTGCCTGGCACAATATGTAATGACATTCGAAAAGCCTCATTTGCATCAGGCATTAAGACCCTATCTGTATCTGGATGATCTGGACAAGGTAAAACACATTACTGCACACTGTGATCTTATCTCAGCCAGGTGAAAAATGTAATCATTGTTGAGGAAAAAAAAAAAAACACCCAGCAAGTTAAAAGGTCACCATACTCAACCTCTTCCTGCAAGCTTAAGCAAACCAAGCGACAAGTAGTAACAGTACCTAGCACTTCTTCCCTCACAAAAAGTGATTTAATAATGGACGATGCCCATGCACAGCATTGCTGCCTTGGCCTGGGATGCATCATGTTTGTCTGCCAGCTCTGGTCCAGTCACAATATGGGCAGATGAGCAAATTTTTATGAGGATTGCATTTACCCCAGTTTGCGTGCATTCTCAAATTTATATCTCAGCAGCATAATTTAACTGTACACATTAGACAGGCTTCCATGACAGGAACACTCACAGCTAGCCATACTGTAGTTAGCCTGTTTTCAGCTGTGGAGTCTAACAAGACAAACCAAGCCCATTACAGAACATAGCAGGAAAAGCACAGGTGTAATTAATATTGTTAATGATGACTCTGTTTCCTTTAAGTGTAAGTAAGCCTCGCCAGTCAGCCAGCCAGTACAGTGACATGGCTCTGAAACTAGTAAAGCTAAATGGAGTGCAGCCATTATTATATTATAAATTACACTTGTGGTTTTCCTGTTATGTCAAGTCAAACTATCTTCTGTGAAAAAGGCCAGTTGGTCCAAAGCAAGACAGGGCAGTTCCTAATTAATTAGTAAATGCATGGCCTTGAGTTGGACATTTGCAAACTTCTTCAGCTTGCACATTTTCTTTGGACTAAAGACTGATTACATTGGACTATTTTTCAAGGTCAACGTGAACCACTCAACGCTGAATTAATGACTAGCTGGAGTGAAACGTCGACGTATAGTCTTTCTTTTCATTTATGGCTTGGTTATGTTGTCAGACCTCAACCGCTTCAGTTCTGCTTTGATCCCTGCTAAAAGACTGGGACGTTTCTGCCTCTGTTGTCCTTATGGTCGTATCTTAAAACGTCTCTGTATATACATACAATGCAGAAAACTGTTGGGATACATTGCCCGGCCGTCCCTGATCATACCCGCTTCAGTGGGAGCCTTGGACCGTGCATATCTTGCTCTCACATGATCACCCTGAGTGCATCTGTCCCTTACGCACTGTCTGTTTGGTGTGCACTTTTCATACCACACCTTGCTGCAATGTAGACTCTCTTTTACATTGACAGAAGGAAATAAAGAACACAATGAGGACCCACACAGAACCTTTTCTCCTCTCTTAATCCCTCCACTTCCTCTTATCCTGACTGTCTTTTGGATGTTCATTTTTCTCTCTCTCTCTCTCTCTCTCTCTCATTGTGTCATTGTACATCTACGTCTGTCCCTCTGTTCTGTGACCCTGACCTGTCCTCATCATTACTCTGTTCTGATTCAAGCGCTGCCTGTTGTTCTACAAAATTATTGACTTTGAGCCGCCTCGCTAGCTGACCTCACACCAATGACATCAACTCCTCTCTGTGTCTGTTTCTTTCTGTATAGGAAAATTACCCATGATTCTTTGTCCCTCATTCGCCGCTCTTCTCTGTTACTGTTTTTTCAGTCTTTCTGACTTGTTCCCAACCATAGAGCTATCTCTTCAGATGGCCTTGTTAAAGCAGTGTTTCAGCACAACACATCCACCCACTCTGCCATAATCACCCCATCCATCAGTGGCATTCACACAGTCAGAAAGTGCTGTAAAAGGCCTTTTGGAGTGTTTCACAGTGGGTTTGATTAATGCTGTTTGCAGTGCTGGATTATGTTTTCTTAAGAGGCAAGGCATGCCGCTCCCTTCTCCAGTCTGCTTTGACCCGCCCTGATTTGTCAATATTATCATCATCAGGAAGACATGGCAGGACTGAAGAAAGTACTCTGAAAAGAGTTAAAACAGGATATTATTTTTAGTGGTACTGTTTGTTTATGTGCATGTCTTTCCTCTTTACCATCTTCACTGTAGTTTTAATGATGAAGATATTAAGGAGGGGGCCAGTTAAACCTCACATCTGCTGATGAAATTTTCCTAGCAACCCAAAACTGGGCCTGTCCAGAAGTGCTCTCTGTTGATGTAATGTTGCAAATCCTGCTCCAAGTCATATGGCCACACTTGTAACAGTGATGATGATCTTAAGTAGCATGACAGTAATGAAGAAAATTGACACTTCAGTTTATGATAGCCATACTGATAATGTTAACAATGTAATATTAATGTAAACAGAAACCCTGACCTTTCACTCCACAGAGCAGTCTGAGGTGAGCCACAGCCACAAAACAGCTGCAGAGCTTGCAGGCATTAATTGTCTCGCCTTGAGGATGCTTCAGCCTAGTACAAGCTTGCAAACATGGAGGTCAGAACTAGACTGACAGACGAAAGAAAGCCCATGTTCAGCATTAAAATCACAAAGAGATAAAGAAAGCTCCTGCTGGCAAGAGCAAAGAGTCTTTTATACTACTGCACAGTGACAGAGACACTGCATAAAAATGAGATTGCCGAGCCTTCAATCTCTGTACTAAGGAAGTGCATAACTGTGAATTCATCACTGTGTGTGTCAGAGCAATGACACACAACCGAATATAGGCTAAATGCAAATATACAACATAAATATACTAACATCACTGTAACATTTTGCTGGCTTGAATACAGGTGGCATCATCTTCTTTAAACAGAACAGCAGTCACTCCCCATCCTGTGGCAGACCCTTTAATATGTTATCTCACATCAGGCCCTTCAAACTGAATTACTACCCTGCCTGCTGTAATGGAACATCCATTCACTCCACCCAAATTTATTTTCCAAGGAAATACTCTGATATGATTGCTCCATGGTCACAAGAATAATGAAGAGGCTCTGTGGCTCTACACTTCACTGTACAAGTACAAAATTTCAGTGAGCTTATCAGTGTTGACTGCTTAACCATAGAATTTGCATTAGAATGGACATCAACATCATGATGGGCACGTGCTGCATGGAAAAAGACAGAATGATGAATGAAGTAATTTGTGCTCCTCTCCATCAGTAAATGAAGACACGTGGACTTAATAAAAAATTATTAAGGACAAGTGGCAATTAGGGCTGCAACTAAGTGATATTTTCATTATTATTATCAATCTGTCAATTATTTTCTCAATTAATTAATTAGTTGTTAGGTATAGAATATTATGAAAAATGTTGATCAGTGTTTCCCAAAGGCCAAGGTGATGTCCTCTAATTTCTTTTTTGTTCACAACCCAAATAGATTCAGGTTACTGTGACAGAGGAGTAAATAAATACATTCTTGCAGCTCTAGTGGCAATACATTTGCAGTTTTGGTTGTCAGCACTAAGACTCAAAATGATATTAACTAACCCCACTTGAGGTATTGCAACAAAATTAAAAATATTAGTATAAACAGAAATTACCGGGTAAATTATTAGTTATTAAATACCTGCAAAAAATAAATATTATGGATTCCTATAATGGGTTGTACTGGGTTGCTTGCAACTTTCAATGACGTTGGAAGTGACGCTTAAATTTACTGGTGGCTCTGATTATGTCACTATGGACAATTTTCAGAACAAGAGACCCACTATGGACAACCCAAAATAGGCCACAATTTCAAAGACTCTCTGCTGGACCCCAGGTGTTATTTAATAACACCCAAACCTCCCTCTGTATGTCTGTAAGATAAACTGTGCAACACTCCCTGAACACTTGTCACAAACCAGTCTGATACCTGCACGCAACCTGCACAACTAGTTTCAACCGAGAGGAATTTAGGAATCTTTGCTGCAAATCTGCCTAACTAGACGCTGGCCTTACAGAGGTACCAATGAATAACCCGTGTCAAGGTATCGATATACCTCATTTCTAATGAAATGACTCAGCTAGCTAACCTAACTCCCATCCCTGGTTGTTTAACTTAAAGGAGAGAGCAGCAGAGAAGCAGCACTCCCTCTTAAAAGATAGATTTACTATTTCTGAATCAAAGAAGACAAACCAAACAAACAGGCAAACGTATTTATAGTCCAAAAACGTATGTGAAACCTAACAGTCATCTAAAGAAACATTACCACAACAATATCAAACTTACACTCGTGCTTAGATAAGCAGTTTCGTACCTCTGTCTCCACGACCAAAAAACATCAACTTCCGAGCTCTTGGGAGGCCTGAAGTTATCGTCCACCACTTCTAGACGCCTTCCCAGACACTTTGTAGAGGTTTATTGTCCAAAAAGAGTAATATTTATTGGCGCAAATGTTAAAGTTTAGCAGGGTTACTCCCTAGAGAACCTGTTGCTGACAGTTCGATGTGTCACACCAACAACATGGCTGACGACGAGTGAGCGGTGGCGGTGTGTTAACGTCCGACCGTCCGCTGAGTGGGAGGAGAGACAAGGAGACATGCAAGTTGAACAGATGGACAGGGAGAACAAATGATGGGACAGAGATAAGAGAGGGCTACATAAGCGCTACACTTTGTTTCTTTTTAATCTTTCTTTTAATAAGTCTTATATTGACTTCAGTTACCTACACAGTGCTCTGAAGTGAGACAGCTAGCTCTCAACTCCACTAATTTTGGCTGACATTTTACCTTACACAGTCTATGATTTTACCACAAATAATCTCCCGAGCCGCCAACAGTCATACATTATTAATTTCTCCTGAAGAGTAGGCTATAGTAGAATGGTGGTCTCCACAGGTGGTCCCGGTGTTGTGCCACATTCTGCCTGCCTGCCGAGAACTGCGTGCACCCCGCGGGTGATAACGGTCATTTATGCTGCGAAAAGAGGTGGATGCAAATCTCGGCAGGTAGCCTACAAAATTTGATCTGCCGAATTATGCATCCACCTCTTTAGGTCCTCTTCAGACACTTGGCTGTGCTCATTGATCAAACGGCGTTATCCCCACATATATTTAGTGAATGTCAAGTAATGGTACTTCTACTAAGTGTATTAAAATATTAAAGACTCTAGACGTTCATAAAATATATACTTCGAATCATTTAACACCATTGATGGACCCCACAAAGAATATTATTAGCGTTTAAAAGCAGTATTTGGAGGTGCATGCAATTCTCGGCAGGCAGGCAAAACTCGGCATAACACCTGTAAGGATTGACTAACTGATACATTGTAGGTCCTACATCACAGTTTAATTCCACGTGTTAAGATGATTTGACTGATAATACCGTTTAAAAATCTTAAGAGTGTAATATTAAAGTTGCCTAATTATTTTTTGACAGTTTGGTTAGCCTACGGGGGTAGCCACTATATGTTCACTACATAGCCCATGGTGCATTGCGGCTGCTTTACGTTACATTTGGCGACTTTGACGTGAGGCACTACGGTTTACTACCCGGTTTCTAGCTAGCTCCGTGCTAGTGGAGCTGAAATGTTCAATAAAAAGCCCCGGAGGAACTTTCGACGGAGAAAGGAGAACTCCAGCGACGAGGAGGACGAGCAGAAGAACAGCGGAGATGGAGAGGGAAACGAGAAAGCTCCAGCTGTGGTAAACAAACCGTCCAAACTGACCCAGGGCCGCGGCATCTCTTGCAACTCCAAGCGGGAAGCGACGCCTCCCAAGCCGGACAGCAGTGAAGGAGAGGACGGGGAGACGTTGGAAGCGAGTGAAGAAACAGAAGAGAGGGAGAAAGATCGGATTAAGAAGAAAACAAACTCCATCCTCAGTTTCTCTGACGACAAAGAAGGTAAATGTGGCGTTTTAATGTCAATATTTTCAAAGATAGACCCCAGTCAGACGTTTAGTCCCAACAACAGCTGTAGAAGAACTCAAGAGGGAAGGGATGCATGAAATTAATTTGCCTGAAATTTCCAACAGGAATGGTAATTTGTAGTAGTAGTGTCAACTTCCCAGCAGGAACCCAGACTCACAGGGGCCCCAAGGGTCCCAGGTTCACCGCAAGTGTGTGAGGGTTAAATATGGGCTCAACAGCAAGTTTTTCCTCATGGATCTCTTGTTTTCTTTTTACTGTCATAGCTGAGGAGCCAACATTTAAACTGAAGAAATCCTCCGATAAAGCAGTGCTGTTCCAAGTAAAGAGGAAGGAGGCTTCACCTGCCAAGACCACCCACAGCACAGGTTGGATCACTGGATCATGTTAGAAACACTCATGACCCTTACACACTTACAGGTCTAATAAACGTACACAATTCTTATGTATTCTTATATCCTGTATACAAACACTAAATACATGTCAGGTTCCAGCGTTTTATGTACACCTAGCTACACTACAGCTAACACTACAACAGCCCTGCAATAAATCCCATCTTTATGGTGGATATATAATTTTCAATTTTTGTTGAAACTGTTTTAGAGAGGTGTTGATTCAGTTTTAATTTAATCTTGGATGTTGTAGTTTGTGGTGCTGTTGAAATTGTTGTGTTATACTGAGAGATGTTTCTGACATTAAATCAACCTCATTTAAATAAATGAGGGCAGACTAAATATTAGAACACCAATCAGTTTAACTAATAAACTGGAAACTGATCATATATATTGATAAAATACAAGTAGTTGTAGTCCGTTTTGGCAACTAACCTATTTATCAATTCATATTTTCTGCATTGCATTGGCATATCTCCCTCTCCTCTCTCCCAGCGCCAGCACCATCTTGTTCTTCCCAGCAAGATTATGACAGTCACGCTTCACCACATGCTCTGCTCCACAATGATGACGATGACGATGATGGCGAGGATGATGACAATGACAGTGATAAAGGTGGTGCTTTTTCACCCTCAGCTAGCTCAACATCAGACTCTAGCCGCTCTGTTACTAAACCAGGTATGTGTGCCTGTGGGTGTATACTATTTACAATGTGTGTAATAAATATGTTTGATGTTACATTGGTAATATAAGACTTAAGCTGTGTGTGTGTGTGTGTGTGTGTGTGTGTATGTATGTATGTATGTATGTATGTGTGTGTGTGTGTGTGTGTGTGTGTGTATATGTATGTGTATATATATATATATATATATATGAGAGAGATAGATATCTGTGCTTGCTCAACACTTAAAATACAATATTAACAATATTTTAATTTATTTATATTTTCAGTATACATTTAATGTCCTGTTATTACTTCTAGTGAGACAAACACATAGGATACATATTTTGCACCATTTCCAGCAGTGTAAAGAAGCCAACTTTCTGTTGTTACAGACTTCTGTTATTTCTTACAACAAACGGTGTGTTTCTTCTTGTGTGTATGTTGATTTGTCTTTACAGTAGTTATCCCTAATGCTGAAGAGATCAAGGCAGCCAGGAGGCAGCGTCGCACTAACCGAGCCCAGAAAGAGTTCATTTCCCTTGGTAGAGATGGCCACAGCTCCGCTGGTAGCACCCCGGATCACTATAGCAGGGACAGCGAAGACGACAGAGCTGAGGATGATGATGATGAGCCAGATGATCATGAGAGAAGAATCGAGTTCGCCCCACGATTGAAGAGCATCAGGGAGAGGATTGCTGAGAAATTTGGTATGCAAGGGAGGGAGATGGGGTGTGAAGAGGTTTTGCCCCAAATTTTTAGGATTGTGAAGTATACTATTTTGTATGCAATCTAGGAGAAAGTGATGGCAGTCTCTCAGGGACTGATGAGCAGGAACTTTGGGAGGAGACCCAAATTGGGAAAGGAATCAAGAGACGGCCAAGAGAACAGGTAGGAAGAGATTGAGGCAGCCCTCTTCTCTTTTTTCCATATTTTCTTAAGTTATTTTTTTTCCTAAATGTTTTGCTCTCTCTTTCTGGTATGATTTCTCAAATAGCAGAACAGCCTCCTTTTCTGAAGACTGAAGCCTTCCATCAGTGTAGCTACTCCCCTTTGCACTGCAGCTTTGACATCCTTGATCCTCCTATTTTCTTGTCCTCAGAGCCCATCTGGCAGTGAATGCAGCAGCTACAGCAGCAGCAGCAGCAACAGGAGAGACCGGCAAAGACAAAAGAGATCAACAGGGGTTAAAATCCCAAAGAATCTTCCTCACATCAGTGTCTCAATGGTCAAGAAGAGGATCACTGGACTGTACGTTTCTTTTAGCTTTTATTTGCCTTAATTTCATATCACATCATCACTTTGACATAATAGCGATACATTCATGAATCAAATATTATTCTGATGTGCCTCAATATTTATATAACAATATTATAACAATATTTTTCTGGTGTCTTTTTTTTTTTATAAAGCACATGTGTTGTAATCAAACATACACAAAACCTCACTTTGCATCGCTTTCTCATTTTTCTCTCTTTGTAGACTAGACTCCCTGAAGGAGGTGCACAGAGCACGGCAGGCAGAGCTGAGGAGGATGGAGGCCGACGTTGAGAGCGCTAAAATCTCTGTGGAGACTCTGGAGGAAAGTTCCTCAGAGAAGCAGTTGAGGTTTTACAGGGCCATGACCCTGTATGTCCACAACCTGGTGGAGTGTCTACGGGAGAAGGTCAGAATTCAGTAAATCTTTTCAGTTAATTCCCACTGTGATGTAACTATGATATAAAAGCAAATATATCAAATAATTCACACAGTTAATATATAATATTGTACCTTTCCAATATGAGGATGTATATTAAATAGTAGAGTGTCTGTGAGAGAAGGGTGCAGGGACCAACAATAAGTTTTACAACTGGTTGGCAGGCGTCAGGTCCTAGTGGCCTAATGTGATGAAATGGTGGTTCAATAATTTTATCTGGTGTGACTGGTCATTGGATGTATGTAGGGATGGGGATCGAGACCCGGTTCCAAAAGGACCTGGTTCCAAAATTTCTCAAAACCCGAAAATCAATAAGGTTCGAGCTTATCAATACTGCTATAGAGACTTGTGGGTCCTATGATATAATGTTATGTCTCGAGCGTCAATTCGGTTTTATTTTGCAACGCAGTGGATAAGAAAATCATCAGGCTGCAGTCTCTGCCTGCTCTCTGTCGGCTCCTACACACACACACACACACACACACACACACACACACACACAGCGGCAGCAGAGCGAGAGGCTGCGGTAGAATACGGTGAGGGTTAAGCTCCAAACTACTGTGACGTTAGTTGATAACAGCTACGCTCGTTACTGTAAGTACGTGCAATAAAACCTTCGCAAGTAAAAATACAATACTTTCTCAATACACCTGTCTGTAAGGTAACGTTAAACATGTAGAAATGGATAATTTAATCATCTCTGTCCTCAGTATCTCATCCTGTATGTCTTATGTCTAGCTAACGCTAGCTTGGCATTAGCCAAATGTTAAAAACAAGCTAAATAGAAAGCTGTCTGGAGAACTGACTGGTCTGTAGTCTTAAAATATCAGCTGCTGGCTGAGACAAACCAGCTGCTCCTCCTTCTACCTGGTAACGTTACCTGCAGCCAGCGAGAGAGGAGGAGGGACTGATACAGACTGATGTTGTTCTTTCTGAACGTCACTCACTGCTTGTGATGTCAGATAGTTATTGAGTTACTTTGCTGTCCTAAACATTAATGTTGCTGCTCTAGAAACAACATTTAGCTGTAATTAAAATATTAAATTAAAAACAACCAGGCAATTAATATATACACTTTAATATATGTTTATTTATTGCAAGTGATATGTCATCTCAATATATAACGTTATCGCACATGAATATTTTCCTCATACCGTGGAGGCCTACCTCATGCCCGTTGGGTCTGGTCTTACCAAATAAATCATCACTAAATAATAGTAAAGTATTGATAGTGGTATCGATAAAGAATCGGATCGTTAAGCAGTCTCAATAAGGGTATCAATATCAATAAAAATTAACGACCCCCATCCCTAGATGTATGCATACCATGTCTAATGATAAAGTTATCGTTACATTTTACATAATGTCTTTGGGGTTAGGGTTAGGGTATGATCAGACAGCTTGTATAGAACAGTTTTGGCTCTACTTCTGGGCAAAAATATAAAAACAGCTGGATGTTGCAGAAATACTGTTCATACATGATGATAATTTGCTGACTGAGGATCATTTATTGACTGTTGACAGGTTGTTGAGATCAACTCACTGGAACTGGAGTTGCATGCTCTGCTATCTGACCAGACGGAAGTGCTGTTGGCGCAGAGACGACAGAGGATCAAGGAGCAGGCTGGCCGCCTGCAGCAGCTCAGCTGTAAGTAGCATCTGGGTGTCCATGTGTCTGTATGTGTGTTTGTCATAAAGCTGTAACTGTATAATATGTTTCAAAATAATCTCCAGAAGGAACACTTACATTAACTGGATTTTTCTCATCCCACTTTTTTAGATGCAGAAAGTGAAAACTCAAGCAATGGAACAGAAACTCAAGGGTGAGTGTGATTAAAAATATCAAGATAAATATTTTTCATTTTCTTCTTTCATATATTACATTACGTATATTCTTTACATAAACAACTGCTCGCAAAATAAATTTTAATATAATCCTGCATCTGACATGTTGCAGCGAGGTAGACACTGGTGTTAAAGCTGAGGAAGATTTTGATATACCTGAAGACACACAGCTTTCAACAGAAGAAGAGGAGCAGCTGCAGAAGAAGAAAGGTGAAATGGAATTTAATCTGTCCAGCTCCCCAACTCTTAAAATACTGTTTCTTTTTCTTTTGCAAAAAAAACGGTGCATAGGGATTAGAAAACAAAACTATCAGTAACTATCATAACTGTTAAACTAAACTTGTAGACCAGGTTTTTGTTTTAACAGTACAGCTTTAACACTATAAAGTGTGATACAGTAAATTCTGCCAGGCTGCAATATAAGTCCGTACTGCAGCTTTCTCTTTTCCCTCTTACTCTTTCACTTTCTATGTTAAAAATCTTACCTAATTATGTCCAGGCTGAAGTGGTCTCTTTGTTGCTCTTGTCTGACTGTCTTTCCCTCCCCCCTCTGCTCCAACTTCAGCTGATATCCTGTTGAGATCCCAGGCAGTGTTTTCGGATGTCCAGGATGAGTTCTGCGATGTTAAGAAAGTTCTGTCCCGCTTTGAAGAATGGAGAGGATCTTACTCCGACTCTTACCACAGTGCCTACATCTCTCTATGTCTGCCCAAGTTGTTGAACCCCATCATAAGACTTCAGCTACTGGCGTGGAACCCACTAAAGGTACATGTGGACACAAACACAGAGACCAGCTCTTACATACATGCTATCACACAACCTATGACATCATGTGTACTAGGGTTGATGCCATCGTCTATTGCTGATGGCTGACAGACACCACGATGTTGAGCTGGCATCGTGATTGTTAAACCCCCGCCCCCCTAGCAAAAAAAAAGTCAAATTTTCACATTATACCACCCTGTGAAAGCAGCTTTTAATAACGACGAACATTCTTATTATTGTTTGTAAGTATGCTTTGCACCTGCCTTGGAATTCTCTTCTCCCCACACTCTGACAGTCCCCCCCCGATTGTAGACATCGTTTAACCCTAAATTGTGTACACCGTAATTTGTGTGTGTTTCAGGATGATAGCGGGGACTTTGAAAACCTCCCATGGTTTACGGCAGTGGAGACTTTTTGTCATGGTCATGGCCATGAAGAGCTGGAGCACACAGACAGACAGACATTGTCTAATGTCATAGAAAAGACGGTCCTACCCAAAATAACAGGTAACACACACAGACTCACTTATGCATGCTCTGTGACTTTTCCTACTCTCATTGATACACTTATCTATTCATCCACCAACCTTAAAATGAGTAAAATAATTTCAATAAGTTTGATGCGTTAAAATGCAAGAGAAGGAGCTGTATTTTTATGAACTGAAAAATGACACTTTTTGTAGAAAAAACTATCCAGGCCAGGAATTTCAGTTTACTCATTGTAGTCTTACAAGGCTTAAAGACAAGGCTGTACATGACTTCCTGGAGGAAAGAAAAGTCATTTTTACGACTTGCTGTACCTGTTCCTTCAATTCTGACCTTTCTCTCCATGGACAAAATGTTCCTCATTCTCTCCGCATCCTGTTCTTCCACCGCCTGCTCCAGTTGCAGGGTGCTTCTCCACAATGAAAAGCAGGCTAGCATCCAGTTCTTCTGAGTGATTTGTCATTTTTGATATCCCCCACCTACCCCACAACAATCCCTCAACACACTAGCCTTCAACTCATCACTCTGTTTAAGACCACAGATGTGTCAAACTACAGAAACATCACATCCTCCCTGTCGTCTTTGCTCTCTCTTTGCATAGCCTATGTGGAGCTGGTGTGGGATCCCATGTCCCGCCATCAGTCAGTCTGTCTGTCTGACGTTTGTCACAGACTGAAGGAGGACTTTTCCATCTTTGAAGGGGAGCAGACTAAACCGGTCAAGGTAAAGCCAACAATAACTCAATATGCATATATATATATATATAGTTGACACAATGATGAAAAATGTTAACATAGTCTATGTGTGTGTATATAAAAACATACAGTATATGAACACATTTGTGTTAACGATGTGTATTTATGTCCCATGCAGGCATTCTTGGAGGCCGTGATTGGCCGACTGAGGAGCTGTGTAGATGAAGATGTCTTCATCCCTCTGTACCCCAAAAAGTCAGTTTCTTTTCTTGCTTCTCTCATTTTATAACATTAACGGCATAATAAGTAAGGGAGGGAGGGATTATGTATAGATTCATACAAAAAGAATCTCTCTCAGTCATCACTTATGACCAACTAGAAGTCTGTGGCGGTATCTGTGTCTGCCGAGACCTAGCCCTCTGCCTGTATATTTAGTTAATTTCTTTATTTCATTATTTTATTTCGTTTACCATTTTCTTTATAACTGATTCTGTATTAATGTAATATTGTCTGCTATGTAGCGAAAGGGAGTTACAAAACACAATTTCACTCTCTACCTACCCATCTATTTTCTTGCTGTGTTTGGGGACGTTATTGGGCGTGAACCTTTGGGAGGCGCACTGGGTGTGAGGTCAGGGCTCTATAAAAACATAGTGACCAGGTTACATTGCTGTCTCTGTCTCTCTCCTCTGATCTCTGCCTGTCATGTATGTATAAAGAGCTGAAGGCAGGGCTGAGCTACACACAGAGCAGAGGCCACAGTTGACATGATTAGAGCTGCAACGATTAGTCGATTAGATGTAAACTATTAAATTGCCAACTATTCTGTTAATCGATTAATCACTTTTCAGTGAAGTCAGATCAGTCAAAATGGTGTCAAATTACTTGGCGTTAGTTGTCATTTCAATATATTATTTATGCTGTTTGTGTTTCTATCCAGATTTCTAGAAGAGAGGTCATCACCTCATTGTCGCTTCAGGGATCAACAGTTCTGGACGGCCATAAAAGTACTGCTCACTAAGAAATGCTTTTTTTAAAAACTCTTGTGTACCTTTTATCATTTCAGTGTTCCAGGATGCTGTTTGTTAATTAGAGTTGTTTTGTGTTTATATTAGCTACTAGGTAACATGGGAAAATGGGATTTGCTGCTTCCTGAGTCTGCATTAAAAGAACTGATGTTGGACAAACTGCTGAACAGATACCTGATGATCACCCTGTGCAGTCAGACACTGTGTAACGATGCTGTCCACGCTTGCAGAAAGGTCTTTACATTTTTTATGTGGAATGTGTGTAATTTTGGTGTCTGTGCAGTTGATCTTGATGGTCTGTTGTTGTGTCCCTCATGTTCTCTTGCTTAATCTCACACTACTTCTCTCTCTTGATCTCCAGATAGCAGATAGTCTGCCGCTCTCTTGGCTCAAAGGAGAGAATGCCTGTTTGCCTCAGCTCCAGAATTTTAGAAACCACCTAGTTCAGAAAGTTCATACCATCTGCAAAAAGCAGCCTCCGGAGGATCCAAACACCAGGTAGTACAAACAACACATTTCCACAGCTGTAAGGTCAACATAGTCACAGTGAATTTAAAATGTCTTAATCTATCGTCATCAACCTTTTTAACAACCAAGCAGCTGCCAAAGTATTCATTTTTTTTGGATTGCCTTTTAAAGTAAAATTCTTCAGTTTATTTATATAGGCTCTGTGTTTGTGCTGAACAAATTGCCTCCCTATTCCCCAATCATATGACATCTGTAGCTTCTCAACATTCCAAGTGGCAAAATGTGACTTACATTTTAGTTTATTTAGTGGTTATCTTTATAACTCTTCATACATTTATAACAACTGTAATCCTCTAATCCAGATTTATGTGTCCCTTCCTACTGCAGGTCTGCTGTGGTTGAAGTGCTGCAGATCTTGAGTCGAATCAGGTGCAATGACTCCATTATGGCTATAGCAGAGAAATACCATTATGAAGATGCCATCTACTCTCACCAGCTGCTGAACCAAGAGACCGTATAAACAACAAACATTGTGGAACGGAATGTAGATCAAATAGCAAACATAATACACTGTGATTGTCAAAGACATGATAGCAGGAGAGGGACAGAGTGGGCTTTGCCTTGTGTAAAGGTTGCTGTACCAGATGTCATAGGGCCATGAGGTGTTCTCATGGTCTGACTGCAGACCTACCTTTTTGGCCAAAATACAGAATGAAAACAATGAATACATATATATTAGTGCAAGTGAGGTGGCACTGAAGTATGTAGCAACAACTTGTGCAAATTACATGATTAACCCCAAAGGGGAAAATAATTCACCTTCCTGCAATTTATTGTCATGAACAATGTGCTGTCTGTGTTGTACAGGAGATAACTGTATTTTTATGAATAAATATTTGAATTTTGTTAATAAATCTAGAGTTTTATTTGGATTGTATTTACTGTCATGTTGAAGGTTATTTATGTGTGACTTGCTGATACCTATAACCTCACTTTGAAGTCAGACATAAAAACGAGGTTATGGACAAGCCACTTTTTTAAGATGATGGACTCCTTTAAGCACAAGTCATTGGTTATAGCACCAATACGAAAGGTCAGGTCTTTTAGGTTAAATCTAGTTAAGAGTATCTATTATGAACCCATGTCTTCTTTATCTTATACAACTCTGTCATAGAAAAGGTGGTGTTATCACTGTTGTCATTATTTTGTGGATAGAACAGGGGTGGCCACACTATGGCCTGCAGGCCAACTGCGGCCCACTGCCCGATTTTAAATGGCCTGCGGTTAACTTATAAAAATAAACAAGAATATGACTTTAGCTTATGTCTAATACATTTCAGTGTCTGTGCACATCTTAGCTTAAACACTAGATGCCACTGTCATCTTGAACAACTATTTGACCTACAGCGGTGGATTACTACTCAATGAAAACATTTACATCTGTTGATTCAACACGGAGGAACCGAAGAGACGGAAGATAGTGAGGTCGTTTAGTTCAGTAAATATGACATGTCTGTCTTTAAGAGTTGTAGAAAATCAGTTTAAACATTTACCTGATGAGGATTAAAGGGTGGACCACTGCAGCTTTGGAACAAGGCCTGGCCTACCCACACTAGAAACTACTGTATTGCCAACAGGGTTGCAAGGCAATAATGACATGTTCAAAGCTGTACTGGCAGTCCCAAACAGTGAAGTATCTCACAAATAGCCAGCCTTCGGAGATAGATTTCTGAATCCAACAGCTCCCTGGTTTCATAAAAAATGAGCCAAACTACCCATAGATTTGCTGGGAGGCACGCCACAAAGTTACTGAGCAGGAGGATGGACAGTATCTGCGTCATCTTGCAGCATGATGTAGGGGAGACTGGGGGCAATTGTAACATTTTAATAGATTTTCCTTAATAACTCACAGACTACTTGAGCTACACAAGTCATCTTTTGATAGAAAAACATATATATATGTGCACTAATTAATAATACAATTGATATATTTTCACTTATAAGAACAGGACTAGATAGATAGATAGATAGAGACTTTATTGTCATTGCACATAAAACACAACGAAATGCAGTTTAGAGCAAACCACTGAACTTAGCAGTTTCTATAAATAAATAAATACGCCATAAAAGGCTTGCATAAAATAATAAAATGAAGCAATAAAACATACATTAAAAACAAATGCAACAGCAATGTTAACATTAAGACCTAATTAACTGGTCCAGCAATTGGATAAAGTGTATTCATTGTGTTAAGTGTGTTAAGCACAGTTTGGCATCACCTGATGAACATTCAAGATTGCAGCAGCATGTCCACAGCTCTTGGGAAAAAGCTGTTCTTTAGGCGGTTTGTCCTTGTTCTGATTACCTTTAGCCTGCCAGAAGGAAGTTTTCAAAACAGATGGTGACCTGTGTGTGAAGAGCTTCCATTGATGTTCCTGGCACGTCTGAGAAGACGGCTAGAGTGGATGTCGTTCAGAAGGGGAAGAGGGGCACCGACAATCCACTGAGCAGTCTTCACCACCCTTTGTAGATCCTTCCTTTCTTCTGCTGTGCAGCTTGAGTACCACACTGTACAGCAGTATGACAGGACACTCTCAATTGTACATCTGTAGAAATTTTTCAAAAGTTCATGGGGGAGTTTTAAGCATATGACTATAATATTTAATTAAATGCAAGAATGTTGGCCTATGTTAATTTATTGATTAGTTTATACTAGAACAAATCCGTTTATATTAATACACCCATTTTTAATGTAGTTTTACATTTATATTTAGTGAAATATGTAAATTTTCTAACAAAAGTATCTAAATCTTGTATGCCGCTAGCCACAACTATATTACCATAGTTTGTTAGTGTTAATTGTTAATCTATGACCTGGAGATAAAATGTATCTAAGTTAAAATTTGCAGTCATCTAAACCAGAAGAAAAATACTGTATATCCAAAAAGTTACTTTCAGTGAAATGATCCTTCTCCTTTTCCACAGCCAGAGAGAGAATCCACTTGAGCATGTGCAGATTAAGTGTCATCACAGAAATTGAGTGTGTTACAATTGCCCCTGGTCTCCCCTACATTTTGTTTAGAGAGCCGTTGAAAAGAGAATATTCATTGGTTCCTCAGGTTGGTGTATAATATCCACAACGGTCAGAGACTGTAAGCAGCTTGAAAAACATCACCTTGTGAATCGTGAGATGGAAACGCTTGAAGTTTCTTGACAAATTGCAATTCCATTGGTGCTTCCTTCCTTCTATAGCAGCCTCGTCTGTGCTGCTCCTGTCATTTAACTGCAACGTCACTTCTCTTTGTAGCTCAACACCTCTGTCCTTGTCCAAGACAAATGTATACTACATTTTCACAAAGCTCACAATTCTACAGCCAATCAAGACTCATTTTTATAACTGTATAACTAATATTGTTTATTCTATCAATATTTTCAAAATAAAGGCCCGACTTACTTTCCAACAGATAAGTAACTAATAATAATTCTGGTGCCAGCTATTCGGCAGAGGGAAGTGAAGACACTGAGACTTTGATTACATGATCTTAAATTTGTTTTTGTAAATGTAAACCATCGATCTTGAAAATCTCCTCCACTTGACGGGAAATGCATTATGCTCTTTACGGTTTCCATAAACTAATAATGAGAGACACGTGACACATTTCTATTAGCAGAGCTTTATTTATGAAGCCCATACAAAGCAAAGCACACGAAAACAGAACCCCAAAACATAGCTCGTCACGTGCACAACACTCGAACATTAAAAACACGTCTGAACTGAGATCAACGACATCATCTTTGTGGATGAAACTATTCCAGTTTATAGAAGCCACAGAAACACAACTAAACAACTTCACTAAATCTGTTGAGTTTCATACAAACTGATGCCGTTTTGTGCACACTGGATGCATTTTCTGACAAGGCTCAGAAGCAAACGGTTGGATAGGTGAATTGTTGCAACATTCAGCTACAAAAAAATAAAGAGTCAAGAAAGTAGGATGATTTAGTGGAACTATTAACTGTCAAAAACAAAGCAATCAGGATTTTTAGCAAGCAGGCCAGGCCAGCAAAGGTAAGCATGGACGTGCACACACACACACACACACACCAGGTCTTCATTTTCTGTTGACAGCTTTACTCCACTGAACCAGAACAACACGTTTACAGCTACCAAGAGAGTGCTACTTAGTGAGTAAGGCCCTTGTGCATATAAAGCTACTGTATGTTACAAGGACAACAATTTAAAGATCATTTTTCATACACACTTACAGCTGACAGTATTTCCAAGTCAGTGTTTTATTTATTTTTTTTTAGAACACTCCACGTTTTTAGTACAGTTCACTACATCTGTACCACCGATTTCAACATCTAACTATTTTTATCCAGATGCTGTGGCTACAGTATTATTAGAGAATTTGTTCATTTGATGAGTACACGGTTAGATGATTTAATTTCAAAATGTCACTTACTAATCTTTGGTATGACAAAACAGCCATTCGCATGTTTTCCCTTATATCACCGGATTGTGCAGTGAATAAATTGCAATTTAACAATTTTGTTCTTAAATGTCTGTGTTAAAAGACACAAAGCCAACCAAATACCAGCTACAATATTTGTCCAACAAGCAGAAGTTTAATGATCATGTTTTCTGACCAAATGAAAAGGTTGAACGCCGAAAGTACCATCAAAAATGGTGTTAGAACTTAATCTGAAACTTCTTGTTACGATGCATATTAGTAAGTGCTGAGAAAAACTTGGAGTAATGCATCAGAGAGGGGGACAAACTTTAGATGACAGAGAACTGGATGCCGTGTTTGTGGAGGCGGTCGATGAGTGTGGTTTTTGCAAAGGCAGCTCCTGGAGTATATACTCCTCCCCTGAAAATGAAGGATACAAATAAGAATTTAATTCAAACCAAAATGAATTTCTTACTCAAGTCTTTAATAAGTGATATTCATGGAATGTATGGACATAAAACCACTAAACTGTATAAAAAAAAAAAGAAATAAATACCGTCTCTAGCTTGTGCAGTAATTTGCATAAAACATGTTCAACAGCACAGTAGCAATGCTGTATCAATATTTGCCACATGCTAAGTCTACTCTGTGATGATCAAAAAAATCATCTCTCACTTCCTGGAAGAACCTTTCATTTGATTTTATTTCACATTACCATGTCTCCTGCTTTTAGTCTTTATATTAAAATAAACAGCATAAACACATTAAATTTCCATCTGGTTTACCACAGGTTATCAATCACCCAATGTCTTTGAGACTAAAGGTCCATTTTACAAGAACTGGCAAGATGGACTGAAAAATATCATTCTCATCAAACCTGGAAAACCAAACACGTGGACTGGACCTGGGAACTTCCAATAATCTAAGTGTACTTTCACACCTCACCCCCAGTTTTGTTTGGTTAAAATGAACTCAGGTCTGTTTGCCTGGTTAGTACGTTTCATTTGGGCTGATGTGAAAGCTATCAATGGAACTCTGGTGCGGACCAAACAACTGAACAGAGACTGCTTGAAAAGGTGCCTTTTGGCCCGCTGTCAAGCTGATATGATAGCAGATATGTGATTTTAGCAGTATTTCAAAAGCTAAACTACCAATAAATCCATCTGCTGATTGTGAAATATGTTCAGGAAGCAATCTTATAATTTATCTGTATAAGCCATGTATATATTTATGCAAATATTCAACAATGGTAACACATATGCACGCCAGCACGGGTATTTTGCCTGATTAATAGATCAAAAGCTGTTAAAATGCTGTGCCTGCACTCTGTCTACTGTTCATTAAGTCCATTAAATAGTGTGTGATAGCGATCCCACATTAATAAGCTCAGAATCATTACAGTACAAGACGCCTCCTTTTCGCCCCGTCTCTACCCGATAGTCATTATTCATAACATACAGTCAACTCGCAGTGCAGTCTAATAATACTAATAATGCTTCTAATCAATTATTTCTTCCTGAGCTTTTTGTAACATCAAAGACCATAAATATTTACAACCGAAGCCATAAAGTGCTTGACCATAAAGTCAACCAGAATTTGATTTCTCCAGGTGGGTCCTGATGATGCATGACAATTGTGCAAGTTCATTCAACAGTTCATGTCGTGTGCTGCATTAGTAATCGGGTGGTACGTCATTTCAAGGTTCAGGCAGTAGATCTGGGGTGTGGATAACTCACTTCTTGGGCAAGGCCGTGGACTCGTTGAGGACTGTTAGAGCAGCCTGTACCATGGCAATGGGTGTGGCCACATATCCACACTCTGAATAATGACAGAGACAGAATTAAATAAACCATTAGAGACATAGAGGAAGGTGTTGAAGAGGCCAGACTGGGTACCTTGGTTCATTTCCCTCATTACACAGCCTGGACAGAACACAAACAAGTGAGCATTTAACACAACTAACATGGCTAATGTTCATCTTACTCTACAGATATGAGCTATAATCATGTTTTGTTCTTGCATTCATTGAGGGTTTAATACAATATTTTATAATCCTGCTGCCAAATGATCATCTACCCTCCTAAAGCCACATTAATTAGCAAATAAAAACAAACATTTTTTTGAGGGAAACCCAAGAATCTTTGTTTTCACTCTTTGTTACATCAAAGACCAAACCTTGTATTATAGTAGGATTTTCAATTTCCACTTACCTGGTCCCTGAACCAGTGTGCGGATCTTGCCGTTAGGTTTCCCTTGGGAGGGGTCCTGTCCCTCTGTGTAGCCGTCTCCATAGAAGGCAAACTGGAAAGATGAAGCCTCCATCTAACACACATGGGAAAAACACACACACCACATTAACAGAAAACACAGCATCTTGTTTTTATTTATAAGAAGAAGGTCCTGATATATCTTCTTTTCCGTGAAACACTTTACCTGCTTTCTACTTGGTCCGGCCTTGGAGAAGAGTCCAAAGGAGAAGAACTCTGGGTGCTGGGAAGGTCGGTACAAACAACAGACGATATAATCACCACTTTGTGTCAGTAACAGGTAGAATATTCAGTTATAGTCAGTTGTGATTTGTAAATTGTATTATGGCTTGTTTGCTTACCTTGATGAGCAGGTTGCGTCCAAAACTGAATTTGACCAAGAACCAGAACATCATGCCAGCAAACATCAGCTTGATAATGTTCCCGATACCTCCTATACCTGCATACGCTCCATATTGAACCTAAAGTTAACAATAACAGATTATTTAATGCTCTAAAAACATATCAGAGGCAGTGTATTATACACGCTCTGTTGGTGCCTGCTGAAAAGTGTACCTGCACACCATGATAACTCTTAAGGTTGAAAGTGAGGTCAGTAACATCACCACCCAACGTGACTGTGAGATGAAGATTTTCTTGACTACAAGTTAGACTATCAAACACTACATGTCTCCTGCCAAAGAAAAAATTATATTTTGACACTGCAATTAATATTAATGAGAAACTATTCAAAGAAAAGTGGAAGAGGATGATTACGGTCTGTCATCAAAATGTCACGTCCAATAGAAATAAAAGATAGCGGGCAGGCATTTCTCCTTGTTTGTCATTAATCCTAACACGCTCACTGGATTGGAAAATCCAAAATGAACACAGCCAAGTTCAAAACCAGCTTTGCCTAATAACCTAAAATCATAATTGATGACATCTGTGATACTTAAACTGAAATTAGACACAGATTGGTCTCTGTGATGCTTCTCTACAAGAAGATTACTTATAGTTAATTTTAAAAGTGATTCATTAGAGGTAAACTAACACAAAGAAAGTGTGAGTAAAGAAAACTCAGGATTTGAAGAAAGAGGCAAAAAAAGACTGACTGGTGTGGCCTGATGTTCCTCCACTAAGAAGCGCTGACTTCTCTTCACAACGGAGGGATCAGAGCCCATGAAGGGCACCGTATACTGCTGGATCTCATTACTGAAGAACAAGGCTCCCCTACAAATGCGCGCGCACACACACACACACACACACACACACACACAGAAATATGATTAAAAAAGGATCAGCTTGCCTAAACCTTAGAGCCCAACAGATTAATTTGGAGATCAGTTCTATTGGCTGATGACCATCTCCTCACATTTTATGATAATAATATTGATTTACTGAGTTTGATGAACTGGCTTTGTAAGTGCCATTAAGGAGAAGCAAAGGATTTGATTTATTTGAAAAAGCTAAAAGGCATTACTGCTCTTTGTACCTGCGTTTAAGCTTAGAGCCAACAGTAGGGAGAGGCTTGTGATTAAACTTCCTCCTGAGACTCTGGAGCTTGTGGCTGTCGGCCAAACCGTAGACGGCCGACTGCCAAGTGCCATCGTGGATACATCCGCCCTGATAGAGGAAGACCGAGGGACACACACACAAAGGGAGAAAATGTGGAGGAAAAAGTGATACACAGCATGAATTGAACAGAGGAGAACAAACAATGAGAGAGGAAAAAACAAGACACATTTGATATAAGGAGAAAAATATGTGATACCAAATAAATATAAGCAATGAGTGTGCAGCTGGTCCACTGCATGGACCTATTGGTAATATAATTACTTACATCAGCTCCTGAGCTGAGAGTCAGGAAGCTCTCCACTGCAGTCAGCGTACCTGTGGATGAACACACACACCCACCCACACTGTTTTGGCAGAAGCTAATCTGACAATGTATAAATCATCAGTAACAGAAAGTGAATGGTCCACATCATGTCAGCGTCAGAGGGGTTTCAGTGTTTCTCTGTGTAAGTGTGTGTGTGTGTATGTATGTGTATGTGTATGTGTCAACATGTACATACCCTTGAATTGGTCCCTGGTGTAAAGGACTCCCATATCTGCAGGTATGGAGTCGAATCCACAGCTCCCTATGATGTACACACCTTTTTCAGTTGCCGGGCTGTTGTACTCCAGCTGCATGCTCTCCAGAAACTGCATACAGCCGGACAGAAACACACAAAACGTTTACAAGCTCAAACAGAAACACATGTTTTAGTGTGGCTGTTAAAGAATAAATTATTCTTTTATGAAGTATTCAATTGAACAGATTTTTTGGAACTTTATCAACAATGAGCATGCAGAAAGGCAGAAATGGCTTGGTGTGATGAAGGTATTTTAGTTTAATTTAAATAACTTGCATTATTAAATTAAACAATTTATCATGTTGAAGGGGCTACAAGTAGTTTTGTTATGAAATTAATCACTTTTTATTGCCTATTTGTGAATGGGTTGTAACCCAAATTAACAATATGTGGGCTTTCTTGGTTCCCAGCCTGTATGAAGAAATGGGGTCGGGTTTTTCCACGAAATCCATTGGTTTACATAGGCTGTGACATTCATGTGTACTCCAAGCCTCTTGCCTAATGATTCTGCACAACAACAGCGACAATATCACAGCTAACAAAATGGAGTCCGTTAACACTAAAAAGTGACTGGCTCAACACACACTCCAACATAAACTCCATGTAAGGATAAAAAAAAAACAACAAAAAGGTGCTGCACAACACTGGAAAGGCGTTTGTGTCAGTTTTTATATTCAAAACAAAGCGGAGGTCTCTCCATGACTCAGAGTTGGCTTTCATCCTATTAGACAAGCAACCTAACATTACTGCAAAGCATATGAAATATATTGTGATTTATTGCTTTTGTTGGTTCAAGTTAGATAATAATAATAACTTTGATTTATATAGCGCCTTTCACAAACCCAAGGAGGCTTAACGTTAGATAACGTTAGCTTGTTGGCTTACACCAAGAAGTTGCTTACATTATCCGTTGCAAAATACTATAGTTGGAACATTATGGCTTGCCACATTACTTCACCAACTAATGTGATCCATATTACTATCCTGTGTCAAAGTGTTTTAGTCTTTTAAAAATTATGTCTGTAAAAAGCAAACTTGAATGATATTGTTAATACTAACCTGTAGTGATGCAAGACAGAGGTAGCCAGCTACAAAATATTATAGGTCTGGTGTTGTTTGATTTGTTACGTCTAATTTAGACTCACTGTCTTTTCACTGATACTCGGGTACACAGCTTCTCCACTGCCTCAGTTGCTTTAACTTACATGACCCATGTAATATACAATAATGCAGCATAAAGGTGCAGGACAACAACACACAGTGGAAGACACATTCAGTAAGTTACAGTAACGTTAATTACTGCGGTCTAACTGTTACTACTATACTAAAGTGTGGCAACAATCTGATTCATAATATTCAGTCTAGCTAACTAACCGTTTTCATAACCATTCTATAACTTTTAGCTATGCTGACATTGCTGAGCCTGTCCGGCAAAAGATACACAACGCTGACCCATCATGTCGGCTAAATGCAGTCAGTATACTGTTATCATGTAACGAGCAAGGATTAATTCAATGTCAAGCTGCTAAAAATATTACTGCAACATTGGTGTGGGAGTTTAACCGAGCATTATGCACATAAGAGCACACGAAATGTAGTAGTTGCAATCTGAAACCTCACCACTAGAGGCCACTGAAAACTACACATGGGCCCTTTAAGTGTAAGATTTAGGTCACACCATCAACTACTGCCCTGTAATTAATGCTCTTACAGTATGTATGTAATGATTAATGTTGATGGGTGGACTTACTGTATGCACACACTATAGTTAAGCAGCACTCTGAACATACATACCTGAGGCTCTCCACTGATGTCAATATGGTGTGCTCCATTCTCCACACAGGCTTTGACCACTGGCTCACCATAGAACCTGTACTATACACACATAAATAAACACAAATGAATTAATGCACTGTGTGACGGCCCGTGTTTGGCTTTTAGGTGTATGTGTTGTGTCAGTACTGCAGTGGTGACCTATTCATGTGGTTTTCTGCTTGAGGACCTGACCCTACCTGGATCTGGAACACCTGGGCCCAGTTCTCCACCAGAGATAAAAGCCCCACCTTCTAGATTGGCTGGCTCTCTCTCGTCTAACCTGCCAGCAGCTGCACCTTTTTGTTTTTGTTAAATGTTTGCTTTACTTTTACACCACAACACTTACCACCATGTTCACACATCCTCACCTACTAATGCTGCGGACTAACACATCCCATAGTTGAAGTTTATTCTGTGTTATAATAAAAACTGTACTTCAGGCATTATGTCTTTCCCACATTTATGACAACTGTGTAAATGTTTCCTCCTTTGTCTCCTAATTTGATTGATTCCCCAATCAGCGATAGTTCCCGTCCCTGCTAAATCCCTGTGTTAGCCTGGAGTAGACAAACTGGTCTCTCTCCCACCACACAGGGAGTTGCCTGCAACTTATTTTCACTTGTTAATAAGACATTTCATTTGTAGGATGCCTTTCAAAACATCTTACTTTCCATTGGTCATAAAAAGGTGAAATTAAATGAATTGCATAATACAAACAGTGCAAGTTAAAATAAGTCTAAAATAAGAGGACAAACAAGTTACACAGGTAATGAATTAAAAAGTCTAAAGATTATAGGCATCACAGAAAAGATGTGTTTTGAGGAGATTAATGAATGAGGTAACTGTGTCTGCCGGTTATGTGAGGGGGGAGTGCATTCAAAAGCCTGGGTGCCAAGCAGATAAAGGCATGACTCCCATGGTGGAGAGGCGCACTGGAAAAAAAGACCAGCAGTGGAGGAGCGGAGGGAGCGGGAGGGGGCATGTACTCGGAGGAGGTCAGAGAGGTAGGTAGGTGCCAGGTTGTGGAGGGCTTTAAATGTGAGGAGTAGGGTCTTAAATGTAATCTGGTTAGTATCTATGCTTATCACTTTATCCCCCCAGATCTCGATCCGCACAGGGGCGCCAATGTTGCTAGTGCAGCAACAAGACAAGATCCCTCACAGGCTTTCCACACAGACACACTGCAATAGTGTTTTATGGCGCACACTGCAGCTGCACAACCCAGCTCTCGGCATGGCAAATCCTGTTAAACTTGTTCATTGTGCCGTCTTTAAAATACGACATGCAAGTCATGTGATTCTAATGAGTTGGATTTCTGTCTGTGGTCCTTAGAGCCAATTTAGTATATTTTTTCAGTTTGACACATGCATTGTCACCCCCCGCTAGTTAGGCTACTCGGTAGATGCCCACAGGATACTTAACCCCTACTTTAAAACGACGTGAGGTCTACATGAACGGGGGGATTTACAAATGGAAGCCGGAGTGAGGACGGCAGCAAACAGTTTCTTGACCCTGACTGATTCGTGAGCCTAGGCAGACAAAGAACACGTTGCTCAGGTATGAATAATGAAACAATAAAGAATTTTATTAGAAAGCTTTATTTTCTAGGATAGGATCTATACTGATTCTCACACACCGGCATCTCTGCAAAGCTTATCACTGTTATATTTAGCAGGACATTAATTCCTACTTTTTCTGTCATGGATTATTTGTTCGAAATTTGTTTGACTTGCGTCTGAACTCCCCCTCCGTCTCCACGCTGGCTGGTGACAAAAAGGTAGTACAAGCCACTATAACCGTAATCGTCAGTACATGGCCGACTCAAGTTATATTCCACAGACCAACTTGCAGAGCAAAGTACGTTTTTGACTATGCAAGACGTGGTTTACAGAACACTATGTGGTCTTTCTGACCCTGGGAATACCAGATTTATTACATTAATGCTCATACAGGTCCATGACCTTTGACTTCAACTGTGTGTGTCAGTTTTAAACAAGCTGGCCAAGTGCTGCTGTGTGCAACAGTGGTGGTTAGTGCTGTGGAAGAATTTGGTTTCAAACAAGAACCTGAATGATGCACAGGACGCAAACTTCACAAAGCAGTGCTGGAAACCTACTTTCCATTCTGACTTTAACACAGTACCACTTATTGTGTGCAGCAAGTCAGTAGCCTTCATTGTTTAAATGAATGCTCTGTGTGTGTGTGTGTGTCTGAGGGAGAAAGCGAGAGCGAGCGAGAGGGAGAGAGAGAGAAAGAGAGAGAAGAGAAAGAGAGAGAAGAGAAAGAGAGAGAAGAGAAAGATGGGGATAAGCTGAGCTACACTGATGCCAAAGGGAGATGCCAACATCCAAAAGGTTGTTAGATAATGTCAGGAGCTGGATCAAGTTGTGTGTGTGTGTGTTGAAGAAAAATAAACAGAGGCACACACATTACTGTGGACTCATCTACTTACAGGCCCCACACAGTTGAGAACAATCACAGCCTGTTTGCACATGGCTGCCAGGGAGTCTGGCTCTTCTACATCTGCCACAATTATGTCCACTTCTGACCTCAGTTCAGGCTTACCTGCACACAAAACACTGCTATAGTATATTTCAAACCAAATGCTTGCTGTACATTTCTCACACATGATTCTCAGGTGTGAATATATGAGTACATGTAGCTGATGACACACGGGGCAACTTTTTAAATAATATTGCTGGGCAATCTTGCTGGTGGCAAGTCCGACTATGTTTTGAACGGATAGCGGCGGGGCGGGGCAAGTGAGTGTCAGGGGAAGGGGATTACGGTAGTTATCTTTACGTATTACCATTGACGGGAACATTGCCCAGCATCATTGCTCTAAAAGTTGCTCTGTGTATCATCAGCTTGTAAGTACATGAGTAACCTGTGTGAAAATGAGTATACTGTAAATAATGGAGGAACACCACAAAATAAGCTACAAGAACACAGATAATCTGTGTTATGGATGAAATGTACTTTGTATGCTAGAACTCAGAACTTGCAAATATGATACAAGCTGTTTTTAAATGAGCCACTGTAACAGTTTGGAGCTTGTGGACAAACTGCAGTTTTCTCTTTTCACTGAATGACTGGACAAGCTGTGTGTGTGCTGTCATGGATGGATTGCGCAGAGAGCAGGTATGTTCCATCAGCTGTTGTACTCTCCCTGAAGGGAAAGCCGAAGAGGAGGGGACAACGAAATAACTATCTAATCCTCTGGAAACTCACATTACTGTCATGACAGCAGAATAGCTCCCTGTTTGATCTTGTGATGGACTTAAATTTTCCATGTTTAGAGTGTTGCATGGATACAAATGGTAAATATGGAAAATGACTTGCATACTAAATATATATATATATATATATATATAGTAAATATGCTTGATGTTTTTTTTCAAGCAAAAAGGCAAAATGTTTGTTGGATTCAGCTTCTCAAAAAAGAGTTTCCCGTTTTTCTCTGTTGTTTTCTCTCATACTCTTTGGTTAACTGTAATTAAAATTAAATAAAATAAAATTTTCTGCCATCAAATAGACAAATATATCAATTAAACTGAAAAAATAATCAATTCATTATAAGCAATAATGACATTAATCATTAGTTGCTGCCCTAATTTCTGTCTGAGTAATAAAATAAAATACTTACTGTTGAAACCAAGCTGATCATCGAAAAATATGTTGCCTAAAAGTTTGATTGATTAATCATTGATAGTTTTAAGTAGGTTTATCAACCATTTTCTACTTACAGTTTCAGCAATGCACAAGAGTACTTGCTATAGTACTGCATATACTCTAAAAATACTATTTTTGCTGAAGTGTTAGACTAAGTAAGCACATGCATCATTGATTAATTAAATAATTATCATTAGTTCATGTGACTGCATCATTAGTTGCAATCCTTAATAATAATTATAAAAAATTATAATTTTATATATATTAAAAAAATTATAATAATAATAATAATATAATAATAATCTGCTTTATTTAAATTGTTAACCTTTTGTTGCAACCTCGCTTGTACTTTGGAGTTCAGTTTAGGGTCAAAGTCATGCTTAACTAGTTAATCACTGATCAGTGAGCTCAGCTTGGATAGATAACGTTAAGTCATCCTGAGTCAGAATTAAGCAATTTCCCTTTGCCTAACGTTAATGCAAACGCAAAGTATTTTTGGAAAATCTGATAAAAATTGCAGCTCACACACTGACATGAAAATATCCTTGCATCAGCTGACCAAATAAAATCAAATTAACTGATAAATTATCCCTGTAGCAGAATAATCTGCTTCAACATACACAACTAATGGGATTGTTAGATACATACTGAGGACTCCGGCGGCCTGCTCCAGAACTTTTTCCAGTTTCTGCTTGCTCCTGCCTGCCACGGCCCACTTCAGGTTCCCTTTCGGACCCTCGGACGCAGTCCGGGCCACCTCCTCCACCACAAACTGTCCCGTGAACCCCGAGGCTCCGAAGATAACCAGGTGGTACGGCCTGCTGGAGGATGTTTCAACACGGGCCATAGTGACAGCAATCAGACCGCAGGAGCTCGTACCTTCACCTCCTCTCTGAGAGACTGAGGGCGGAGCGCGACACTGCGTGCTGTTTTCATAGAGCCCCTTTGTCAACTTCCGTAGCAACATTATGCTAACAGATATTTTCACAACAGCGCTAGTGTTTAGTTACCTAAACCGCTACGTGCAAGTGTGCTGCGTTAAGTTTTTCATTTCCCGTTTTGTGTTCTTCATTTTATAGCAAAGCGTTGTTTCTTTTCTTTTAAAAAGTATTCTTGTTTTTATTTTTCTTTGTGGGGTTTAACTGTGGTTGTCAGCCAGTGCATCAGCTGCATCAGCGCCACCTTCTGGTTCGGAGTGTGGGCGATCCCTCTCCCATGGTATGCACCATACCATGGGAGCATGGTTACTTCTAGGTTTAGAAACCATCTGTGATTAAAACAGAATAGGATGGCAATCATTGCAATAGCTCAGATGCTCAATGGGTTTCTCTCACTGTATCCAAAAAGACAAAATTATGATTAAAAATATATATATTTTAAATCATAATTTTGTCTTAACCATGACAGTACTCATTTCTATAATCTATCTAATCTGGATTTTGCTGATGGAAAAGCTGTAACTTTGTTAAGAAAAGAAAGGGGCTTCTTCTTCTTCTTCTTCTTCTTCTTCTTCTTCTTCTTCTTCTTCTTCTTCTTCTTCTTCTTCTTCTTCTTATTATTATTATTATTATTATTATTATTATTATTGTTGTTGTTGTCATATAATTTACTAAAAATACTACAGTGTGTGTTTTTTAATAGAGTCTATTATCCTATCATATTAAAGGGGCTATAGGTAGATTTTAAATGATATCACTTAGTTATAAATCACTTTTTACTGCCTTTTTGTCAACGGACTGTAACCTCACTTAGAAATGAACCCAGTTACATGGTTTCAATCTTAAAACCGCACCGCTAGTGGCTGCTGAAAACTACATATTGCCCCTTTAATCCGGGTTCTCTGATAAAATCAAAGAAAATTCTACTCGCTTTCTTTATAGACTCTATTATTATTTTATAACTTGCATCTGTTTATTCCAAATTTATATGGTATTTACATTTATTTATGTCAGCTGTATGTTTGTCTATGTCTAGCAACTAATCACCATAGCAAATTCCTCGTACGTGTAAAAAACTTGGCAATCAAGCTCTTTTTGATTTTGATTGTGATTCTCTTCTTGACTTAGGCTACCTATGTTTCTAAATGTTGAATTGACTTTATTATTTAAATTGACCTCTGCAGAGCTGGTTTTGTTAACCTGTCAACCATCAGTACCCTTCAGATCTACATGTCCAGGAACCCACTTAAACAGAATTGGCAACCTGATGAATAAGTCTGCAATGTGCTTGTCACACTTTGAATAAAACATCTTGGTTGCTGGAATTGACAGATGTCAGACTCTTGAAAAGTGAAACAGAACAGGGGCAGAGCTCCAGCAAGTACATTACTGTCATTTGTGTTGAGTGCGTTCACATCTCTTTTTAATATGAGTACGTTAGTCATGGATGTAACGACTTCCTGATTGGTCCTCGCTGTAGTCGCCTGTCAATGACGACAATCGGATGCGTCTGTAACACCACGAGAGTTGCAAAACACAAGACGTGCGGGGACGGGATGCGGAGGGCTCAATGTCATGGAGCTTTACCGGCGAACAGGCAGACAAGGGGCAACTTTAAATCACTGATATTGTTAGATTTAATTATATAGGATAGTCTGCAATAAGGTAAGTCTGTGTTTCTCCAGATGAAACGACATTAAATGCATTTTAGTTGGAAGCGATGTTAGCTCACGGCTAGCCACTCGGCTAACAGACTCCAGTCTTCTGGTAACATATTCCCTGCGAGGTTATGTTGTGCCTCTTTGGCTCGTGATGACCAAAGTGTGTGAACCTACAGAGTCCAGGACAGAGCTAACCTCCCCAGGCCGATAGAGTTACCATTAAACGTTAAGGAGAAGTTCACCTCACCACGTGCGAGGACAACCGATTATAGTATTTGTGTATTACGATGCGAACATTTAAAGCCTGCCATTTCTAATTGTGTCCACTGTATCGATGCTTTAGTATAGGCCAGTTAAATACCAAGTTAGCTGCAAGTTACCCAAGTGTCACTTAAAAATGATGTTACATGTTTAAATGTAAGTTAATGTTACTTAAATGTCTGTTATTCATCTTAACATCTCTTGTCCCTTTCTCTCCTCATTCCCTTTAGGCAGTGGCCTCTTAAAGAGGTCCCCTCAATCTCCCTCCTCCCTCTGTTGTCACTGAACCACCATGACCACCCAGCTTTGTAGAGTGGTGGAGCTGATGATGCGCTCTGGTTGCTGCCAGACCATCAGAAGTAGATCCTGTTTGCGCAAGGTGCTGTTTGCCCCTGTGGCTCCCTCTGGCCTCTGTGTTCCCGGGGCTCCTGTGCTTCATAGAAGAGCCTACAGCCTGGACTCTCTCTCCTCGGGTCCCGGTCGACCCTCACTTGGTCCAAGCTCCCAACAGCCCCGTGCAGAGAGGACATCCCCGTCCTCAGCGCTCACGCAAAGGAACCTGTCTGCTGTGGCTGTACAGGTAGGCAGTTAACTCTGGCTTGGCTTGATTCTAGACACTAATCTTCCACTGCAGCTTGGATTTACAAATGTCTGTGCTTCTGTACTTTTTTATTCTATACTTATTAAGGGGGAGGGAAAATGTCAAAATTAACAAACCACATGCACTTCTACATACATACATAAAAACAAAAATAACTCTGCATTTTCCCTTTTGGGTTAGTTTTTCCATGGCTTGGCAGAAAGAAAGGCTCTTTAACCAATTTCCCACTGTCGGTGCCTCAGTGCTCTTTCAGGCGATTGCAACGCAGTGTTTAGCCTGAAGTGAACTTAAATCTTTTTATTTGTGACTGACAGTCTTAACTCGGGTGGGAATAGTCCAAGGACGAACATCTGAGGACAGACAGGCATCTTAAGAGAGATAATCTCGGATATAGTTTGTATGACGGTGACCCAGAAATTTCTGCATCTTGGTCACTAGACCACACCAACCTTTTGTTGTCAGAATATTCTTTAAAATTGTCTACAGTCAATTTATACAGAAGGGAAACCTGTCCACAACCTTGAAGATTATCTAGTGTGGTCTTTTCAAGACTAGACAACTGTGACGTCTAATTCAGACGTATTTGAAAAAGTGTCTCTAAAAGGATATTGTAAAAAAACAACAAAAAAACCCTGTACATTATGTAATTGTCGTTATGCATATCCATAACTTTGCTAATCTGCTGCTCTGCCCAGGATCTAAAACCAGGGTCAAAATGTCCATTTTTAACAAATTCTGCATCAGTGACAAGTGTTTCTGCACACACATTTTCAAGTCCTTTGTGTTGGTTGCAGTTGCAGTTAAAACAGTCCAAACATAATTTCCCCCAGCACCTTCCGCCAACTCCTCCTTGAGAATTACCATGGGCTTAGAGCCCAATTGAGAGATGTAATACCTCCAGCATGTATTGAGTCTGCTCTATGATCATCTTTTTTTGACACTATGGACTGATATACTGCCTTTATATAGCTGTTTTTTCCTTGATTGTTGAGGTGCACAACACATAGATCTGCTCTGACTCGGCACTAGCCCACATGTTTTGCCCCAAAACACTTGTGGTTAACCCACAAGTTGACCCTTTTTTGTAGTATTCTTATCCATGCTGTGTTTGAGTTTGCTGTATTCTGTTACTGCTTACTGCAGCTGTGCTCCAACTCTGCCTCAGGGACTGTTAACATTTTGATTATATGGTTTTATCTTAATATACTGTGTAATTCTTGAGGTTTTCCATGTTACTTGAACCACTTTGTATGAGGACAGGATTGTGTTTGTGAAGTAAACTGGAAAATTACTATAGAAGAAGACTGACAGAAAAAGACGGAGGATCTCAATGTACTGTGAGCTTTTTCACATATGTTGTTGAATTTCTTTCACTCTTTATGTGGATTGATGTCTTTCTCCAGGGCCAGTGTCGTCCTCTGTGCCATTATGACTTCCTGGACCTTGGGGAGGTCGAGGAGAATGTACGTCGTGCTCAGGCCTGTAAAAAAATGAGACACTTCATAGTGGACCCAGACCTGGCTAAACTGGTAACGCATCACCTACGACCTGATGATGCTAAAGCTGTTATCTTCGAATGTAACCCAGGTATGTATTTGTACAAAGCTTCAGTTGGAGTGAAACTTCATGCATGTTTTTTTTTTTCCTTCTGGTGTGTAATTTTTATTTAATTTGGCAGAAACAGTGGCAAATTAAACAGTTGTTTTTAATGGGGTGCCATAGTAAAACAACAATGAAATGAGCTGTGTTGCTGTGTTTCTGTCTTTCTTTCTTAGGTCCCGGGGTGTTGACTAGGACACTGCTAAATTCTGGCGCTCAGAGAGTTGTGGCTCTGGAAGGGGATAGGTTCTTCCTAGGCAATCTACAGGTAACACAAACATCTCTAAGCATCTTAAAGCTTGTGCATCCTCTTGCGGAGATTAGCCAGTTCTTTGTTCTAACCTTATTATCAGATGTTATTTCTTCAATTAATCTTTACCCCTTATGTAGTAGTTAAATAAATGATGCTTCCATGTTGTAGGAGTTGGAAGGTCGTCTTGATGGTCAGCTTGAAGTCGTTCATTGTGACTACTTTAAATTAGACCCCATTGGCAGTGGAACCCTTAAACCTCCTGTCATGTTCACTGACAAACTGTTCACTGACCTGGGAATATCAGAAGCCAGCTGGACTGATGGTAAGAAAAAGAACATGTGTGCACACACAAACACAGTGCAGCAAATCTAAGACACTGCTATGTTGCAAATTCTCTCTCACACATGCATACACACAAAGGGGTTTTTGCTCCTTAAGTTTAGCGTCTCCTTCAATGCCACAAATCCAAACTGAGAATATGTATACCTAAAACCTTTGATCGGTGGAACACACAGGTTTCAAACATAAAAGCTTTTAGCATCAATAATGGTTTGGAAAAAATAAAATCACATTGCAACATTGCATCCCTTTCCTTTATGTGTGATGCTTGTTAGTTTGTTTTGACTATGTTGTATTTCTATTTAAATTATAACTGGCGTGCCGTCTTGGCCAGGTCTCCCTCGGAAAAGAGATTTACAACTCAAGGGACTTCCTGGTTAAATAAAGGTTAAATAAAAATCAGTGTAATGACCTATGCAGCTTTTGTGCAAAAACACAATTTCCTGAACATACACTGTGCATTGTATGTAGTGTACCATCCCTCTAAAGTGAGTGTTTTGTATTCCTGTGTGTGTGTGTCCGTCCAGACATCCCAGTGAAGGTGGTTGGTATCTTGCCCCAGCGTAATGAACGTGGCATGCTGCTGAAGATGGTTTACGCGTTGTTTGAACGGCTGTCTGTCTACAGATACGGAAGAATAGAGCTCAACCTATTCATAAGCGAGAAGGAATACTTGGTAAAAGAACAAGCATTTTAACCTCTGTATCTGTAGAAATGATTGAGTACCAGTTACTGATCACACCTCCTGTTTGCATTTGGGGCAGCTGTAAAACAGCTCAAATCTGTACTTAGTTACTGCTGCACCTGTCAGTATAATCAACAGCTTTGGTGATTAGCCCTGAAAATACCCATGCTGACAACACAATCACAAGCTGATGCTGAGGGAGATTAGTGTCTGGTAACTCAAATGAATCGATAATCTGATAATCAGTGTTGGTTTCTTTGATCCTTGTGTAAAATATTTAACACCACTAATTCTCCATCAGAAACTGGTGTCACGTCCAGGTGAAATGATGCACTACAGAGCCTTCGGTGTCCTCTGGCAGATGGCCTGTGATATCGAACTGCTGCACAAGGTACAGTATGAGGGAGGATGGCGAAGAACATTTTGGTGATTATGTACATGTATTCAAACAAGTGAGATTGGACAGCAAAACCAGAAAAGTCTTAAATATAGAAGTGTGTTAAGTTTTATTATTCGTCCTTGAGGCTAATGCATGGGAGCGTAGCACTAAAACATCCATGTTTCCACACATTTTCAACATAGAGGGTGAGTCTTCTGGTTGTCAACCTCCTCATTCTGTTTGTGCAGGAGCCCTGGGAGTCATTTGTAATGTCTTCAAGACAGATTGTACATGGTCCCAAGGGCAGGGTAAGAAAGGGAGCAGACTCAGTAACAGCAATATAAATGTGATCGGTTTTGTCTATTTAATATAACCTCTCCCCTCGTCCTCTTTCTGCCCTCAGCTTCCCAATGACCACCTGTGCCTGGTGCGCCTGCGTCCACGGGCTGATCTGTTCTCTGCAGGCCTCAATCCTTCTAATGCTTCAACTCTTCTGATGATGGTCAAACAGTGTCTGGCAAAGAGGAAGGTCAAGCTCATCGACAGGCTAAAGTAAGCAACACACACACAGCCATTGAAATCCTCATCTTCTGACCTTGTTTTCCTCTTATTTATTCTCCCTTTTCTGTGTTTTTCCCTAGTCTCTGGTCCCCAGATAGTGGGAGTAAGCTGTTATCAGAGATGGGCATGCAGGAGGACATACTGACAGGCCATGTATATCCAGAGGAGTATCTCCGACTGTTCCAACTGATGGACAAGAGCCAGGAGTTTACACAGAGCTGGCTTTATGAAGAGATTCTGGAGAACACACAGAGGGAGGGTTGGGGCTAAAATATAGACATACAGGCCATGTGTATAGTTTTATAGAAATTAAATCCAAAAGTAAACAGAAAACGCATATGTATAATATAATGATAATGTTATATAAATAAGAATAATATAATGTGTGATATAATGAAATAGGGACACAGAAGATACATAAAGAAAAGCAAAAAAGAATAATGTTTATGCAGAATAACTTGGCATAAAACACTTCTGTACAGAGTGAATGAAACGATGAGAATGTGACTTACTGTACTTTAGGGCAATGGAGGAATTGGACTTGGACAAATGACCTTCTGTGTTGTCCTGAACTGGGATTCCCACAAGAAATTTTAAAACAAAAACTCAGTAACAGAAGTGGTTAATTTTGGTGCTCTCATTTGAGATTTGTGTGATTGCCAGTGGGAGGAAAAAATGTGTTTCTGCAATCAAATGATTTAACATTTGATTTGGTTGTTACAGAATAAAGGTCTCTTTGTTAAATGATTAATTAAATCATCGCTGTATGCAGACAGCAGCATGGGAAAGGAGGAGTTTCACAGAACACAACTCTCTGCATGTATCTTGTATTGCATAATTTTCTGAACTGACATCTTAAGGTATAGCAGTGCAGGAATAAGGGTTTTTGTATAGCGCCAAGTCTTGTATATTTTTGTATAATTTTCATTGTGATTGCATAAGCTTGTTTAAATGTCATGTTTATGTAATGTCTAAGCTGCGTGTTTTTGAATAAATCATTAAATCAGAATTTTGATTAAGAGTGCCAGGGAGATTGATTTAAGCCCTGTTTTAGTAAGTGCTTGCACAACCAGTGCTCTTATATGGATGAGGCTGGGTTTGTTGGCCAGACTAAAACTGTCACTCTGCTTCCCTGGTTGCAAAAATGGTGATTAATTAGGTTGTTCATAGGCTTTTAAAATATTTGTTTTTGCAATGCTGGAGTTATCTTTTGGCATGTCATACATGTAAAGCAATACTACATGTGCACGAGATTGTGAAATAAATTATTTTACCGTAAAGACAAAGCTTGGTAGATTTGATTGGCTGCATATCTGGGTTTTGCACACTATACGCAGTGTTATGCGGCCTAAACCTATTCAGCATGTAAACAGCTGGCTTTGCTAACACATTTACATTTACTCATTTGGCAGAAGCTTTCATCCAAAGCGACTTAAATTTGAGGAACAACTTACAAGCATCAACACAGCACAAGTGACAATACATAATAAGAGCAGCAACACTATAAAGTAAAAACGGTTCAGCTTAAACTTGATTCAATTGTTTGCAGTATTGTTAAGAATAGCCCCTGCCGAATAATAAAATGCATGTACTGCCAGTGCTGGAACAGAAGATGTCGACAGTGCATGTCCCAGCTGTTTCTCAAGCAGCACCCGGTCCAGGCATGACAGCGGCAGCAACGACCCCTGGCAGCCTGTCGGTTACACCTACAGTGAGTATGTAGCTGCAGTCGGTAACAACATACTCAGCGAAGTGTCTGATGTCCCAGCCTTTAACATCCACACTACCTTTTCAGCTGTGAGTACCGTTTAGCTCTTTTGTGTCGCAGAAGGGTGTAATGATGTGAAAGCTAGCGCGTTTAAGTTAAGCAAATGAAGGTGTAACGTTAGGTTTGAAAGATTTTCTGTGGCCAGATGTGTCAACCATAACGTTACTCGGCTAGGTTAGCTGACTTTAGCTAGCAACAGCAGCATACAATAACGTAGCCGATGACAAATTTGTCGCCGTAGCGTTAACTTAGGTAAGTTATCGATATAACGTTACAGGCATTAATTTCTACATTGTATGCTGTTAAGGTAAGTTATGCTAGCTTTTTACTAAACATTGCCAGGTTAATTAGCCGACTAGCCACTAACCAGTTAACGTAAGTGTCAACTAACGTTAAATAATATGGTGGAAATGACAGTCAGTCTGCTGTCACTGCTGCATGGATGTTTTCTGTCACTTTCCTCTGGTAACGTTAACTGTTAGAGTCATCAATCAGTTATATTTATTTTTATCTAACGTTAACTAACTTAGTTTACTAAGAGAACATTTTTTGACTAGCAATAACGTTAGCTAACGAAAGAGAGTGGCTGGTCTGAACCTTTTTTATATAAAGTTTATGGTCTGAACCACAACCAGTTACTGATAATGTTTTACATGTCATTTGCTACATTATTTTTTACGTGAGTTTAGCTAATTTATACAACGTCTAACTTACACGCAAACATAACTTGACACCCGTCCGTGCCAGTTCATTTGTATGTAGCTCTGCTGTCTGTACTAGTCTCTATAGCGGCCTGTCAAAGGACAGGGTCTGTTTCTTCCACCTTTGTATTTGTCCTTTTGGCTGGATTCCCTTTCTCCATTTGTCCCTTCTTCTGTCTTTCATTATTTATGGTCCCCTGTGGAGTAGGGCACAGACAAAAAGAGGAGAGGATGGACGGTTGTATGGACAGATGGCTCTGTGGGACAGGGACATTAAGGATACTGTAGATAATATAAAACAAAAACATCCACATAGCATATGAAAGAATTATGACAGGTGCTGTAACACCTGTGTGTGTAATCTGGAAGTTATTGTTGCATAAGCCTTAATGTCATGGTTGTTTGTTTTATCTTCCAGAGGGACATTTAGAGCTTGGATTAATTAGACACCGAAACAGTCTCTCATCTCATACTCGGTTATATTTGTATCTCAAAGCCATGTTAATATCTAGGAATCAGATTCAGCTTCCCTTTGGGATATAGGACATCTCTTATAGACCTCATACAACCCAAATGCAAGATGGTTACATAGGTTTTTGACCTCCCTTTGGAGTCTGGGGTCATTAGTGCTGATTTGTTCATGGACTCATCTCCCAAGGTATTTATCTGTGTCATTTGTATGAGTTAACATATTATACTGTATGTACCCCCTTGAAAATGAGATGCTGCATCTCAAGGGGCTATCCTTCAATAAATTCAACTCAAATTCAATATGTACAATTGTCCATAAGAGTTTTAATAAGAGAATGGACATGGGGAACCTTGCTAGGTGCGTTTGTCTTGGCTTTCTTTTTTCTTTCTAGATGTTTGGGCTGAGTCTTACACAGGCCAATACAGGATTACAGGAAGAACAATTAGCTTGCAGGAAACGAGGACAGCCTTATTCCTCTGAGATAGGCTTTCATTAGCCTGGATGTGTGTGTTTGTGGAGGCTTTGGAGTGAAAATATTACCATAATTAATAAAACAGTTTTGTTGGCGTGGTATATAGCCGTGCCTATTGTAGCCAGCCAGAGATAAAAGGTAAAGTCGGTGCAATGTTTTAAGAGAAGTCATTTGTGTGAGGCTCTACTATAGTTTATATTGAAAGGTGTATTAAACTTATTAGATGAGTGAAATGTTCCATGTGTATGGTGAAAGTTGGTTGTACTTTTGACTGCAGTCGGGAATACTTAAAATTATGTGTCAGTGCCATATTATTTTTATAGCACATGTCCTTTGTAATTGTTTTACAGACTTGAATGCAGACTTCATGTGCTTACATTGGTCAGTCTAAGTAAAGTCCAGAGATTGTCTGTAAGGGGCAACATAGACAAAACAACCTAACAGAGGTTTTGTGTCAGTCTTTGTGTTCAATTTGTTGCTGAGTCAACTGTGAACATAAGTAAGGCAGTAAAATTCAAAGGCAGGCTATTGCATAATACTGAATTGCGTTGTACACTGATTTACCAGTTTGTACACTTGCATAATCTACTGTAATCCAGTGCAGCAGTCCAACAATAAATCCAAGAAGTGTTAATTTAATTGTATATTCATTTTTGAAGATGGTGATAGGTGTTTTGGATTCCAGTATACTGTGGTTTATAGTATTCTCTCTGCATGTAAATAAGGGTGGACAATATATAATTTATTGCATTGCGTGTACTGCCATGCATCACTTTGCCCCTAGTCACTGTCACTGCTCCTCCAATGTCATAAATCCTTCCACAATAAATTAACATAGCAAGCTTGTAAATGTGTTGCTCTCTCTTTTTTCTCTCTCTCAGTCTTGCTGCTTGTACTTAGTGTCTCATGTCTCAGTTGTAGTTTTGGGCAATTTTGCAAAACTGTACAGTGTTTAGCTAGTCAGTGGTTTCTTACAGATTTAGGACTTGTCATGTCAGGTGTATCTTAAGAATCAGTGAAAGTCTGTAAAGAACCAGCAGGAGAAATGGGGTGAGAAAGGGATTTTGGTTTAGAACCATCATGGGAAACTGCATGGTAAAACATAAGTGGTGCCTCCAAAAACTTTGCACATCAAATACACTTATATCAGACAGACCCCCCAAACCTACCTGCACCCTTTTTTATTTTATTTTATTTTAATTATTTTTTTATTCTTATTTTCATTTGTATGTTTTATGGGAATGCTCATCTTTTTATGTCTTCACTCTTTTCCTTTCTTTACTTATTTCTCTCCTAATGAACTGTATTGTATGTGTTCTATGTGTGTAAAAAGTTTTCTTCGCCTTACTAAAAAATGTTAATCACAAAGAAAAGGGATCAGTGAAAGTGTTCTAAAAACCCGTAATGTCTAATCACTATGTACATCAATGCATTTGTTTGTGTGTCGGCAAGTCTTCTATTGCAATACAAGGTGTTGGTAGGACTGTTTTTTTTGTTTGTTTTTTTTGAAATCTAAAAAGCCCTAGGGTTTGTTTTGACAACTCGGGAATGATGCTAAACTTGTTTTGTATGTCTCACTCTGGAGTGTGACTTTATCTGTGTTTCTTATACTTGGATTGTCATATAGGCGGCGCTGACATTCGGGCTGAAAGGTCAAAAACGTTGTGACGGTGGTGCCAGATGGATCATGGTGGTGAGTAATTCAAATTCAGTAAAGCATATCATCGGGGTGGTGATGGTGCATAGAGAAGATGCTTGCCTTTGCTGTGGGAGACCTGGGTTCAATTCCCACTGTGAGACATCCACCATTGTGTCCCTGAGCAAGACACTTAACCCCTAGTTGCTCCAGAGGCATGCAACCTCTGAGATGTATAGCAATTGTAAGTTGCTTTGGATAAAAGCATCAGCTAAATGAATAAATGTAATGTAAAATATCACAAAGTATTATCTGAAAATATTCAAAGCAAAGTGAAAATAACTCAAAGCTGTTGAGAATTAAGACAGCTGGCTGCTCTGTCATGTAAATATTGAGTCAAAGTCAACTGAATGACATTCAGACTGCGTAGGAAGTTTCTTACCTTATTAATTTTGTTGTAATTTTCCCTGAACCTTTATGTTATCTCTAGGTCAGGTTGAGAAGGAGGGCAGAGTGATGTCCCATGTTCAGGTGGGCGGGGTTGACTTCTGTGATAACCTTCCCACACCTGAAGCTCTCACTGCCCAAACTCGCAATCTCAACGAGACAAACACGCTCACGCAGACTCACAGTGTCCCTCCCTTACAAAATGAAGACGGAGGAGGGTGTGGGCTCATTCAAAAAGCCTCTCTTAGCAACAATGGGAAGGACATGGTGGAGGAGCAGGCAAAGGAAGAATACGCAGGAAGAGGCAGCGAGGAGGATGACGAAGATGACATTGATGAGGTGATGAAGGAAGAAGAAGAGGAGGAAGAATCAGAGGAATCAAGCTGTCTAAATCGCTGCCAGTCTCCAGACACTCCGATGACTGATTCCTCCTATTCAGAAACTGGTAGGGAACACATGGACACACACTTTCACACACGCTTTCGAATCTTCTTTTTACTTTTTGCTGTAAATCCTTGGCCATTTAGGGGCAGTAGAACACCAACACAAGCTAACAGATACACAGCCGAGTAGATTATTAAGTTGTTATGGCTGTTGTATAGGCAAACAAATGCCTGTTGGCACATCCAACAAACATAGAGAGTCTTTTCATGTCCTCCAACCCCTGTGAAAAATATCTGGCTGCTCAGCTTTCTTCACCAGTTAGTCACCAAAGTTGTCTTTCTGCCGTTTGTCACCAGGAGGTAGTGTGTAGTGGGTTTATCAATCATTTAAAACGGTTACCTGCTGTTGCTGGAAACTGGGTGACTGAAAGTGAGTGACTGATTGAGAATGAAGTATACAGAAATTTTGCAGATGGTAAACCAAAACAATGAGCTGAAAGAGGCTAAAATGTTCAGTAGTGCTTGCAGAGTTTTGTGATAATTCCCTGGGATTGTCATTGGGAGCGACCCCTTTCAAATTACACAAGGATTGATTCATTGTTGATGTGAAAATGTGATTAGTGGAGCTAAAATAATCGTAAGAGACAAGGGAAAAAAACACAATCAAATCTACCAAGGTAGTGTGTTTGTTACCTAATTAGGCAGTTAGGCCACAACAACTCCTTCCAAAGCTACAACAGTTTATTCTTTAATGTGATCAAACGTCTTATTTGGGAGCCAAGGTTAAAAATAAAAATAATTTTAAAGTGTTAAACTTAAAAATGTGATTTGGAATTTTTTGGGGCAAGATCGACAGAAACAAAGATGCCAATACACAGTTACTTTGTATGACAACATACTAAATAAATGTAGACCCTAACAAAGGTGGGTTTTTTATTGTGTAATGATGTTTACATAATTTCCAGCGTATTTTAAATTAAACACCAAAAAATCTGATCCTCCAACAAATGTAGTGTGAAAATAGTATGCCACTTGTTTACAAATATTGACCTAATTTAAATGTTTTAAGATAGACTCTTTCTATGAGTTATTGAGTATTAGCTTTCACTGCTTAAACAGTACAAGAAGTGACTGTGTAGTGAAGGACTGCTCTGCAAACACTGGTCTGGCGTACTCGCTGTTGTAGGGACTTTTGTGTGTTTTTAAGTGGTCAGCATTTTGGATTAAGGTCAGAGTGACTGAGGGTGATGATGTCAATTCTGACGTGACTGACAAAGAGAATTGAGGGAGCCAAACTTGATAAATAAGATGTAAGGAGGCTATGTGTAGAATTCAAGAGAGATAGAATATAGATAATGAGAAGAGGGATGGATAAAGAGAAAGATAAAAAAGGAGTAGATCAGTACATCTAGAGTAGACAAAAAGAGTCTTTCTTGCTTGTCAGACATGGTAATCTGTAACAGTGTTTGTCAAATAAAACCAGTTGCACTCGCACTGTGTGTGTTTTTAAACAAGGAGCAATTGACTTGTAAAGAAAGAGTGTGAACCTTTTTGTTTGCTCAGTTGCTCTCTGTGGTTTCTAGAGCTCCATTCCCCACAAGACAGTTATTATCTTATAGCTGTGTATCCAAAATCTGAAGTAATCCATCTTTTTTTCTATGTATTAGGCAACATCCACACTACTACGTTTTTGTTTTAAAACTGAGGTTCAAAGCGAAAACAATCTCCGTCCACACCTGCGTTTCACCTGTCTGCACTAATATGTTACTCTTGAGTTTTAAAAGGAAAACGGTGTCAACCGCGTTTTCAAACTTCTCCATTTTAGGAGTTTGGATCTGTCGTTTTAGTCTGGACGGCGGTTGCAAATGTAGCAAAAGGTCTGCGTTTTAAAACGAAAACGTAGTAGTATGGATGTAGCCTTATAATGCTTCATTAATTCATATTCCTGTAAGTCAGTGAGATCTATATTACTAATAATAATAAGCCAAGGTGTTTGATTTATTTTTAACTGCTCCAAATTTAGTGAATAGGGTGTGACTTAATCTTCTCATTTCAGTCCCAAATCTAATTGTCAGTATTGTATTATGACACAACTCCAACAGTACATAGATTATATAATATACACCTGTGTTCTCAGGAGTTTTAAACTGCTGTTTGTGAGTCATCTTGTTTCAGCACGTTCACTGTGCCCTAGTTAATCTTTCTCTCATCTCTTTTTCTGTTTGCTGCTGTCTTTCTTCCCCTCTGTAGGCAGTCTGTTGGAGACTCCATATCCTTTCAGCCCTGGGACCAGTCCAGAGCCTACATCCCCTGTCATTCCTGTGGTCAGTCCAGAAACAGCATATCCCATCGGTCAAGTGCAACACAGTGATGTTAATGTGGACTCTCAGAACTCAAACACTGAGTCAGTTGCCTGCACCTCAGGGCCAGTTACCCAGGGACCCAGACCCCATTCTGCCACACTAACCATAACCTCAGACACCAGGCCTACCAGCCCACCTGGGCCTACATGTATCTCTGAAGCTACAGACAGGATAGCAAAAAATACCAACTTCACTACAGAACATCTGACCTCATCCACAGGTCCTGTTTTCAACCATGGGCTCACATGCGCCAGTTCATATTCAGGACCTATCACCTCAACTGCAGAGACATTTACAGTTACTGCTTGCACCACAAGGCTCAACACTTTCTTTGCTTCCGATGGTACAGAGTCCACCTCCTCCACAGGACCTATAACCTCAAATTGGGAACACATTACCTCCACTCCAATGCCCACTTGTGTCTCAGTCTCCACCTGCGCCACAGGGCCTATTCCAAGCCCTGCTCTGCTGGAGTCTCTCGAGCAGTTGGCACAAAGAGGAGATGACACTCACCTTCCACAGTACCTTCACCAGGTAACCTGTCTGTCTTACTTTCTGAAACGTGTATCACTGTATCAGTAGATCATTTGAACAGACACTCTGGTCTTTAGTGGTTTCTTAATGTTTTTCTTGCTGACTTTCTGTCATTTTAGTCTCTTTAAACTGTTACTCCCATACTAGTTATTAAATTACTGTTATCCACTCGACCCCATAATCAGCATGGCACTTTGTACCCTGAGGCTTGGGTGTCTTGAGTGCACACAAAGACAAAGCAATCAAGCATATAAACCACATGCACATAAAAAGCATATGCTCTCTTTCTCTGCGCGTTTCTCTGTCACAAAAAGACATGCATGACAGGACTTGAATGTTATAGGGTGTGTGAATATTTCAGTTTGATTTAGAAATCACGCACACCGGAGCTAACCTTACTTTCAGGCAAACAGGTGTGTGTGTACGGGGGGGTGTTCATGAACACAGGTGTGCTTCTGCCTCTTTTACAAATATTTTGGTAAAATACTGTAGCTAATGATTTCAGGGTGTGTTGTGAAAGCAAGACTACTGAAACTACTGAATCATGATGTTGGCAGTGTGGGGAGAAAAGAGTTTCTAACAGCACTATAACAGCAAACACTGCTTTAAGCAAGATGCCGAACACAACCTCTTGTTATTAATACGAAGCTTTGCTCCTGTACTACAATTGCGATAGTAAAGAAATCGGATTACAGCTGTTTAAAGTGTCATTTCATGATGCATGTGTATTTGCAGGTGTGTGTGTGTTTGTGTATTGACGTACGTATACACGTACGTCAATACACACACAAGCCTCACAATAGTATATTGTGATAACTGTTAAGATATTAACAGTCTTTCTGCTGTCACCAGTCTGCGCTTTTAAAGAAATTTCACTTACTAAAAAACGCTCTCCTCTGACAGCAGCTTTACAACAGGTACACAGGTCTACAATTTGTCTAAGCTTAACCCAACAATCAAAAGCAATTATTTGCAGGTTTAATTAAAGTTGAAGATTAAAGGTCAATAATCATTTGCGGCTTTGTTTTGCACTAATTTCTGGTTTCCGCCTACACATCAACAATGATTACAAACATATTCGTGCCCGCTGCTGTTACAGTGAGGACGTGACATGACCAACTTTAAGTCATAAAAAATGAGAGGTCATGTAGATGGCCTAAATGTAGCAGTGCTTTTTGTTGCTGAACATCGCATTTAAATCTCTTTGCTTGGTCCTTGTGGACTGCATTGTCAAAGTTCCTGCAGGGCGCTCATTTGCATCATTTCATTAACAATGGTGAATGGTGAAAGTTTGCGAAGCCAACACCAGCGTCATAAATATGAATGGTTAGGAAAAGCCAGTGTGGTGGGCCAAAGAATGGACAAATTATTCAGACGTCATTGATTTAATTAGTTGTATTTATTCTATTGAAGTGTTTTAGGTCACAAACATAATGTGCCAAACATACTGATCAATATTGAAAGGTAGGGGAAAAGCAGGAGAATATATATGTATTTTAACATTGATGGATGATTGATAACAGTGATGGTTGTCCTATTTTTGGAGAAACAAAATCCTGAATCTTAAAATTGGACTGTACTTTTGGTGGATAGGTGTGCCTCATGGTGTAACTGATGTGTAAATATTGTAAAAAAAAAACAGAAAACAAATTTAAACTCTTTCCATCTTCATATCTGAACCAGCACAGTTGGCTCCAGAGGTCATTCAGTCGTCACCGCCCCTCAATTCATCAGAAATGCGAGAGCCTTTTGTGCCCTCCTTTCCTCTCTCTCTCTCTCACACACACACACTTCTCTTGTTCTGTGATCAGCTGAGCAGCATGAAAGCGACACTGGCTGAAGAGAGGTATCTACCGTGGTCTCGTTTTTCTGTCCTGCTTTTCACTTTCATTTTCACTCACTCTCCTAAATTCAAGGGCCTAACTATTTTATTATGTTCCTGAGATCGGATTATATATTTTCTATCATTTTTAATGATTATAGAAGTCACCGCAGCCGTAGCAGTGCAGTTCCAGCTCTGTATAGTGTGGTGTTTTATGTTATCTATGTCTCTCTTGGTGTATTGTTTTGTACTTTGTCTGATCTTGTGTGTCATCGTCAGGGTCCATTGAACATGAGCAATATTTTGAGTTTGGTTTCAAACCCCAATGGAGCTACTTTACCTGACAGCTTGTGTGACATAACTGAGAATGAAAAAATATTTTAAAAGCATGCACTTTAATAAAAGTTCTAATCCCTCTCTCTCTCTGTCTCTCTGCAGATTGCTGAGGCCTTTGTCCTTCACAAAGACTGTATCCTTATGTTAGTGTCTGTGTGTATTGGGGCTGGGTGAGGGGGTAGGGGTGGCTTTTATTGTAATTTGTACTGTGAGTGTTATACTCTTATCTCCTGTACATTTGCTTACCTTGCTGCTTGCCTGCTCGTCCATACATGCGTTTTGATTGTGGTTTTCTTTTTATTTACTTCTACTACTTGTCTATGTTTTTTTTTTTTTTATTTATTTATTTTTTTATTTAAACGTAGAGTTTGAGGATTTGGAGTTGTTGACTTGTCGCATTAAAGCTACAGTAAATTACTTGATGCCTCACTGACTTTACACACATTGTGATTAAAAAGAGAGCAAGAGATTAGAGAATAGACAGAGGACAGAAGAGTGAAAAAGAACTTCTCTGGGAAAAGAGAAAAGGAAGCAAGGAAGAGACAGCATGCATAAGAAGAACATGAAGAGGGGAAACGGAGAGAGGAAAAGCACCAGTAGCTGAGCTGGTTTATACAGAAAGCCCAGAGGCTCACAAGGCAGAGAGGCAGCGAGAAAGGAGGCACATACGCTGAGGAAAGATAGATATCGGATTAAAACTCAGATCTGACAGGTAAGAAAAGCTACAGTATGTTTCCAAAATAATATACTAAAAAGATATTAGCATTTACATATAATTTATGAGAACACTAAAATAATGATTATCAAGTGACCCTGTACCCTGTTGACGATGGATGGATGGATGATCCTTTTTAGTGAAATAAAATTATGCCAACCAGCTAAACCTTTTAGCTGTTCTAAAGGTTCTTCTTCTACTTATGGTCTACATTATGTAGACCCTTGACTGTAACCAAAGAGCCTTCTGTTTTGACATTGAAATGTTGATTGTCACTGTACAGTGCATACCAACAACCTGAATACTTTACAGACACACTCACAGAAAGAGACACCCTCACACAAATCCACCCATACATTTACAGCCAATAAAGACAAAATATTAAACAGAGTAGACGGAAGAGATGGGGATCCATGAAATGGAAGAAGAAACGCAGGAGAGTGAGCATGAGAAATTACTGGAAATTTTAACAGAGGTTTAATCAGAGGAAAGAGACGCAGTGGGATGGAAGAAATGAAAGAGGCAAAGAGAAGTGGAAAGCTAGCTTAGCTACGTCATGCACGCATAGAGGGTTAGTTAGAGAGAGAGAAAGCGTTGAGCCATGTCAAAGAAGGTTTGTCTTTTGGCTGCTCATATCTATAAACATAAAAGACTGCATGCTGGAGCACTTATCTCCCTCTGTTTTGGCCTGAATATGTTTCCTCCTCTCTCTGTCCCTCTTATTGTTCTCCTATTTTTTTTCAGTCTCACTTTCTGTTCTCCCTTTACTTCTGTCAGCTGTAACGGTTCCTGAGCAGAAAACCAGTTGTAAAGCAACCGGTTTTCTGTAGGACCTGTAGAGTGTGTGTGTGTGTGTGTGCGCGCGCGCGTTGTATTTCTTAACCTGTGATGTTCAGACCAACGGGCGTTATGGTGCATCCAACTAGAAAGAGACTATCACCAGAGAGTATTGGACAACCTGAATGCGCTACAACAACAGTGGGGTAACACATGCATACACAACACACACATTTCAGATGCATGCATGCACAAATGTAGTGTATATTTTTGTCTGTGTAACAAAATACTTTTAATGATTTAATATAATATGGGTTTCTTTACATATTATTGAATATCATCCTTGTCATTGTATGTGTATGACTACAGCCTCTGTGTCTCGCCCATTGGATCCCAGTAATGTACAATATATTTAATGTAGTTTCAGTGATCATAAAATGTAAAATTCCATCAGGAAACATTTATGAATATGGACTCAGATAGCTCAGCTCTTAGAGGCTTCTTCATAGTTATAACCAATGCTTTTAACTCTCTGCATCTCTTTGTGTCTCCGTCTCTCTTAGAGGGTCAGGGTAGAAAGACTTCCTCCGATCTGGCAACCCCACATCTGGACACTCTTAAACACATCTGCCAGACACACAGTCGGTCAGTCTGTATGCATGTGTGTGTGCTCTTTGCATTTCTATGTTTTCTTTGTGTTGTTTGCATTTATGTGAGTAACTTTTGCATCTAGGGTGTTTTTAAACCACAAACCAGTCCAACATTTTGGGAAATATGCTTGTTCACTGTCTTAACCAGACAATAAGATCAATTTCATTACAGAAGTAGGTCTGATATGTGTTTGACTTAGTTTGGAAGAAAAGGGGAGTTTCATCAAAACTTACATACAACTTAAATACACCTTCCAGTGACTACGGCTAATATGATACATGTTTTATTCCAATGTTGTGGCTTGTTAATTAGCAAACTAGTCACCATCTCATGCAAATTTGGCAATGAGATGCTGCGCACAGTCACTCCATTTAGCAACTTATGGTCAAGAAATCACTAACATGTAATTCCTTACTCCTTTGCTCTTTGTGACTGAGATACATGTAAACAAGACCTCTTTGGATTTATAAGAATGCATATTTTTTTCTCTTAAAACTGAGCAATGTTGTTTCTCCTACTTTTTTGTCTTTCTACTGTTCCCTAACCTGTCCTGTTCTCATCTTACTGTAGTTAAGATTGTATACAAGCATATTTACCCAACTGTCAGACACTTTCTTTAAATGTACGGCATGTTAAGGTAGACTACAATATGTGTGGTGGCTTTTAAGTTGTTGCAATATTCCAGAAAATGTTGATTTCA
>NC_060169.1:23510896-23558983 GCF_021292245.1 Micropterus dolomieu
CGCGCGCGCGTTGTATTTCTTAACCTGTGATGTTCAGACCAACGGGCGTTATGGTGCATCCAACTAGAAAGAGACTATCACCAGAGAGTATTGGACAACCTGAATGCGCTACAACAACAGTGGGGTAACACATGCATACACAACACACACATTTCAGATGCATGCATGCACAAATGTAGTGTATATTTTTGTCTGTGTAACAAAATACTTTTAATGATTTAATATAATATGGGTTTCTTTACATATTATTGAATATCATCCTTGTCATTGTATGTGTATGACTACAGCCTCTGTGTCTCGCCCATTGGATCCCAGTAATGTACAATATATTTAATGTAGTTTCAGTGATCATAAAATGTAAAATTCCATCAGGAAACATTTATGAATATGGACTCAGATAGCTCAGCTCTTAGAGGCTTCTTCATAGTTATAACCAATGCTTTTAACTCTCTGCATCTCTTTGTGTCTCCGTCTCTCTTAGAGGGTCAGGGTAGAAAGACTTCCTCCGATCTGGCAACCCCACATCTGGACACTCTTAAACACATCTGCCAGACACACAGTCGGTCAGTCTGTATGCATGTGTGTGTGCTCTTTGCATTTCTATGTTTTCTTTGTGTTGTTTGCATTTATGTGAGTAACTTTTGCATCTAGGGTGTTTTTAAACCACAAACCAGTCCAACATTTTGGGAAATATGCTTGTTCACTGTCTTAACCAGACAATAAGATCAATTTCATTACAGAAGTAGGTCTGATATGTGTTTGACTTAGTTTGGAAGAAAAGGGGAGTTTCATCAAAACTTACATACAACTTAAATACACCTTCCAGTGACTACGGCTAATATGATACATGTTTTATTCCAATGTTGTGGCTTGTTAATTAGCAAACTAGTCACCATCTCATGCAAATTTGGCAATGAGATGCTGCGCACAGTCACTCCATTTAGCAACTTATGGTCAAGAAATCACTAACATGTAATTCCTTACTCCTTTGCTCTTTGTGACTGAGATACATGTAAACAAGACCTCTTTGGATTTATAAGAATGCATATTTTTTTCTCTTAAAACTGAGCAATGTTGTTTCTCCTACTTTTTTGTCTTTCTACTGTTCCCTAACCTGTCCTGTTCTCATCTTACTGTAGTTAAGATTGTATACAAGCATATTTACCCAACTGTCAGACACTTTCTTTAAATGTACGGCATGTTAAGGTAGACTACAATATGTGTGGTGGCTTTTAAGTTGTTGCAATATTCCAGAAAATGTTGATTTCACAACACAGTAATCAATCTACTTCGAATGTGCTTATTATCTTCTATTGTGCTTCTGTAATAATGAGTTTGTGTGTGTGCTATGTGTACATGGGGTGTAGCGTGTGTCTGTTATGGAGTGTGCTCATGCAAGTGTAACAAATTAGTCAAAGTCCCCTTTGGCAGTTTTCAATATTTAATAGGAAGTCCTCTGTGTACTATACCTGCCAGACACACACATACACACCTGCACATTCTGTAAGACCCCACACATGTGTGTGCATCTGTGTGTGTGTGTCTGTCTGCATGACTAAGAGCATGGATGTCTATGTGTGGGGTGAGCACTGCAGTTATAGTTTAAACATATGGCCCTTTGCTGCTGCTGCAGCACTTTCAGACATTTGAGCCATCACACGGCTAGGGTTTCACTTCGCTTAACACACACACACACACACACACACACACACACACACACACACACACACACACACAGTCACCACACACACACACACACACACACACATGTTCTACTAGCCAGGGAAATGTGTTCAGGCTAATATTAGCTCAGGAGAGTAGAGAAGGGTCACTCATCTTTCACGTCTTCATTTACTAAAAGCAAGAACAGACCTTCATTGCTTTGACCATCTCACTTTGTCTTTCTTTCTCTCTTCTGTTCATAGACCAAGAGCTAGAGATGCTGTGGTAAGACATTCATCATTTCTGTTTCTGTGTGTGTGTGACAGAGAGACAATGTACATACAGATAAGATAAGGGAGGATGAATGTGGATTTTGCATTTCAAGTGACTCACTGATGTAACTTACACATTACTAAACTGCGTAGTTTATGTAAATGTGGTAGTGTATCATGTATTTATGTTTCTGTGTGTGTGTGTGTGTGTGTGTGTGTAGTGTGCATCTCTGAACCTTTTGAGGCCTTCATTTGAAGAAGGTGGTGCACTGCCTCCACATACCTCAGGTGAGTGAGTGGGTGGCGTAAAATTATATCAGTGTGTGTGAGTATTGTTGGTTGTTTTTTTGCATGTTTTAGACCATTAACTTACAAACCACTTATACTTAGATTATGGCGAACCAAACTGGAAGATTTCATATCATATTGAAATACATAAATCAGTTGTTCTCGGAGGGTAGGAATGTCCTAACTCAAGGTCCACGTACTTGCTTTTTCCAGAGCTTTCAACTAACAGGAGAATAAACTTTCAGCCACATCTCCTGATTCAGTTGAATGTTTTGGAAAAAGCTGGTAAGTGGACAACAAGGAACTTTCACTTTTATCTTGTAAAGTGTTTAGTTATAATGTAATTCACATGTGATTTGTAGTAATTAGATTGAAGACATGCAAAGCAATCTGTATGTGTCTGAAAGCTCTTATTTAAAGGTGGAGCATGCGATTCTGGAGAAATATGGTACCATGACATTGAGCGAACAATGACACAGAAAGTAATGCAACTAACGTTAGCTAAGGTGTGGATAAGCAAACTGTCGCTACAGTTGCTGTTGCAAAGCTAACATGCAGACATGACGAGATGCTTCTAGAGCCAGCATACTAGCTCCAGACTGCGATACTCACAACTCTCCTGTTGCTATAGCTAAAATCACAACAACAGCATGTCTTGGTGAAATAGAAAATAAGCTGGAATAGTGTTGTGTGGCGAGGTGCAGGCCACTTTGTTGTTGTATGTTTCCCATTTACGGAGCCTGAGATGGATTTTTTTTCAGCACACACAGAACAGACAGCTAATGGACTGTGAGGAGATGCTCGCTGAATATGGCAAAAAGACATGTATGGGATTAGAATTGCTTTCACCACCTTTAAGTCATGACATTTTTTCCAGTTGGTTGTATTTTAAGAAAATCCAATGCAAGCAGCTCCCATTGCATTATCAACAGTGTTGATATATGTATTTTAAGAGGTTTTATGTCTATCTGTTGGGGACATTGGGTTCATATTTGAGAGCAGTTCTCCCCTGCAGATAGTAAAGAAATTTCTGTCACTGTAGAGTATTTATTGTGACAAACTATTGTGATTTATTGTGACAAACTATCAAAGTGCACAAATGCCTTCACGTTCAGTAAACTCCAGCAAGAGTTGTTTTTATTCACTCTTTATTTTTTCTCTGTCCCCCTTACTGTCACCCCTCTCACTACACCAAACTCAACTCTCTTCCCCTACTCTCTGTTTCTCTTTCTCATCCAGCCTGTCAGGTTGGCAGAGGGACAGAGCAGAGAGCAGGCGACTCCTCATGTTCTCAGAGCAGCCAAACAGTCATACCGTCCATTAATTTGGCTGATGGGCTCAATTCGCCTGAGATCTCAGGAAAGGACAGGGGAGACCCAGACAGGGATTTAGAAGGGAGGGGCTGTTTCCATGGAGCTCAGCTGACTGACAGGCAGGGCAGCAACAGAGAGGGAGGAGAGGCAGAAGGAGGGGTAGGATACACCATTTCAGTCATAGGAAATGAACTGCACCCCTGTACAGCTGGAGAAATGGATCAGTCCAAGCCTGCAGAGCAGCAGGGAGGAGATTTAGGTCTAGCACAGGAAAGGGAGGCAAAAAGGGAAGAAGAGGAGAGGGACGTGGAGGAGGCAGCCGAGGCTTTGGAGATGGAAGATGAGGGAGAGGATGACGAGGAGGAGAAGCAGAAGGAAGTAGACTTTCCCTCTTGTCAGAAAGCTCTCCCAGTGGAGACTCTGGTCGGCGGGGCAGAGGTGGAGGTACAACAGCTGCACCAGGAAGCCCTAGCTGAAGAGAAGCTACATGAGGACACCCAGGTCAGAATTTGTTGGCTACTTAGCTTTGAAGATATGTTTTTACCAACCATATTAAAAGAAAACCAAATCAAAGTAAATATCGTGAAATGCAATCAATATTTTAAAGTCTGTTGTTTCCATTAATTACCAGTATCATAGTTTTGAGATGATGACTTTTTGTTCTAGGTTTTTGAAGACAAGGTGCTAATTCCAGCTCATGCTAACTACTCAGTTCCTCTATTTACCTACATAAAACCTGTCACTTCCCTCTAGTAGTCTAGATTATTTTTTCCTGGATACAACCTACTCATCACTGGGTGTTTTGAACAGCAGATTTATCAGCTTTCACTATCTTCTACATTTCAATTAAGAATCAGAATTATGTTATTGCAGTCCAATAGAGAGACAGTAACAAAAGCGATTGCTGTCTCCATAACTGCACATTGATAGTTATTTTAGATTGATAGTTATAACTGCATTCCATTATCACTTCAGAGCACTACGACCAAGGAGGCCAACCTTCCTCAAGAGGCTCATATGAAGCAGCAGGAGCAGTGTGAGGAGGAGGAAGAGGAAGAGGAGGAGTACGATGTAGAGCAAGTGGACATCATCAGAGAAGCTGCCTCACTGGATGACATGGCTAAACTCATCACTGTAGAGGAGGTGTGTACGTTATCATGCGTTTCTGTGGACAAGTAAGGGAGAGTAACCATGACAGACTTTTCATATGTTTACCAAGTTATGCTACATTCATTAATTATTTGTAGATGCATTTGCATGGATGCTTGTGTGTATATATGTGGAGTTGGGATTATAGGTATGTATTTAACCTGGCACAATTTGTCTTCCTTTCAGCTTTAGAGTCTAAGGTAATAACTATTTAACTGAAAAAAATGAATGACATCCTCAAAGTGATGTTTTGACAACCATTTTAAGGCTTGTGTTTAACTGTCTCCGCATATCTAAGGCCTTTATAATGGACTGCATGGTGCCCTGTTGAGCAGCCTTAATGGTATTACCTATCCATTACTGTGATACACAGGCTGTGGACTTGTTTTGCAGATGTGGAAGCCAATTTGACCTTAAGCTCTTCTATACTGAGAGAATTAGACAGAAAATAGGAGAACTGAAAATGTCATGCACTGCAGCAGGTTTACTGTATTGTAATTCTGATCTGATTATGTCAGAATGGATGGATTCCTGTATTTGGTTTCATATCTGTGTCCAGTGTGTTGAGGAAAAAAGTTTCTATTTTAGATTTATTCAACACTGATTGTGACATTACTTGGTTCAAGCGCTGGTTACTTTTTTTTTTTTCATAGTTAAATCTCTGTGAAAGAGAATAGCACAGAGCGACATAAATGAAAGAGAGGTAGCTGCAGAGAGAAACTTAGTACATGGAGCAGAGTTAAGAACTGAGGCACAACGCTAAACAGAGAAATGGACCGCTTTTATCATATGCAGGATGTAGAGCAGCCAGGGAGATATTGTTTAAGCGGTGGTAGCTGTAGTACTTGAAAGTAGAAGTTCATTTTGGTCCCCTGTTTTGGATCTCTGTAATGGGTCCACACAAATTGTCTAAATTTATGAAAAAACGTAACTATAAACTGAGTGAACATTGTATCTGCAGTACTTATTTCAGACTTAATAGGCTTTTTAATTTTTGAAGAATTAGACTAGGGCTGGATAATGTGGCCAAAAATGATATCACGATAAAAAGTTTCATATCTTTTGTTATTGATTATTATCACAATAAGTAAAAAATCGTTATTTCTTTCGAGTTTAAAGGCTGATTTTTGCTCCTGAGTGAAAGTTGAAGAAACCTTATGGTTAATTGTAGTTTAAACTCTTCTTAATGGTCAACACTTGATGCCAAACAGTGGATCACTTCACAAGTCTGAGGTAGAACACTCAAAACGATTATGATAAAATCTTTGTCAACAAAAAATCCTTTTTCCTCAACAAAATAAACATCTTAATAAAAAAATTTCATGTGTGATTCAAGTGAGTAAAGTCAAACATTTATTGAATATTTATTGAACATTTCTTATATTGTTATTGAAAAAAATTATTATATTATGAATTAAAATTGCGATAATTATTGTTATTGTATTATTGTCCAGCCCTAAATTAGACTCAGCACAAAGAAATTCAGAGAACTCAGTGTTTCTCACATTATAATCTGCTTCCTATTTAAAGGTTCATAAACGACAGGGTTTAGTCACCAATAGAGAGGTTGTAACTCATCTGTGATCAGTCAGCTGTGTACCCTCCCGGTTGTTAGTCAGCTCAACTTTGTCAGCGGTCTGACTGTAAATCCCAGCCTTTCAGATGACATTCAGACTGAATAAAGGAATCATCTTCCAAGGTCTGTGTCAGGCAGCATGTAGAAGACAACATTATGACTACATGACGTTAAGCAGTAGTATAACTAAATATGTCAGGTACTCTGCCTGATTTTGATCTACCCCCATTTGGCCAGTTCCCTTTATTAATGTATTTTGAACACTTTTGCGTTGAGCTTGGGATGAACATTCGAGGTCTAATATGCTTCTCTCGTGGGAAGCGGGTCCTGGTACAGTATGAATGACTGTAAATCTGTTGGTAGGAGCATTTGTTAGTGATTAGTGATTGTGTGATGTGCTGACACCTGGTGGACATGCCCTGTGAGGAACACTCCTTGTGTACTCTTCCTCGTACACAGTGTTGTCACATATTTTTGTTTTGTTTGTTTCGCTTCTCAGATGTGTCCTACCCCTGGACTGGTCTCAATATTGAAAAAGCGAAGTATATTTGTGGACAATGTGAGTGTGTCTGCCAGCTCACAGACCCGACCTGCCAAAAGACGCGTCCACTTCAAAGTCCCTGATGAAAGCTACGAGCAGGGTGTGTTTGTGTGCTTTACTACAAATGAGCTAATTCATAACATTGGCAGGATTAAATTTAAGGCTAGGTAATCTTCAACAAATATCCATTGTGACAACCCTGTCAAAAATAGTTCTTCTCTAATCTTTATTATTAGTCGACTGCTCCGTAACTTCCCTCTAACACCCTGTATCTCTCCTCTGTCTCTCTTTCTCTATAGAAGTTGGCAGTGGGGACTCCTGCCTGCTTCTCTTCCTGCTTTGTCTGGTTACTGTAGTGATCAGTGTAGGTGGCACCGCCCTTTACTGTGCTCTGGGTGATGCCCACTCTTCAGTCTGTCAGGACTTCTCCAGAAATGCAGACTTCTACATTGGCCAGATACAGCGCGGGATAGCTCACGTCCAACATTGGTTTACCCCCGGGTCATAGCAGCAAACAGTTTGTCAACATTGTGGCGCCACGGGCCTTAATATTCATCACTGTAGGTTCCAGCAGTTCCTGCTTCTCCCTGGGACAATGTTTTCTGAGGTAATGGTGCCAGCCAGCTGCTGCAGTCCTTGGCGCTATGTGGAGCAAGTAGCTATTACGCTGCCTAATTGGCTAAATTATTATATCAGATATGGTTGGCATTTGTTAGCCTGCTCTACTGCATTTTTAATGTTCTTTGAATACAATCCCAGGGTTCAGTGACACTAAAAGTTGTAGGTCAGATGTCCCTTTACAACACTAGTTTGAAAGGGAAAGCAGAGCGGAGAGAAACGGTGCATAACTGGAGAATGGAGACTGCGTAACAGAAGAGGAACAACTGACCTCTTTCAACCCTGTCCAGATTAAATAGGTTATAAATTCTCAAGCTAAGTCTAAAAATTCTTAAGTGTCCTATTGAAGTAGCTGACCGCTGTCTCCGCACACACATTCACTGTCAGCCAGTGATACTGAAGTCTCAAAAGTCACTGGTAGATAAATCAACCATGACTGGATAAAAACTTTCACTGACTCACACTGGACTCCCAAGACTCAACTCCCTCAGCTGCAACCGACAGAGACGTAAAAAAAAGATATATATATATATATTAGTGTGTGTAATGTATAGTTTGTTAACAGGAAGCATAGAGATGCTTTCTCCATACGCACACACACACACACACACTGCACAAATGGGACATGCCCATTTACTTTTTAACAGCGGCAAACACTAGTGTTGCTTTTACTGTTGACTTTTTTAAATCACAAATGAAATTTTAAAATGAACAAACCATTCTGTGGTCTACTACTTGGAATGAAATCATCATGTCTTAATCAACCTTTGAATGAATGTTTGGAGTTTAATGTGAAACTTTGCTTTGTGTCCTCTGTGGGGCATTTATATATTGTCAGAAAAAAACTGAGTGTTATTTTGGTATTTATCAACATTGAGCTGCTTTATGTAGCATATGCAACATGTACAGGAACACCACGCACCTCTGTACATACTGTCAGAAGAATGTTTAACATGTTGCACACAAGACTGGTACGATTTTGTTTTTAGGATATTGCAATATTTTTTTGCGCATTGTTGTTTTAGACTACATGTAGGCTTTATATGGTTTGATCAGAAACAAACAAACAAAAACATGTCCACAAACTGTTTTCAGGTTTTCAATGTGAAAAGTACATGCAAGTGAACATTAGTTATGAACAGAAAATACTAGCTTCTGGCTAGGTATGGAATAATTTCAGTCAAAAAACCCTCAGAAATGAGAATTTTACTATTAATGTTGAAAAGAATAATTATTCAGAGTACTTTAACAGTACAGGCCTTGATGTTGATGGGATCATCTGTGTCAGTCCAGCTCTGCCTGCCTGTGTGTTTGCTCTTAGGGATTCTTGGCATCGTCTTAAGTGTTGGTTTTCTCTGTAAACTAACTTTTTGCCACCACTTGGTCTTCTTAAAGAGTTATCTAATTTACTTCTGCCATTTTGTGTGTCGATTGTGTTTACATCTACTTAAAGTTTAGTGCTGGTTTGATAAGATGTTTCACTGGGTGGAGTACTAATTTTCCTTAGTCAGGGAAAATACTCACACTTGAAACCAACAATTATTCTGACACCAGTGCTTTAACTCTTTATTTCTAATCATTTTAAAGAAATTTTTAAACTCAAATTGTCTTATTGGAGTCATTTTATTGCTTGATCTCACTGTTTGCTTAGTCAGGGCTCTATACTTTTTAGGTTTTATTTCAACATATTGCAATGTTTGGTGTTGTTTTTTCCTTTCATTTGGTGTAATAGTGAAAGCTATAAAAAATGCCCCAGAAAAACCACATATCTCACGAAGGTCTTACTTGTCAGGATGGAAAAAAACTATCAAAGAGAAGTGTCTTACCTATGCATTTATAACAGTTTAAGATAAAACCATATTATCTTTCTCTTGTGGTGTGTCACTCACAAAAAAAATGAAAATTAGTTTGAGATATGAGGTTTTCCTGGGATGTAAGAGATGCTAGATTGATTCTTTTGCACATGTCGTCTGGCCGGTTCAGATGACTATCAATCGGAAAACAATTTGTTTAATCTTCTAGATGATTTTAATTATTTATAATACAATATATATGTAAAGAGTAGGAGGTTAATGGGGAAAAAAAAAGATGCTTCTTTTATTCTCTTTGCTTTATTGTCATTGTACATCATTATATCGCCATTGTTCTTGAGGAGGATTTGAATTTCTTATTTTTAACCTAACTCTTCTAAAAACCGTCATCTGGGTCATCATTATATGTTGTTCATGTTCATTCATTTTCCCTTATCAGTTACTGAAGATGATTTGAAACTGCTGAGTTTGTGCTACTGCTGTCATTATCATCCTCTTCGCACACACAGATTGTTAAAAGGTAAATTTGATCAGATATGTTTTCATTTGTTTTACCAGAACATGAATGAATGAAAAGTCATGATTGTCAGTTACAACTGTGTACCACTGTTATAAAGCTGATGAAAGGCATTTTATGAATTCTTTGATGAACTCTTTCACTTTGTTCTTACAGATTGTAATAAGAAGATGAGGTTTTTATTTTTTGTTGTTATTAAAACACATCTTCCCTGTTTTGTCTCCTCTTAAAGCCATTTTAAAAAGCTTTTTGTGAGCCTCTTCTGACCGTTGTTGAAGCTGATGTGAAAACTTTCCCAGTTTCAGTGTGCAGAGATTAGTTTAAGTAGGCCGTCTTTAATGTATAGACTAAAACTTAAGGGCTATGGTCACAAAAAAATGTATATGGTCATTTTTAAAAAGTCCTGCACTACATTTCCGTGTATCTCTATTATGTAAGTTATAGAATACGTCTAGCTTCTCTGTTCAAATTTGCAGGAAAATAAACCTGCCACATGAGTCTGAGCTATATCAAGTTTAGATTTGACACATTTATCCAGGGAACTGTTAACTGTGTGTTTGTTCAATCTTTTAATGCTAGTTACATAACTTAAAACTACTTAGAGTAGTGCGTCTATTTTTGATCAGCCCAAAAGGACTCATGTCACTCCATTACTGTGTGACTCTTACTAGCGACCCATGGCCTCCCAAATCAGATTCAAGCCACTAATGCTTTCATACAGAGTGACTACTGGTCTGCACCCAGCTACCTAAACTCCATAAGTTTATGTTCCTTCTCAGCCACTATTCTCAACGAACGCTGCCTGGCTCTGCCAACCCTTCACACAAAGCATTCAATGGTGGAACAAGCTACCACATGCTATCAGACCAGTGATGTCCCTCTCAAACTTGAAGAAGCTCTTGAAAACTCATCTCTTCAGAGAACACTTCCTCTACACCTTTAACATGGGCTTCCTGTGTTCTTCTATCCCCTTACAATTCTCTTGTATTGATTGCACTTTTGTTAACTCTTACTTCTCTCCCTAGGTATTTACCCTGTTGATGCGATATGTGCCATTAGTTCTTAATAGTATATTGCCGCTCTTACTAGTATGTATTGTCAGTTGTAGATCTCGTGCTGTATTTGATGCTTTGTTGATGCTTGTATGTTGTTCCTCAAATGTAAGTCGCTTTGGATAAAAGCGTCTGCCAAATGAGTAAATGTAATGTCTCATCTAATCTCACTAGGAAATCCCTATTGTGGGGTAAAGTCAAACGAATGAGAACAAAGCTTGTCTATGTCAAATTCAATGTGGCTCACTCAAATTCAGATTAGCTTTATTGGCATGAATGTATAATAACAGTATTGCAAAAGCATCATACAAACTACATAAGAACAATGAACCCCATACATTTCATTAAACACTCACTCCCAGAGCCCTGCTCACTACCAGATCAGTTCTTTGAGCATTATGAATTGACATGAGAGAGGATTTTTGTGACTGAATACTATAGTATAGTATGTTAGAACCTAAAATGACAGGACAGTGTCACTGTACAGAGACATATTTTCATTGCCTAGTAGACTCAACAATCTGGATAGAGGGGCATCTGCTCTGTTTACTTCTGTAGGTCTTACCATATTTGTTTGTTTTGATTCGAAGCCAAATCTTGTTTTGACTCAAAATAGCAGAACTTTATTGACATGAAATAGTCTGTATAGTTCACTTCATCTGGTAATCTTCAAGTATCGATTATTGTGCCAGTTTGTTTACTTTTTGTTTACCCGCCTGGAAATGGAGGACTCACAATTAGATAGTGAGGCTGTCATAAAATACTTTTGCATCTGCAGGAAGAAATGCTGGAACTACATTGTCCAGAATGTATTTGTGTTTTCAAGTGTGGTAGCTGGTACCTTGGGTAAGTTTTAACGATAATTAAATGTTGTTTAATGTCGTTAGCATTAACGTTAGCAAATGTTAGGCCTCACAATTTGACCTTAAACATTACAGCTATAAATATATTTGAATGACAGAAACATCAATTGGCAGCTAGCGAACTAATTCAAATAATTTATTCGTTATAAAATACATTTTTAGGGAAAGAAATCAAAATAATGTGAACTTTTTTCTTAATAGTAATTTTAACAGTTTAAAAGAAACACCCCAAATTCACCACAAGTGACAATATTTGGAAACTTTAGCAACATTAACATAATATAACCTACTTGAGTAATTAGCTAAATACCGTCTGTCATTGATCTTTGTTATGATCTGTGGAAAATTAAATTAAAACGCCACATTGTGTTGCCATAGCAAAGCACAAAGCGTCGTCATGGGGATAAGTGATTTAAACATGGCAGCCGAATTAATCCAGTGTTTTCTGCGGCGCTGTTCACTGTGGTGGTTATGTGGGTTAGGAGGATATAGATTATGTTACATGATACTATTTGGGTAGGGACTAAGGATTACATTTTGACACTAGTAAGAATAAACACGTTACACACAACTGCAGCTAGTCATGTTACAAACCAGCGTTAGATCTGATCTCTCCGGGTTAAACAGCGCCATCTAGTGAAGAGTTGGAATCATTGCATTTAAATTACATGACTACTGAAGTGATGAAATGTGACCGTGTGATACCATTTTTGAAGGGACACTGTGGAAACTTTAAACCTCCAGTGCACATACACTGAAAATAGACTTGTTGATGAACAGTCTATTTATAACAGTCATATTTTTGAAATTACAAATATTTACACATACTCACAGGGTTACTCTGGGTTTTTCAATGAGCGAGAAGGACTCAAGAATCTTGAATTTTAAACCATTTATTTGTTTTAATTATAATACATTTTTGTTATTTTCACACAGGTGCTGCTAGTGGCGTGATTGCCAAGACCAACTTTCGTCTTTCAGATTTTGACAAGCTCTACATCCGCTTTCCAGGAGAGATACTCACACGGATGCTTCAGTTGGTTACCGTTCCTCTCATTGTGACAGGTGTGATAACAGGTAAACTAGAGGTGTATTTCTCACTCTCATGGCATTTAAAAGGTCCATGCTGGTGGTTTGGCAGATTTAAGCCCATTAGCCTGCATGTGAATTGTGTATCATTTACTTGTGGTCACAGCGACTATTTCTTTGTTGGAAAGTGGTCCCAATGAATACTACTGCAAAATCTGTACATTATCCAGAGTAACTGGAACACTGTTGTCTGCAAAGACAAGCGTCCACAAACAAACTTCCTGCCACCTCCAGTGTGGCAGTGCAAGACTCAGATATCTCAGAATCTGCTTATGACATCTGCCTACTGGTGAGCTCACCCCAGGCTCACGTTCAGAAATAGTTACAGAAATACAGGGGAATTTCCTCAGTTCCAAGATAAAACTCCATTATTTAGGCAGAGTAAATGTAATAGCTACATATCCTACTCCAAATTCAATACCCCATCTTCAGCATTGTGTGAACTCGTTTGGAAGGGGCTTGAATGTAACAAATTTATAAAAGTCCTGCTCATTGGCTTTGTGTGGAAGTGGGAAAATATGTTTTTTTTTTGTGGTTTGGTTGAACTAACCCTTTAAAGGGGTGATACTGTATTTGCAAAACCACTTCTGGTTCTTTAGCATTATTAAATCATTTTCACATGTACCAATATAATTATAATAAACAACATAGATCTCTATCAAAATGTTCGGCACCAGACTCTGTTTGGATACATTGCAATCACTATCAATTAACAGTACTGTAATGTTTGTGATATGTAAATAATACATTTTAAATTGCAGTGGTGTATATATCTACTCATAAATAACTTTGCTGGTCCTCTGACCTTCGGTTTGAATTGTATGTTCTATATTTTTTTAATAGGAGTTTCTGGTCTGAGTGCTGGTAACGCCTCCAGAAAAATTGTTATGCGTGCAGCAGTGTACTTTGTCTTGACGACCCTTATGTCTGGGGCTGTAGGTAAGAGAGATATATTTTCTATATTTTATGCATATTAATTATCAGGAAATTCAATACTGAGTTTATTTTTGGTTACAAAAGGTCACAGAGCAACTATAAAACACAGAGACAAGAAGACTTGATCATTAATGATAATGCTCAAGCTCTGGTATATTTTATGGTATAATTGCTAATAGTATTTAGCAGAAAAAGTTTTGTGCCAGCTTATTTTGGTTAACCCAACAGCAGTTCTCACAGCAGATCTGGCTTGCACTACATCATGTGTTTCCTCATTTCTAAAAGAATTTTTTAAAGTTTTCCTATTGAATGCAAAAGTGAATAACATACAAGATTTTTAATAAAAAATCTAAGCAAAATCATGTGTAGCATTTACAGTTGTGTCCCTAATCTTGGCATCCTGGCAGGGGAAACAGATTTTTATATTGCCAAAGCATGTGTGAAATAAAAACATGTACATGTGCTATTTCATAATATATACAGATAAGTGAAAAAATATAGAAACAATAATATTAATAAAAGTAGAACTTGCAGTTAAAAAATAAGAATACGTGAAAACTAGGCCTATATAAACACTGCAACATTTATACCATGTTGTATAGTTGGAGCACTATTGAAATAATTGTTTCCATTAATTATCAGCCCCTATAGAACAGCTTTAGCATGAATGTCATTTTTTATGTATTTTATGTGTTGTAGGATTAACATTAGTATTGCTCGTTAAGCCTGGGGTTGCTTACACTGTTGAGACAGATGATGAGGAAGAGTTCATCAATTCTGACACCTTGTTTGATCTAGTAAGGTGAGAAGAAAGTGTCATTATATCTGAGATTAGGTGGTATGATGGTAGATGGTATTGTTTGACTATTCTTTATTCTTTATAGAAACATAGTGCCACAGAATCTGGTTCGGTGTTGCTTACAAAAGGTAGGTTTTTTATTCAGGTATGCCATGTACCACACATTTCCAAGCTTTCCATGATGGAGACGATGTAATATTTATGTGAGAATGTGATCCTTTTTTTTTCTTAGTACAAGACTGAGAAGCTGGAGTTTGAAATAAACATAGAAGAGCCAAATTCTAGCCTGGAAACGGTAAAACCGTTCCCCCTTATCATTATGAAAATTATTTAAGTTTAGATCTGCAGTGATAATTGATAATCTGAACATGAAATTGCTCTCGAACCTCTGTCATTAATGAGTTTCCCGTCTTGTCTCAGAATGCCACTGATGTGCGAGAGGTGGGTCACTTTATAGACGAAACCAACGTGCTGGGCCTGACTGTGTGCTCCTTTTTTTTCGGACTGATCCTCAAGAGGATGGGACAAAGAGGGAAAATCCTTGTGGACATCCTTATCATCCTCAACGAGAACACAAAATATGCGGTTGACCTGATTTTGTGGTACAGTGAAACGGCATAATTGATATAAATGTGGAATAAGAGAATTCCATATGTCAATATTTAATCTATATACATAAATAGAGCAAATATCCTGCAGTGTTGTGTGAGTGTTATACATGGACACTGACTTGGAGAGGTGTATATTACAACAGCAAAATTGTCTTACTGAGAAAACATCGCAGTAGCTTTCACTCTTCTACCCTTGGTTAATCTTGCTTGTGTTTTTAAAGTATTTTAACTAATTATTATATTTATAATTATATTTATTCCTAATCATGTCAGATTTTTCCTTTTGGTTTCTTTTGGAGTAATATTGTAATAGGTATCAGACAATCCCAAATGTTTGATAAGTCATTAAATGATTCCCTTCCTTTTTTAATTTTCTTGTATTCTCTCCAGCTACTTTCCATTAGGACTGATGTTCATGATTGTAAGCCATATTGTTGAGGTTCAGGTCTGGGAAACTACCTACAAACTTGGAAAGTTCCTGGCTGTGGTTGTTGTTGGGTATGTTCTCCTTTCCTCAGTTAGCACTGCTACCAAAATACCAATTTGTTTGTACATTTAGCAGCATTTCTGACCCTCATAGTGACACGTTGATATGCTTAATATCTCTGACAATACTGTTTTGGTGTACTGACTCTCAAGGCATATGGGGACAGAGTGTTTCTGATACCAGCCAACAAAATTTCAAATACTTTGCATGAGAGCAGGAGTTATGGGCCAGTATATTCACTCGCGAAGTTATGAGATCATCTATCACGATCCCTGATGCGGATGTAAACCAAAAGGGTGGCCTGCCCACCAAAAATCTATTGTGTATTAAATTGTGTTACAGGCTCGCAATCCACGGAGTAATAGTTCTACCAACACTCTATCTTCTGTTGGTGAGACGTAACCCATGGTCAGTGATTAAAGGAGTTTCTCCTGCCTTACTGGCTGCATTGCTCACCTCGTCCAGGTAAGATGATTTTTAAGGGGTTGGTTCTTAGTTATTAGCTCTGTGCGTTCATCACCAGCGCTTATTTTTATATCTATCACCAAGGGATTATACTTTATGATTTAATTTAAATGATTAGTGTCACTAAGGAAGGATGCATTGTGTCCCCAAGTTCTGCCACGCTGCCACTCACTTTCCGATGCTGTGAGGCCAGGAACATAGACCACACAATCTCTCGCTTCATGCTGCCCATTGGGACCAACGCCAACTTGGACGGAACGACCATTTATGAGGTGGTCGCAGCGGTTTTTGTTTCCCAACTCAGCAACGTCCATCTAGACTTGAGCGAGTTAATCCTCCTTGTGTAAGTCTCAGTCAGATTACTTTGACACTCACTCTGTTCAGTAGAAAATCATATAAATAATAATGTCTGTATAAATGTAAGTTAAAAGTTCATTATATAAGACATTTAAGATTTAAGTAGTGACTTAAAAATACGTGGTAGAGTTTTATATTTCTGTGTCTTTTTAAATATCCACTTTAGTCGTTCACTGAAGAGTTTGTGTGTTTGCAGACTGACAGCAGCTGTCTCCAGCATAGGTGCAGCACAGATCTCAGTGACAGGAGTGGTGACCACCTTCTTTGTTCTAACTGCAAACACCTTACCTGCGAAGGACGCTTCCACCTTGGTGTTTGTACATTGGCTGCTGTGAGTTGGACCTGTAGTTTGAAGTCTGACATTCACACAAAATCTCTAATGAATAGTTTTGTAAGGAATTACAGCTGCCTTTTCTGCGTCTGGTAGTCAATTGTGAGGAAATCACATATCTGCTTTCATAGTTGAATGTGATTTATGTCTTTCAGAGATCGCTGCAACACTGTTGTTAATGTTTTGGGAGACTGCATCGGTGTGGCACTGGTAGACCAGCTGTCCAGAAAGGAACTGGAAGAAATGGAGAGGCAAGATCAGGACAGGATAAGGTGATATTCTAGATGCCTCAGGATTTTTGCAATTTCATTTTTACTCAGTACATTTGTGCAGAATGTGTGGGTCTCCAGCATTTGTCAGACTTGAAAAAAACACAAGGTGGATAAACAAGAGCGAGGTTTTAAGACATCTTACAGCTAATGTAAACCAGACCCAGTGGACATCAGACATAGATGTTATGGCAGCAGCTGGAGATTGCCCTACATTATACTTTGGAGTTTTCACTGTTTGTATCACACCACTGATAGCTGGGTTGTCTTTTGTCTGAGTAGCACAAGTGACAGTGATATCCAGGGGCACATCCAGAATGACGAGGGCCATTCCAGCAGCTCTATTCAGGCTACTGAGTCCCTTCATACCACACCAGCAATGTAATCACTCTGAGACTACATTACAGTAACCAGGCATCAATTAAATACTTTGACTTTGATTTCTCCAGTGCCAAAAAATTGTGGTATCCCATTGGCTTTTTGTGAAAATGATTATTTGACATATATGGTGTATATATTTTGTGTTTTACAGTAGTTCAGCAAGCTTAATCTGACAAAACTGTTGCAAATGCAAATCTTGTGTTAGGTAGATAATATGGTAGTAATATTAAATAGATACTAATAGTACAATATAGTATGGTAGTAATATGGTCGTCATATTTTATAGATAGTAATAGTACAATGTATTATGTAAGATATCAATGTAGTCATGTAATTGAATTGCTGTAATATATGTTGTTATTGAACATAACATAAATAAAGGGCATTTATAACAAAGTAATATTCACAATCTCAGAGTTCTTGTGTTAAAAAGTGTGTGCTATTTAACCTACCCTCATTGATGTAAATGTGATTGACAACATATTAGAAATACCTGTGTGTATAATACAATACAGTTTAACAGATCCAGAAACTGAACCCTCCAGAATCAATACCTCCCTGAAACAGTTTCAACAGAAACTGAACATTATGATCTTCATGGAGGGAGGATTCATTGTACAACTTTTGTATTAGACCACAGACTGTAGATTACATTAGGTTTAGCTAGGTGTACCTAATAGAGTGTATGTCCAAAATAATTAATTATTGAAACTCCTGTAATGAGATCATTCAGAAAAGAAAAGAAAAGACTTAAATGTCGATTTATGTATGTGGAATTTGCCCGGCAATATTACGAAATTATTCATATTGTTTTGAGGATTGCATATTACATTATTATCTACTGGATGTAGCTGAATTTTGGTGTAAACCTTTCCTTTAGTGAAAATTCATAGTTATATAACTTTTTTTATTATATAACAAGTGTATAGAAAGTATAAATGACTCTTCTGTCTTCCAAAAAGCCAAAATATAGTCAGCGTCAGGATATATTTTGTAAAGAATATATTTGTGTTTCTTTTGCTGTGTTGGTTATACATTATTGTACACTCTGGCTGTAACCACACTTTTTTTTTCAAGGATGATTTCTTAAAACCTTATTCAAGCACTTTCAATCTTTAATATTAATGTCCTTAATTATTTATTCATGGGCAGAAATTCCCTATCAGTGTAAGTAATTTGATAATAGGAAAGAGCGGCAGGAAAAGTTGACGTGTACGTGCTTGTGACGCCATGACGCAACGTGTGCGTCTGTTACGGATGTAAACACTGCTCGGTTCACGTGGAGGGAAAACCGACTATGGCCTCGAAGCTGGAGCGTTTTGTCAGCCCGGGAAAGGGCAACGGTCTGCGGGCGACAGCCAGGAACAAGAAGGGAGAGCTGGTGTACTCTGCCGAGCCGCTGGCGTGCTGCGTGTCCAACAAATTGGCCAGAGATGTCTGCCACCACTGCTTCACACGGTGAGACAGACACGGTCCTCTACAGTACTAGCGTCCTGCTTTTAGTTTAATATTCTGTGTAGCTCAGGTGCAGTGTGGGTGGATGCGGACATATTTCTAGCTCGTGTCAGCACTCTGAGTAGATAAAGTAGATACAATTCACATTCATTCATTGATATTTTCGTTCTCAATTTTTTGTCAGTTTGTGTGTTAACCATACGTACAGTCTGGTATATACTGCTACGTTTGTGTGCAGCAAAGGGGTTTCTGAATCTTAATTATTAGCTACTTCAAATGTCCATTGGTTGATGCAACTAAGTTCATCAACTCGTCACTAGATGGCACCTTGGCTCTGTCACTTGGTCATCTGGTTTCAGAGGTAGTAAGAAGGCAAAAATAGTGTGCAGATAATTTTGTGTTAAAATCTGTCCTCCATAAAGCAGAGCTGACAAAATAACAATTACACAAATATAACAGTTAAATATCGATGTAAATATGATGATTATCACACCTGGCAAGCTGCAGACGGTACTGTGTACTGTGAACAGTTTCTTCTGCACAGACATGGATGGCAGGTGGGTTGTGGTGAAAAATGGCTCATTAATTATTGTCATCAATGTTAATATGGATGTAGGTTAGGAAACATTACTGCTGTGCTGTATTTAAGTACTTTATTTTACCATAGAAGTAGCAGTAGTTGGCCAAAACTGCCACATCACTTGAATTTTGGTAATGTGATTAATTGTCACATTTTTGGGGTATATGGGAATATGCACTTCTAATTAAAACACAATTTCACATGATACGGGCATTAAAGTTGGTCTTGCTTTATTATCTGATATGTAGGGCATTATCTTGCGCAAGAGGGGTTCTCTGTCAAAAATGTCTAGTTTTCTTGTGTTGTTGCCAGTATTGTACTTACACGGTGCATATTCAGGTGATATTTGGAATACAATACACATAGAGTGGGGTGAACACTAGGTTAATGGTTATTGGTTTTATATCGCATTAAATAATACAGAGATTTGAATGGCAGCCTGAGTTTCCTCTACTGCAGTGTGGGTTTCAAGTGGATTTCACTTCATCAAGCTAAACAGATGTACTGCATGTGGATTTAATGAGAATGGTAAGGAGAGAGACATGTTACAGTTTGATGTGCTGATTTCTGGTGCAGGCACTGCAAGGTGAATGAAGGGTAAATTACTGTGGGCTATAATACAGTATGTATATGAGCCTCAGTAGCAAATGGTAGATGATTAATGAGAGCAGTTAATGCACATCACCTCTGGGAGAATATAAAGATGTAGCTCATGTCCAGTTTTGATTTCCACATGAAGGTAAAGTTTTCTTTAGAGAGAGCATGATCAGTTCAGCAGCAACTGCACATTTTTAAATGTCTCCTCTTACTCCATTAGAAATGATTATCCCTTCACTTCTTACACTGTGTGATCCTGTGCAGTCTAAGCATTGAGAAAAGATCAATACAAGCTCAAAAAAGTAAAGATATATGCACTACAATATCTGATAATATACACTATCAGAGGACTGAGCTATTAGGTATCTTTCCTTTGGTGAAAATGATAATCAGATGCTGTTAGGTGTGGATACTGAAAAATGGATTCACAGTAAGAAAGCTGAGCGAGAGAGAGACAGATATGCTATAATAAGGAGAGACTGTTCTGTATATTTGACACATACATGCATGTGTATACATATGTGTGTGTTTCCTTCACAGTAGTATAGAAAAGTATGGAATTTGATTTGATTTCCAGGTTTGAAAAAAGTATGATAAAAGGTTTTCAAACTATTGCCCCTATTTTGATTTTAAAATTCAGAATTTCGAATGTGTTTGGAGCAACCAGCCAGCTGTATGAGGGGGGGGGGGGGGATAACACAATATTATTTATTCAATATGTTGAGGGAAAATAACACTAAGTATAGGTAGCACCAGTTGACAGTGGCCGTCCAGCTTTCTGCGTAGGAGTGTGGACTGAACAGCCACAGTGGTTTGGTGTTAATTGATTTGTATAAGCTACAGTACCTTGCTACAATCTTCTGGCAATTATTTGGCAACACAATAGCATACATAGTCAGAATGTAACATACATGTTAATAGTTGGATTTTAAAACCATTTATTTCCACAATGTACATCTAGCACTTTGTACTCAGATTTCAAATATGGTCTAAAAAATCTACATAGAAGTCTCGAAAGGATGGACTTTTCAAATGAAAAATGTGTAGGTGTATGTGTAGTACCTAAACAGTTTCAGTTAAATGTATCAAGGAAAGATACTAAACATTTGCTGGTTACAGCTTCATCAAAAACAAGCATGCCTCAACACACTAATCTCATTTTGCATGCAGCTGGGTATCTAGAAGTGTAAGGTCCATACAGTCCATTCTAGCTCCCTTCATTGGGTTTATACTACATTTGTCTCAGCGGACAAAAAGCATGTTTGTGATTCCAAAGTACCGCTTGTAATTGTTAAACAGCCAGTGATCACTTAATGTTGCTCTGAAGAACATCCACTTTATTCACAGATAAAGATAAAGTTAATAATTATTTACCTTTGAAGGTGTTTCACCCCCTGTGAGCTTAGTCATTTTGGCTAAAGAATAGCTAACAAATGTCCTGCAGGGATGTAAATGTAGAGAATTAGTAGAAAAAGGGCAGTATTGCTTATTTTATGTAAGTGTGAGGCAAGATAGACATGCATCATTCAGCAGACATGCACTTGGGTTTACACATAAAATTATTACTATGATGCCTAGTAGTCATGATGTCCTTGTGGTGATATGGTTTATAAAAGTGCTTCCCACATTATTGGAACAGCAGCATGTTGGTAGGGCTGACATAAAGATGTCCATTGTTGCAAATGATTATTCTACCCACAAAAACAAGCTATTGTTTGGTTGACTTACCCCAGATCTATCTGATTGTAACTTTTATGATTGTTTTTATGTCACTCTCAGCCACGCTAGTGGCATAGCTCCAGAGATGACAGTGTGTGTGTCAGTCGGTCCACCACTTTGGTCCAGACTATAATATCTCGACAACTGTTGGATGGATTGCCACAGAACTGGCTACACACATTAAAGCCCCCCTCGAGATGAAATGTAAACTCTTTGGTGAACTTTGTTTTATGACCAAATACCTGCAAAACAAAGGACTTTTCCATCAGCCTTATTGCTAATTAGCAAATATTTGTATACTAACATACTAAAAAAGGGCAGTAAAATTTAAAGCTGGGGTAGTTGATGTTGGAGAAACTAGCAAGCGACAGCTAGATTTTGAAAATATCCTACCAAAAAAATCCCACCCTTCAGGCCTCCCTACAAAGCTACTCCCCTAAAGCACATTTTCATGCGCAGTGAGTGCACGGACCTACAAGTGCGCACTGGCAGAGTGCGCACAGGTAGGTAAGTAGGCAGGTAGAACAGCCAATCAAAGAATGAAATTATTGCCTGCCTGGCCATGCTTATTAGCCACAGATACTGGCTTTTTTTAATTTTTTTTATCATTTTTATGTCAGAGCATTTGATTTATTGATTGCTGTCGGGATATTGGCTTTTGCACCTACCAAAAGATGGCAGAATGATTTCACAAGGTGTTTAATGTTGCTAAAGTAGAGAAAAGGCAGGCTCATATCTTGCTTTATGATTTTAATGTCCACGTACCTACAGCTTAAGGTATGTCACACACATACACACATGGTTTTAGGGCCGCTGGCAACAAGCTTTAACATTATAACTATGACATTTATTCAATATCTCAAAATAACATATTTACCCTCTCACACAGGAAGATAAAGTCATAACAATGAAAATCAATAACAAATTAGTGTCCCTCCACTGAATTCCATTATTTTTCTTTGTGCTTGGGGTGAACAGAGGTGTGTGTGTGTATGTGTGTATGAAATAAGACAGAGGCCAAATTGTGAAACGTATGATCATGTTTTTGAAATATTGAATAGGTGTCATGGCTACATCTGCTTGGCTTGTGGCCGACACTCATCAGCCAGAGTGTCAGAATGTCTGTTGCACATTTTGTATTGACTTCATATCAGTGAGAGATCTGCAAGTTATGTTGGTGTCACAAAAACAGTTGTAGAACACACACACACACGTGCGCGCACACACACGCACACACAGACACAGACACACACGCACTCAAACATGCATTCAAACATAAAAAACATCTCTGTTCTTGCAATGAGATTCACACACATTCTTCTATACTCAGTCATGCTGTGAGACTAATTGTAAAGTGTTTTAGTGAAAACAGGAAAACACACTTCACATCTCTGAGACCGATCTTTGCCTTGGGCTGTGCATGCGCGCGTGTGTGTGGAGGAAGCGAGCAGGTGGGGGGCATCAAAGCTGAAGTTAATTACAGGCCTTGAAGGCTGTATGTAAGTAATGAGTGATAAACGCTGAGAGAGTACATACATACACACGCACGCACACACACATCCCAGCAGGATTCAGATCGCCAGGGGTCAGCAAACAAACAACTATTAGAGGTTCTCAGACTCACAGAGAGCGAAGAGCGGGTGAGGAGAGATAAAAGAGGAGCAAAGACAGAAAAAGCGTAAACTTTTTTTCAGATTAGAATTCTTTACCATTTCAGATGGCACAAATGCAAAGTCAAGCAGAGTTTGAAATACGTCACCATTGCTTGCTAATTAATTACAAAACATGGTGTAACAATCTCTTTGGTGTCTGTGTGCTCCGACTCATCGTGTGTCTCTGAAGTCCGTTTGAAGTTAATCAGAGAGATAAATAGTTTTTATTAGATGTCTCATGACTTATGAAGCACTGTATCTGAAATATATGCATATTTAATGTTAATCCTGCAGTACTGCCCACCTGTTTCACATGTCACTTGTGTATTATGTTATAGTGGTAAAGTTTTTGATGATTATTGACAGGATATGTGGTCACATGATGAGCCTATTAAAACATAATGATAAGACAGTGAGTGACTTGGAGGTTTGGCCTTCATTTATTGATGAAATATGTTGCAAACTGCTCGTCAAAGCAGCTTGAGTGAAAAAGAAAAAAAAAATGCACTTGTCTTGCGTGAATCAAATGAGGGCGGTGGGAGGACTGTATTCTAGCCCCGCCTCCGTCATTTCCAATTAGTTCGTTGTGATAAATTGGTAAGATGCATGCGATGCAATGAAGAAAACAGAATAAGACACCCTTCTGTTTTTCATCATCAGGCAGTAACACTGACACAACTCCGAGCATGTTGCTTTTACAGGTCAGATGAAAGTCATTGATTAACTTGCAAACAGTTCCTGCTGTTTGCATACAACCTGAGAGACTGATTTGCAGTCATAGTGACAGCTAAAGATTTAGCCTTGAAACTGAGAGAAGGAAGAGGAAGTTCCAGAGAAAGATGGAGGCAGAAGAGAGGCGACCCAGTCTCTGTTGGACAGATAACACATCAAACGCACACGCTTTGATGGGTTTTTCCTCTGGTTTTGACAGACCAAAGAACAACTTAGATGTGTTTCTCTCTGCTGTCAGGACGTGTGTGTGTGCGCGCGCGCGTGTGTTAGGCGACGGGGGCAGGGCAACATTATCTCTGTCAGATGAAGTCTTTTTATTTGACACCAATCTCTCACTCACTGTCTCTTTGGACCACACAGGAACACACACAACCACACACACTTTGCAGAACAGTGTAAAAAAAACAACAACATCTAAAACGTTTGTCTTATTTATAGCGAGAAAGTTGGATAAACTAATTTCCAAAGGGTCCTTATTATTTCAAAAAACATAAAAGATATTGACAGGCGGTTGACTTCAGAGTTTTGTTCTAATTTCAGCTGGATGTAAATGCCTGTTAGAGGGAAGCTGAACAAAAAGTAAAAACAAGGCAACATTAGCTGATGCATGTGATGTGTATTTTCTTTAGTACGTCTTACCTACCATTACACTCCACTCCTGTAGCCTACATTACTCTCATGTTTTACCTGTAAATCTCCCGTTTTAATGCCTTTGTTCATCATCTATGAAGTGGAGAAAATTAGATTTCCACACAGTCATAGAAATAAATGTCATAACTCACCACGGAGAGGCTGTCAGCCGAAGAGTCAATCACACTGGACAGCACAGAGGAGGCTTTACCATCGTCTGGCCAAAGTAGCCCACTCCATCATCACAGTGGTTAGGTAACTTTGGGACAGTATTAGTATTTTGACTGATATTGCAATTGCAATATCAGACATTTCATTTTTACATCATTATTCTCATTTTAATTGAAAAACATATTTAAATGATTATGATGGGTTTTTTTTGCGGGGATCTGTATCAAAAAAAAGATGTGTTCTTAAGTCTCTAGAATATGATGTGTAGACCAGGACATCTCCAGGCCAGTATTTAATTAAAAATGATATTTTGACACAAAAATCACGGCTCTTGCGAGCAGGTGATATGGCGATTTTGATGAAATTTTTAGGGCTGCAGCTAACGATGATTTTAGTATTCAAAGCTTCGATAGATTATTTCAACGATTCATCGATCCCCCCCCCCCAACGGGATCAGCCGTGCACTTTTATAGGTGATAATAGATATTTATTAGTGTGTCATACAGAAAACATCAGACCAACAACTAGACAGCAGCTTTACAAACACAAACATCACCCAAGTGCTATACAAGTTATAGCTTAAGGCTTGTGCAGACTACACAACTTTCAGCGTCGACCGATGGCTGTGCAGTTCACACAACTTGCCGTCATATGATGGCAGTCTTGAAGTCGTTGTGTCACCCGACGAAGGTCTCCAAACCACGTTTTGTCAAGAAAACACGGAAAATATGAAACTCGAAATGAGTGATCCTGCACACGAAACAGCTGTTGTTTGTAATTATAAAGATAACAGTTATAAAGACAAAGAATATGGGTGAAGGATCGATTAGCACACGCAGGTAGCAGGGATTGTCTGAGCTACACAGAGAGCTGGAGGGGAGTTAAAAGGTGCAGCTCCCAACACCCAGTTAACTCATGACTGTGATGTTACAACTGACGGCCCAAAAAGGAGAACAACAAACGCATGTGTGCACATTTTCAGCTGAGGACTGCGGCTTTCTTTGGCTAGCCTTCAACTCAACAATCAATCAAGATTTCAGTTAATTTCTAAAGTTGCTGTTACTGTTATCTTGTCTGTTGTCCGCTGGCAGGACAGCTTTTTGTTCAGCTGCCATCGTGCTGTTGCCAAGGTGACATAAGTTTCGAGTTGTTGTTTTCTTTAGCTTGAAATAATCCCATACTTTGGACACTTTCTTGCTATTTTATCTTCCTCCACTTTGCAAACAGCTCCATTATAATCACGTCGTGTTCACAGCGTAAGCGCGATGTGCGACAGTAATAAATGTATGGATTAAACGAAGCATCGATGCAAAGAATTTGTGTTGAAGCATTTTATTAATCGATTTTATCGATTTAATCGATAAATCGTTTGAGCCCTAGAAATTTTGACTAATTGTTCATGTTCAGCCCTAGCTGCTTTGCTTCAAAAAAAGTGCAGGGATTCAAGTGACAAAATGCGAGTTGACTTGGGGTCTTCTTGGCTGGTGACTTGAATCATCGACATTTAGGGGACAGGGACAGCCCACATGTTTATGGAGCAGATTCATAAAACACCAGGATCAGCTCATATTTTTAATCTGAAACGTTTTCAATTTACACGGACGAGTCTTTTCATTGATTTTATCTAAAATTTGCTTCACGTATTGTCTGAACACATCTTTAAAGAGCTCTTTGCTGTTTTTACACACACTCATCATCCTTGTCAAATGCATGCGCATATTTTTGATGTATTTCTTCACACACGAACACACTGCATTGTATTTGAATACGGTTCTTTTCTCAGTTCACTCTCTGTGTCTTTATCTCCTGGCACAAACTTTGTCTCTTTGTCAAACATCCACCCATCTCTCTTACTCACAGTCTTTTTCACACAGTTTATCTCTTGCTTCCGCATACACCCTTGTTTCCCCTTTTTTCTCGCTTGCACACACACGCACGCACGCACACACGCAGACATTTATAAGAGTGTGCGGATGCAGTGGTGTATATGAAGCATGCAGATTGCTACTTTAGATGCAGTTAGATGAGCCTACAGAAAGAGTAGCAGGAGCAGATGAGAGGAGGGAAGTAGTTCAAAAAGCAAGTCAGCACTCCTCCTCTTCTCCTCGTCCTCCTTTCGCTTGTTCCCTCCTCTCAATTTATCCTCCCATCTGCTACTTCTGACATCTACGTCTACTTCCCTTTCGCTCCTCTCTCCACAGTTTTCTTCCCCCATCTGCTTCCCTTCTCTTCTCATACTCCCTGTTTTTTTTTTCACCCTTCTCTTCCACCAGCTCCTCATCTCTCATAGTTCCAACACATTTTCCGTCCCACCTGGCTCTGCTCTTTCTCCCTGCCTCATTCTTGATGTAGATTATTTTGCTTGCATCTGCTTCTCTCCTCCTCCTTTCTGTTTCCCATGGCCCTTTAGTTTTCCCAGCCTCCTGCAGTTAGATACCCAGGTGTCTCAAAACATCTTGGTGTTGGGAAAACACACACACACACACACACACACACACACACACACACACACACACACACACACACAGCTGTATCATTTACAAACCAAGTGATTTGCTGTAAACTGGGAACACACCGCCTCTCCATGTGTGTAATGCTAGGTATTCATCAAGCAAAACATCTGTGTGTATCGTTTTTTTAACTCGACTTGTGAGGACAACATGTCTTAACAGGAAATGTTATGTTGGTACTATAATGTACTAATGAATTTTTCAGGTGTGGTTAGGCTTAGTGTAACATAATTAATGAAAGTGTATTTCTCCACCATTTGCAGAATCTCCAGCGTTTGCCTGTGTGTGCTTGTTCCCTGTAGAAATTTGGGTAAAACAAAAAGGCTCCCTGCAGATTCACGTTATTCCACTGATCTTAGAAAATGCATCTGTTATTTATAAATGCTAATGTTTCTCTCAAATCAGATAAATAAAACATAATTTAAACCCAGTGTGGACAGGATTAGTTTTCTGAATGACGTCTGAAATAAAATTACTAACATATGATTTCTGTCATTCATTTACTCATTTGGAAAATCTTTGAATCGCTGTTGTCCATGTGCATGAGGGTTCTTCCTTCGGTTAAATATTAATGAGACAGAAAATGTAATTATTGGTTACGATACCAATCCTGAAGTTCTTTCACATTCACTTGGCTTTTAATGGAGCCGTGTGGCGCCTGAGTTTAGGATTTTCGTGGGTTGTTGTTTACACTTCAATCATCAAAACTGGCTCAAAAAGTTGTTCATGCCTTATTACAGCCTGCTCAGATGATTAATCCTCTTTGTTTTTTCTCAGTCACATTTAAATTCTGGTTGTTGGAAATTCAACTGGCAAGCTTGTATCTGAGATCAAACCACATCTGCCCAGATTTCTTCTGGTGTATTTTCTTTACACTGGCTTCTGGTACAGTTTAGAATAGCCTTTAAAATTCTTTAAAACCACCTTCAGTACACTGCATGGAAGAGCTCCAACACATACTGATCTCCAATACTTAAACTATACATACTAACAAAACAATAGCTGCAATGCAAATATAGCCCCTAAATGCACCCTAACTTTTTTCTTTTCTCTGGTCTTGGCTTTTGTGTATATCTGTATATTAGATTTGAGCTTTTGTTTTACTATATAATTTTATATGTTTTGTCTTGTTTTTTGGATGAAGTTTCTACTAAATATAGATAATCTTATATAGTTTTATTCTTAAAAGAGCTGTACAAACTAAGTTAATTACCAAAGCAATGAGACTGCACCCTATACTGGAGGAACTAATGATTTCTGAAAAGGACATTAGACAGTACAAAAACTTCTTTTCAAGGGTAGATGTTCCCTTTAGGCCATATTTCGTGTGTGTGTTTGTGTATGCGCATGTACTCTCATCATCATGATAATAAAGCCATAAGGAGACTCGTCCCATATGAATCCCCCCAGGTGACAATGAATCATCCTCCAAACAACCATTAAGAACTCAGCTAGGGTTCTAGGATGGCTCTGGATGTGGCACAGCTGGCGTCTGGCTCTCGAACACACACACACACACACACACACACACCCCTGTGGGGACATTTGATTGACATAATGCATTCTCTTGCCCCTTACTCTAACCTTAACCAACTAACCCTGACCATAACGTAATTCTAACCTGAACCCTAAAACCAAGTCTTAAACCTCAGAAAACGTCTCTGCCTGAGGTGACCTCAGTTTTTGTTCCCATCGGGATATAAAAACATGAAAAACACACACACACACACACACACACACACACACACACACACACACACACACACACACACACACACACACACACACACACACACACACACTGACAGCGGTGCTTTACATGCCAGTCACCCATACCAAACTCGTGTTGCTGTGGATGCCCGCAGCGTACTGAGTGATTTAGTTCTGTGAAGGCTGTACTATCGTAGCACCGATGCAACACTAGATGGCAGTAGTGTCCCTTCAGGAAGTGTTGCTTATGTGTTGAATACCCATGCTAACGTTCTCTCACGTTCACTTTGTAATACTTGGCAGTAGCAGCGCTGGCAAAGAGAAGCCTTGTGCTGGATTTGGTTTTGCTGCATGAGGAGCTGCTCATTTATCAAGCAGTTTTAAGGAGGACCTCCTTCATGTTGTCTTCCCAATTAACAAACAATGCAGGCAACAGAAACATAAAGCAGCTCGAGCGGACCAGGCACATGTTTCTGGAAAGCCTGTTTAACATGAAAAGGTTTCTATTTTCCTAGCTGTCTTCAACCATTTTGAAGGTATCAGGAATGTTGCAATTGATTTATGTTAATATTTCTCAGTAATTTACTTTATATACATATACTCGCACACCATTACCTGTCATGCAGGAGTGAGTCATACCATGCTGTTTTGGCCACTCAGCCTGGAAATGAGAAAATTCACTCAGGCACGACCGGACAGCCCAGAAAAGAGGACCTCACTAATTATTAATACACACACACACACATACATACATACATACATACATACATACATACATACATACATACATGAACACAGAACTAAATCTCTCATGGCTCCAGCACAGCAGCCAATACTCATGGGAAATTAATTACCATGCTACACACACACACACACCAACAGAGACATGCTGAGGTAGGCCTAATTAGGTGTCTGATAGCATAGACTTTAACAAAATTGACCGCATATACACATATTTGAGTGCGTAATCAACCTCTTGCATATCAATGCGGAAAACCAGCGTCTTTCAGTCACTTCTGTCACTGTCCGGTGAAAGTTTTTATGTGTTTTTCTCTTTTTGTGTGTCTTGCTGATTTCTTTTCTCCGATCATTTCTGTCATATCATGTGTCCCCTCACAAGGCTTGTATCTTAAAAAACAATCTTTTGAGCAGTTAATGGTGACTTCATGTTTGCCATTAAGAATTGGATTTTTTGCAAGGGCAGAAAATATATTGCTTTTGTTTTTGAGGAGAAAACCAAGGGGAGAAGTAAACACAAAATACATACCAGGCACGTATCTATGTTAAACAAAAAAAAAAAAAACAGAAGAGAAGGGTATCATGGTTTTTGCAGTGACGTCATGTTGTATCTGATGGCTCTCTGTTTTTTGTTTCTGTGCCTGCGGAGTGAGAAAATACAAGGAGCTAATTTTCCCAGAACCCAAGGTGTCTTCTTCATATTGCTTATTTTGTCCCAACAACGGTCAAAAATCTAAGATACTGTACATTTGGCCATTTTGCTAGGTTCATGACTTAAACAATTAATTGATGATCCAAATTGTTAGTTGGTGGTGGTGTGGGCCTCCGTAGATAACTGTTTTGTAATCAAGATATTTGGATAAATTGCTTATTATCCTACTCCTAGTGTAGTATATAAGAATGATAGATGTAGGGCATGAAATAGAAAACGACCCCATGACTATGTTTGCGGCAGAAAAAGAACAAAATAAGAGTATGACATGAAGAGGAAGGGTTGCAGAGAGAAGGAGGTATGTCTTTTTTTTCTTTTTTTTTTATTCAGCCTTCTGCATGTTCCTAATGAAACTCATCTAATGTTATTCATGAGTTTTCCTACTGTGCCTGCAGTCCAACCGTGGACCTGTCATCCAGAAGACTATCCCTTCACACAACATCTGAGACAGAGGGAGAAGGGCAGAAAAAACGTAGGGAAAAGATAGTGAGAAGGAAATAAATGGATGAAGAGATGGAGGGAGATGAACAGAGGAACATAAGAGAATATGGCTGAAGATGAGACAGATGTGATTCATGGCAGAAATCATAATCTCTGTATGAAAATTAATACTTAAGGGATGTTCTGTTGCATCCTGATGAAGTGATGAAGCTTAAAGTCAGATTTCTGTCGGGGGGTTTTCTTGCCGTCTTTTCATGTTGATTCTTTTTGCTCTGCTGTTGTTGTCCACATCTATATTTGGACCACGTTAAATCAATGTGTGTATCATACTGTATGTAGCAGTGTATGTTCACAAACTGTTGGTTATTGCCTAGAGGCCAGAACAGAGTCATCTCTGTGTATTTGAATCAAGGAGTAATATGTGTGGGTGTTTGTTCCTGAATCCCAGATGATGAACTGTAAGGAGTCGTTACTATAAAATGTGTTTTTAATGTGGTTGTTGTTTTATTAAGGCGTTATAGTTGGACATTTCAGATGGCCTCGAAATCACGTTGCAAGCTGTATGAGTTTTGCCAAAAATCAACTTTAATGAGGCGGTCACTATAACAAGAGTTGCTGTGGTGCAACTCTGCATTAATGTGATTTAGTAACTACATATACAGTTTTGGATAGGGATGCACCGAATGTTCCACCACCGAAATGAATACGCCGAAAATAGAAATTTAATTTCAGCATTTTCGGTGTTTGGCCTAATAAGTCAAAAGACCAAATAAATTTTATCTGACATGTCGGTAGTGTGGAAACATTTTAAAGTGTCTAAGAAAGATGCAAAAATCGCCGTCTGCAGACGCTGTTCTGCTAAATTGTCTCCTAGCAGATCCACTCCATCTGTTGTGGACTTCTTAGAAAAGGCAACAAACGAATGACCCACAGTGTTTCTGTCACTCGTTTCTGAGAATTTGGAGTGCACACATATTCAAGCCTTTATGCTAAATCCACTGAAACAGACCAGTGTGAGCTGACAGGCAGGTTAGCGACTTTATCCTATCAGTTTCTCTCTTTACAAAGACAAGTGTTGCAGTATGAGAGTCCTACCTGAAGAGAGGCTGTGAAGTTATTATGTTTTGCGCGATACGAGAACCCCATGCAACATTATTTATCAAATTGGGTTGTACTTGATGAATTTAGCGCGAGGATACACATGTGACAACGGTTTTCAAAATGTGTCTATACAGTATGGAAATAAGATTCATTGGATTATATTCACAGAAAGTATAAAACATATTACATGTGTACATGTAAAGTAAAAAAAAAGTAAATGGACACATACTTTACTGGACCCTCTTGGGCCTCAGAACCACTCACCATAGTCTCTCCAAATCCTGTGGGAAATACAGAGTAAAAAGCACATTTTGACTACTTAATTTATGCAGTGGTAAAAAAAGCATTATAAATGGGAAAAAATGTGAACATCCTTGTTCAGTGTTGGGCAAATGTTTTCATTGTATTCGGTTTCGGCTTCAGCCAAGAATATTCATTTCGGTGCATCTCTAGTTTTGGACTGATGTTCCATCAGGGTATCTGTCTGTTTGTCTCTCATCCTGCCCGTGTCGCTCTCTCTCCTCTCAGTGACTCTGTTGTCGCATCTACATTTCATTACCAAAGGCACTGACAGTAGGAATCTTTTATCAACGTATATATGTCATTTTACTTGCATTTTTGATATTCATTGCTCGATATAGTAGATTTTCTGGTAAACTCAATTTGAGAAACAGTACAAATAAAATGGGAATGTCTGGTTTTGGCCAATCCTGTGAATTGCATACCTGGCAAATCACATTCATCACATTGATGCCAAAATCCTGTAAACTCAATATTGCCATAAAACTGTCCTCATTGATTTGCAGCATTGCCTACAATGGCTTGGGATAGATTCCCCAGTATATATGTATTGACAAATTCTCTGACAAATTTCTATCATCAGATATAGAAACTTTTTGTAAATTATGTTAATGTAATCATAAAATATCAGTAGATTAATGTAGAATGCCAGTTTTCCAGTTTTCAAGTTAAAAATTACTTCTTTGCCTCATGACCAACCTTTTTATTTATCAGTGTTTTTAAAGAATCAATTTATAATTTTTAGATATACTAGATGTAGATGAGCAAAGAGTCTGAAAACAACAAAATCCTTACTTTTTGACTGAATATGATTGTTGCATGTTTTTAAACACTTATTTTATTTTCTCCTCATTTTATGTAATTTAGAACTTGCTCTGTTCTGAATGTCCTGTGCATCATCTATTTGAGCTTTCTTTATGTTGTTTCCAGCTCTTTTTGCTTCACTTCCACTACCTCAGCTTAGATCCCGAAACATTACAATACTTATTCTTAAAGATATTCTGTCCCACACTAATCACATTTCTGTGAAATTATGATGGAATTCATTTTGACATACGGTAGTTATGGAAATCTATCTGATATCAAAAAGACATATGAACATACAGTATTGCTCCGTCAGCATGTTACTGCCTCCTGAGGGGCAACATTTCCCACAAGGTTAAGCTACGGGGAGCAAGTATGGCTTAAAAATGGGGTCTTGGATAGCAGCAGCCTTACTGTCTGGGTTCATGGAAGACGGATGGATTTCCTGCGGCTGGCAGCTTGTGATGTGACCAAACTCTTAACGTCTGAGTTATGTTCTCAGTTCATCTGTTGAAGCTGCACAGAACTTGACTGTGTTTAGGTCTGGCCTGTTCCTATCTGCTGTTATTTCTTTGAGTCTCATACTGCAGGCATGTGTTTCTTAAACTGTGGGTGGCTTCCTTGTTTCTGGTAGGTCTCAACATGACAAGAATAGCTGTTTTTTTTTCGTGAAACTCTGTCCCAGAGTGAGACAATAAATTTAACCATTGAGTTTCATGGTTGAAGAGGTTATCACAAATAAGAAACCGCGGCATAACAAGATGTGGGGTGAGAAGAGGTAAGGGAGGAAAAGAGGAGAAGGATGGAGAGGGAAGCTCTAAATTACAGAAGCTAAGTGGTAAGGTGAAGTGAAGAGAACAGAAAAGAGGGGTGTGTTTTGGAAACTTGTTGAAGCCTGTGGGGGCCTCTAGCCAAACACAACAGTCCGGTCTGGTCACGCACTGATAGGCGGTCATAGGAAACACATAACTTCTTTCGCTATAGGCAGAAGTCTATGCTGTGTGTGTGTGTGTGCACGCACGTGTGTTCATGTTATGTTGTGTGTTATATTCATAAGTATGTCCAATCTAATCCATGTCCCATATCCAGCATGATAAGCCCTGGGCTAATGTATTTACATCCATCATAACATGTTCTCCATTACCTCATTTTGTGAGTGTGTAAGCTCATAATACCATCGATGGTCAGATGTAATTAGCAATATTCTTTCATTTTCTCTCTCTCGTCATACAATAAAACACACAGAGTAACTTCTTACTGTATAAGAGCTCATGCCAAACAAGCCTCGGGCTCCTCTGATAACCCTGTCGCTAACCATTAAGCTCTAATGTTGGAATCACACTACACTAGTAATACAGAGAGATCATTCACACACTCACATACACAAAATTAAATTCATGGCACTGAGAATTCTGGGTTGCAAGTCGTTACTTGTTCATCTACATTGCAGAGATGTTCAATATGACCATGTTTAATAACATGAAATTTAAAAGTTTAAAAACAAAAATGTGAGAATGAGCATCTGGCAGATGTACCTCACTGAAGTCCAAAAATACATTTTGAAATACTTTGAGATTCAAGATTTTAGACTTGAAAAACTGGCTGTGTGGGACGTGCCTGTCATCTTGCAATCGCAGGCGCAGACCATGAAATCGCAACGTCCCCGGGTTTGATTTCAACTGTGGACCTTTTGTTGCATGTCATCATCCTCAAACCTCATTTTTCCTGTCTGTGTCCTTTCTGTTGCCACCTGGGGGCACCGGAAGCAAGTGTCCTCACCTTTCAAGTTGAAACTGCGAACTTGTAAGCAATAGTTGCTTATTTACACATCCAGCATTTACAGAACAACAGTATCTTTCATAGGAGTCGTTTTTGTATCCACCTGATGAATGTCCATATTCCCTTTCCTTTTGCTCTGTTTTTGGTCTCCACCACCTCCTGAGGGAAATATCTGGCTATTTAGCTGCTAAATGCTCCATGTGTTCACCAGCTAGTGGGCAACTTTATTTGTCTGCTGTGTGGTGCTGATCACAGTGGGTTTTTAGAGCTTTTTCACTGAAAACAGCTGCCTGATGTGGCCCGGAAACACTAAGAGTGATGAGGTCAAAATTCTCTGAAGGTTGTTTTTACACATTTCACATTTCACACGTCATTTGATATCAATTATGTCAGTTATAGCCACATTAAAAAATGATGCATTTAGTTAAAAGGAGTAAATCTACAATCTTGATTTTTAAATTGTGTTTTACAAATCAGAAATTAAAAAAGTGTTTGTGTACATGATAAATCAGTTTACTTCATCTTGATAGAATTTATTGACCCATAGCACCACTATGTATGTGTAAATAATAGTAGCCTATGCACAAGTATGCACAAGTACACACAGAGTTCCTGTGACTCACATCTTGTCGTGTGTGTGTGTGCGTGCACGCTTTAGTGATGCCCTCTCTACTGGCTGTAATTGGCTGCAGACAGACACTGCTGTGCTCTGGCTTGTTATCAGACTGACAAGCAAACTGGAGAGGACAGCAGTGTCAGTCTGAAAAACATAGCGGACCTTGGAGGCAGGAAATACACAAAAACATACATAAACACCACAAGCAAACACACACAGGCGCTCAGACACTTGCAAGTGCTGTGATACTAACAGGCTGCGACAGTGAGTGGAGCGTACCTGATGTATTACTCTTAGATAATGTAAAAGGAGATTGGTAGGTAGATAAAATTAGATAATGGATGCACACAGTCAGCTTAATATAGTGAATGGAAAAGGATAAGACAAGGTTGTTACATGGGAAAAGGTCAAGACAATGGTAATGGTTTTGTATGTTGAGCAGCAGAACAATTTTTCTTCAAACACTAAAATGTTGCAATAGAAATGAAAGTCTGACATCAGTGATTTAAGAAATCTAAAATACTGGTCCCATTCCAGCTCACTGAGTCATTCACTTCTTGAAAAAAGCTGTAATATGTTTTTACCTCAGGCACTGAGAGGTAGGGAGAGACAGTAAAGGCATCGTGGTGAGCGAGGGGATGGCATGCAGCAAAAGGCCTTGATATGTGGTACGCACTCTACCAGGGCGTCCTACTTGAGAGGTTTTTCATAAAAGTGAATCAGCCTTTGAATCATTTTGTTTTCTTTAATGTTGAGGTGACAGATTGTCTTTGTGGAAGCTCAGTGACAATCTTTGCAGAATTAACAAATCTTTTTCCTTTCCTTCTTCTGTCTAGATGTGGGACCTTGCTGAGGTGTTCCCAGTGCAAGATGGCTCGCTACTGCAATGTCACTTGCCAGGTAGTGTTTGTGGCTGTGGGTGTGGGTGTGTGTGGGTGACACTTTTTTGATATCCCCTTTTTCTGCAGAAACAAGCATGGCCTGGCCATAAGAGAGAGTGTAAATGTCTGCAACGCCTTCTACCCAGAATTCCCACTGACTCAGTCCGTCTGGCTGCGAAGCTCATCTTTGCCTTGGTATGTTTCTAGAGTTTCTCACTGTTAGACTCTCAAAATAACATGCACAAAGAAATTTACCATAAAAATGGCTATTTGTACCTTGGTTTTTCAGGATCCATATGTTTACTTCCACTAAAAAATTAAATGCACCTCAGCTGGTTTAGGAAAATGCCACTTTCCCTTGCGCTCAGGAAACCTGTTGAAAAATACAGTTGTAAAAATTTATTGTCATCAAGAACTGCTTTTCTATTTCCTTTTGAAGGGCTTCATCCAACAGCAACAATATGCTTCAGGAAGTGCCACATATAATGTGGAACAATAGCTAAAAAATAATTCTGTACATTCTGTACTATAATGTACTATCTTCTTTTTCCTTCTAGTTAAGTCCTTCTAAGAGCAGTAGTGAGGAGCTCTACACTTTGGAGGAGCATGAATCACGTAAGTCTTCCCTCCAGGAGAGTATGTGTGTTTTGCCTGAGTCTAATGCCAGTGCAGTAAAAACAAAAAAGGCTTGCTCTTTCCACCATATTTAAGCTCTCTTGGGAACATAAAGAGATGAGTGTATTTCTGTCTGTCAGTGTCAAAGCTAAAGCTGTTTCCAGACATTGTCAGAAGCTCACAGGGACAGACGGCTGGTTTTTCTTTTTACAGACCTGAGTTCCATGTCTGAGCAGAAGAAACAAGGTCTCTCTCAGCTGGCATCCATGTTAGAGCTGTACTTACAACAGGAAGTACCTGACCTAGCACAGGAAATGACATCTGCACTTCCACCTTCCTGCCAAGAACCCCTCAGCCTTATTGCAAAGGTGGGCTAAATGGATTTAAACACATTATAAGTATATGCATGTTTTCTTTTGATATAGTACATAACAAAGGTGTCATTTACACTTGGGACACTGGGGACATGTCCCCACCACTTGTTGAAATGGCTTATTTTCTCCCCACCACTTTTTTAATGCATAATTTGTTAAAAAACAAATGGAACTCAAGCTAAAAAAAACAAGCTACTGATTATAAAATGACCCAAAAACATGAACTTCAACAACTTCTTGACACAGTTTCTTCTTAAAAGTTTTCTGTTCTCTTCCTGTGAACATGACAAAAGAGAAGGGAAGACTAAATCATGCCTACATGTGTGTTGCCTCAGCAGGGATGATATTAGATGAGAAATGTTGATAGAAACAGTTCTGAAACAAACACAGAATGATTGAGAGCTGCACTGACTTAGATTCTGTTATATTTAAATATTTTGAAATGAATTGAATTTTGTGTTTTAAAGATAAATTTCCTGGGGGAGGTCCCCCCAGGCCCCCCACTCATATATCTCAGCATTGAGAATATCTTCAAAACACTGTTTAAGGATCTTTTTGTCTCGTTCTCTTGAACCTAATAACATGATGTCTCACAAGCAAAGTGTCTCTTCACATCCCTAATGTGAGCCCCTATGTCCCCACCACTTTTATAGTGACGTCCTTGGTACATAGACACAAACACCTTGGCACACTCATGCACACAAGAAATGAATACACACACACACAAGTACAAAAATGCCTACCCGTGCACAAAGAGACAGACAGACATAAGCAACTGTTTATTGCTTCTACATCCCCTGCTGCGTTTGGATGAACCCCAACATATGTCTTAAGATCTTCCCAGCATCTGTGATTAGGTCCCGTGTGTGTGTGTATTTATTCCCAGAACAACCTCAGGTCTTATTCTCTTAAAACACACCAGCTGCCTTCACTAGAATTCAAACCGCAAATCATTATGTGTGCAAAAGATGTGTTTGTCTGGATTTCCCTTTACCTGTGTTAGCTTGAGTGACTCCTCTTTGTGATTTCGTCGCTCCAAGGTATTTGAATTCTAACGTTTGTGTGTGTGCGTGTGCATTGTGTTTGTCCCATCACAATGATTGTATGTGTGAGTATTAATTGAAAGCAGCCACGCGAATGAGTTAACAGTGTTTCCATAAAACAAACATGAAAGTTGCGAATGAGCCTCGTAAACTACATTAAATGGATTTAAGCCTGACTGATAAATTGGTGTGCCGATATTATCGGCCGATATCAGCTTATTGCAGATAAATTGCTATTGGTGCACATAACAGCAATTAAATGACAATTAAAAAAGAAACAAAGAGACAGATCCTTCAATCATGTTACGAGTGTTGTTGTTGCATATTTTGTCCACCAGAGGACACTGTGACATAATCGGCTGGTCTTATTCAAAGAACTATTAATAACAATACAAAAACGTGCATTATACTATGTTAACTTGGTCTCAACTACACATAACAAATGTTAGGGATAATCTTTGTTTGTGTATAGACTACAGGCTTATACAGAGTAAAGTATCTTGATGAATTATAAATGTAAAGCATTGACGTGATATTTTGTACTGACATTCATGTTCCCCACAAGATAAAGTTTAATAACATCCCCTGATTTGTCAACTACCATCGTCATCAAGTCAAAATGTCACTTTGTCTAATACTTTGTTTATGATCAAACACCTGCAAAATAATGACATCACTGGATATTAGTATGCTAAACATCAACATGTTAACATTTTCAATTTACAATGAACATTTCAGCCTCACAGAGCTGCTGGCGTGGTAGTAGACTCATAGTTGTTTCCTTTCTTTTACGTGACAGCAGAATATCTGCAGTGCATGTTCTGTAGACTTGCACACACACACACACACACACACACACACACACACACACACACACACACACACAGGTAGAATGACAGTGTAACATTTTCGATGAGGTGTGTGTGTGGGAGTGGATTGTGTACCTGGGAAAACTGGAAAACTGCTGATTAAATGCTGTTCAAGATTCTGAAGGGAGTTGTGCTTCAATCTGTGGGAGATGAAGAGCGAACAACACTAAGTGGATTAAAGAGAAGAATAAAAGACGAAGAGCGTGTGAGGGGAAAACTGTGAGGGTAACAAAGAGAGATGATGGTGGGGGAAGAGACAAGGAAGTCATAACTTGAAATGTAAACAGAATTTGAGGACTACACACCTTTAGCTGAAAATAAATTTGTCAGAGCATTTATGAATTGTCACTGGATGATGGATGTTAAAAACAAGGGAATGAGATTTTAATATTAAGCAGGTAGTATGACAGAATGTCTGCAGTGTTTTAACTATAGCTGTATAAGGCAAACATCAAGCAAGTGCAACAACACAATACATACCAAGCCAGCTTCTATGTTGTTACTTACTAGTCCAATAGCAAGCAGGCAAGTTCAGCAACAAGTAAAAGCCAGTCCGATATTTACTCTTGTCCGGCCTCTTGCTCGTCACTCTCTTTTTCTCTTCCTCCGACGTTTTCTTCTGTCTTTTTGCAGTCTCTGCCATGACATCCATACTGAGAATACCGAGCTAGCTTCATCCAAAGAACTTACATTTTACATCATATACTTTTTGCTTCTACTTAAAGCTTGCTTCCTGAAGAGTCGTGTTGGCACCGTAAAGCAGTACGCCATTATCGTGAAATGCTGTTTGTGCCTCGGATTCCAATGTTACATAGTGCCAATAACCAACGCCCTGGCGTGGAGTGGCAATGACAGAGATGCCATTAACCCTGTTACAAGTCAGCGTACCATCTAAATGATTATGAAGCTGTTATTTTAAGATAAAAATACTATATAATGATGCTTTAAATTTAAAAGAAGTCAGTGTTGGTTTCACACAGGAAACAAACAGCAGTCTGCTGGGTGAAGGTTTAACCCATCCCACCACCCCGACCACTGTACTGCGTCACCTGGATTGACGACACATACAAACTTTACATTTACTCATTTGGCAGACGCTTTTATCCAAAGCGACTTACATTTGAGGAACAACATACAAGCATCAACAGAGCATCAAATACAGATCTACAACTGACAATACTGACAATACTTTACCTTTTAAAATCGAAATATATGCTCCAGATGACAACTGATAATGGCCATTTAATTGGCTGACGGCATTCGATCCCACTGGAATAACACATCTCTTTGAGCCTTCAAGGCACTGAATAGAAGGTATACACTCACCGGCCAGTGTATAAGGTGCACCTTGCGAGTACTGGGTTGGCCTACTGGGTTGGTAGCATACTTTCAACAAGGTGTTAAACATTCCAACATCGGGTGCGTGCACGTGCGGCGGAAGCACTCGCCTTATGTGCATGTGCTTTGGCACAGACTTCACTCGGTAAAAAAAATTGATAGACTTACGTTAAGTTGCGGTGGATATTTTACACACGGCACAGGTAAAGCAACAGTGAAAAATCCGTGTATGGTTTGTTCTTTCATTATTTTGTTTCAAAAACAAATCGGAAAAAACAAAAAAGCAAGTTGTTTTTTGGTTTTTCAGTTTTAAAACCAAAACAAAAAACAGACAATCGGTCTTTGTTTTTCTATTTTTAAAAACAAAACGGAAAAATATTGATTTAGATTTTTATTGTGTCCGATTAGTGAAGCTCTGTGTGTTACACTTAACAAACCTTAAACTTAATAAACCTGCAGCAGATACACTTGGGCGAGGGCGGTGCCTGATTAAATGTAATTAAGATGAGCTTGAACATCAACATAGATGGGTTCTCAAAAAGACAAGTTCTCAGTCTTTTAGGCGACTTTATAAAACATACTGCTGATGGAGAAAATGGAACAGACGGGGGGAGAGAGACGCGGGGCAAGCCGGGGTGTCTTCCTGAGGTGTAGATGTGTGTGAGTATGTCAGAGTGTGGGGAGAAGAGAAATTCGAGGCAGGTGCAAAGCATACTTAAAAACAATAATAAGAATGTTCGTGGTCATTAAAACCTGCTTTCACAGGGTGGTATAATGTGAAAATTTGAGGGGTTTTTTGTTTTTTTTTTGCTGGGGGTTTTACAGTCACGATGCCGGCTCCACATCGCGATGTCGGTCAGCCATCGCCGATGGACAATGGCATCGTCTATCGGCCCAACCCTACCATCTGAATGTCGCAGCTGAAATCGAGACTCCTCAGACTACGCAATGTTTTTCCCAATCTGCTATTGTCTAATTTTGGTGAGCCTGTGCGAATTCTCAGTTTCCTGTTCTTAGCTGAAAGGACTGGCACTCGGTGTGGTCTTTTCTGTTGCTGTAGCCCATCTGCTTCAAGGTTCAACCTGTCGTGCCTTCAGAGATGGTATTCTGCATACCTTGGTTGTAACGAGTGGTTATTTGGGTTACTGTTCCCATTCTGTCATCTCAAACCAGTCTGCCCATTCTCCTCTGACATCAAGAAGGCATTTTTGTCCACACAACTGCCGCTGATTGGATATTTTCTCTTTTTTGGACCATTAATCTGTAAACCCTAGAGATGGTTGTGTGTGTGAAAATCCCAGTAGATCAGCAGTTTCTGAAATACTCAGACCAGCCCGTCTGGCACCAGCAACCATGCCACGTTCAAAGTGACTTTAATCCCCATTCTTGCTCATTCTGATGCTCAGTTTGAACTTCAGCAAGTTGTCTTCACCACATTTACATGCCTAAATGCATTGATTTGCTGTCATGTGATTGGCTGATTAGGTATAATTTCAGCGAAGTACCCAGTAGAGACCCCACTGGGGTGCAATTCTAGGTGCCTGGATCTTTAACAATCAGCAGGTTTAATCTTAAACTGCGGTGTATATCTGAGCTATGAATCCGTTCCCTCACTGGAAGCATCTATTATGTGAGTGCTGAACACCTTGATGAAGAAGCATAAATCTGCCTTCTTTTTGACCCATAAAGCACTGTCTTGTATTGCACTGAACCTCCATTTTTGGTGTATGCATGCATGTGTGTTTACAACTTAACCTTGTTTGTGAAGGGAGTTGCTGTAATTTGAGTCCTTTTTGTGAACACCTGTTAATCTCAGTGCTGTATGTGAGGCATTTTTCAGTACCACATGCCTTTTAAACATTTCACCATGCAGGTGTATTATATCACACATGTTCTGATGTAAGCTTATAGATGTAATTTAAGTCTGTAATGATCCGGTTTATGCCTATATACAAAAAGGGCAACCTCCTTCCTAGTGCCAGCGGTACAAGAACTGTGTATCAAACAGGACAAAGAGGTGACACAGAAAACAGTGTTTAGAGGAATCTGATTACATGGCTGTTCCTCTATCCCATGGGGACATCTCATTGACATAATGCATTCCTTAGCCCCTAACCCTAACCTTAACCTAATTGTAACCTTAACCCTAAAACCATGTCTTAACCTTCAAAAAGCAGTCTCTACCCATGGGGACCTCAATTTATGTCACCACAGTGACACAAGTCCCCATGGGTTAGTTTGCATTGAGGTTAAAGAACACCACCGGGATATAGAAACATCACAATGCAGATGCAAAATGCAGATTCCTAGGATGATATAATATCCTCCAACTGACTTGCTATTTGAATGAGGGAAAAAAAAGAGGGTCCCACTACCTCCAACCACCAGTAAAAACCCATAACAAGTATATATGAATTCAGAGCTGGAACATTTACTGGGTCATTTTAAAACACATACACTGTTTAAATGTTTAAATTTACTGGAAAAGTCTTTCAAACAACCTGTGATGACGTTTGGTAAAATTATATTTAAAGCAAATAACATGGATACAAGAACAAGCACACTTCAACCCCACCCATTTAACACCAACACAAACTAAGGCTTCAATCACTTCAACACTACTTAGCCACTGTAGAGACAGATACAACCAAAGCATAAAATAAAGCACAACAAAAATGCATTTTCCACTTATGTGCCTTGTGATTTCACCCTTCCCCAGAGTGGTATTCTGTTGGCTGCCAATAGGGGGCACTGTGATTGCGCAGACAGGATCATGTGTTGATGGTGTAAAGGAGTGGGGAAGTCCCACTTTCTCTCTGTCTTTCTTCTCTCAGATGTCTTCTCTGCTTCTCTAGACTTATTAGACTTAGTATAGTTTTCTGTTTCTCCCTCATCTGCTTTAACTGTCCATGTGTCTGTCTGTCATTATATCTCTTTCCATGTATCTCTCCTCTTAATTCTTCCCTATACATGCAGCCCTTTCTCCTCTTCACACTCTGTTTCTCCCCTCTCTCCCCTTATACTCTCTCTCTTTGGTGGCTCAAGTAAATAACAAATGAGGAGTTTATTATTGTGTACTTGGAATGTTCAGTGCGCTGAACAAAATAACAACAAAATAGATCATTACCGTGAGTGTATGTTTTTGTCTATGTGTTTGTGCGTTTCTGTAAGGGGTCTAGTTTTTTACAGTGGGGGGAGTGTTTTGTGCCATTAAACCATCCTTTATGCTAATAGCTACTCCCTCCACAGCACACTAATAGTGTTACACAAACACATACACGAATGCACACTGACACACCCAATGAAGTAATGCAACAGCATCATTACTGCTCTTAATACACCCAAGAGAAGCGACAAGGGAAGGAGGGAGTGTGCATGTTTGTGTATTTTGTGCTGTATCTGCATTGCACTGTGTGTGTGTGTGTGTGTGTGTGTGTGTGTGTGTGTACGTGCAGCATTGTGCACCTACGTGATGCAGAAAGACTGCAGTGGGATTTGTGTGTCTGCACCAGGTTCTGATCCGTTGTGTGTTGTTTAGGGGTACAGTAGTTTTTTTTTGTGTGTGTGTGTGTGTTTCGGTCAAACTGCAGTGGTGCAATAAGCAGTGACAGATGAGATCTGGCCACAGCACATTTTATTGCTTCCCTCAAGCAATTTTCCTTCTCTGTTGTATGTCTTTGTGTAACATGTTTATTTCATATTAAATACTTGTGCATTTTTTGTACATATATGTATCTCTACGTGCGTGCCTGTATGTCTATGGATCCTGCCTGATATATACATGCCTTTGTCCTTTATTTGTGTGTGCGTGCTTCACATTGTGTTTGTGTGCACTTCCCAGCCTGCGAGTACATGTGAACTTATTGTTATGCTGCATCAGCCCTTGCTGCATTCTCATACACCCCTTACATGGCCGACATGTTACCCCATAAAACACACACACACACTCTCAAACACACACCTTGTGTGTCTTGTTCTCGCTCTCAGCCTCATTCATTCGCACTCTGCTGCCTGACTATCTGACTTCTCTACCTCACTGACATTCCCTCTTCTCACTGGCTCTGAGGCCAAGTCTCTTAAACTGTAGCTTTTGATATGAGAGTTATATATAGCTTTTGAAAACTGCCTCACAGGCCTAGTTTTGTAATAGGCCAGTGCCAAAAATTTTAATAGGACTTCTGAAACACCATAGAGAAGTCACAAGCTTTAATGCATAACATACAGTATGTGCTTTAAGATGGTGATATACTGTTTCATAAAATCCACACTGTAGAAAGCTCCTCTATACATTTTCACTAAGCATATTCAGAACTGAGTAGATGGTCTATTCTACAGTCGGTCAAGATAATTATTACTAGATATGCAGTTTGAGCATGTGATAGATTTTTAAACGAACGGAGAATAAGCAGCATCATAGTATCAGCATCATAACACAACTCATCTACAGTACATGCCCAACAAGGTGTGCATTCACCAAGATATGTGTACAATGGATCTAGATAATGTCTACGATAAAACAAAATACTTTCAGTCTAGGGGGGGAAAATGATCTATGTCTTACACAACAACTGTCATATTGAGTCTTATCTCCGGAAGGAAACGCTGACTTTGTCTCTGGCAGTGACTCTGTGTTGGGTCCCAGAGTTTATCCTAATGGCAGTGAATTGTTGTATTATTCTCATATGTCTGATACATAAGATAGACTGAATGCATAATTGTCAGCTCCTTATTTAACAACCCAAATTTGACTCTCCATGCTAACCACAACCTATTCCTTCCTATATCCTTTTTTTTTTACTTGGGAAGGAAAAGAGATGCAGGATGGAAGGATGCAAGAAAGGAATAAGAGGATAAGCATTATGAAAATGCAAAGAAATGTTCAAAAACATTAACCATGAAGCCAGTATCCAGTCTGTAAGGAGAAATTGCCTGACAAGCAACGACAGAAAGCGTCGTAGGCGGAACAGGTGGAGATTTGGAGTAACAGAAAAGCTGAAGATGGGAGAATGAGGAAAAGAAAAAAATGGATGAGGGAGTGCAGAGGGAGAGAGTCATGCTGGGTGCAGACTATATGATATCAGCCCAGTAATAGCCTGGCCTGACAGACGGAGGGCGTCGGGAATGAAAATGGGCATCGGGTGTGTCTTGGACACCTAACAACATCCCAACAAAACCACTAAAGTGTAGATATTTTTTGTCTTCTGTGACAAGCACTCTTCCACGCACAACTGTAAACATGGTGAAGCAAAAGAGGAATGATGTTGATGCTGCTAAGTGGAACTGTGAAACAGAGGAAGGATCACAGTTGTTTTTTCTTTTTACTTTTCTCGAAACAAGACAGCCAGTATCATACACGCCTCTTCGGACACCATTGTTTCTTAAAATTCTTGTTCTTGGAATTTGGTCCATGGCACCTCCTTCCCGATGACATCATGCAGGTCATGAAACACCATAAACTGTGATTTGTCTGGGACCAACATGTAGTCTGTCATGTCTCTTGGCCCACATCACACCAAGAATGTATGACTCTAAAATCACCTTATCTATAGAGAGGTAATGGTTCTATAATTGAGGCCGAAACCGTGACACAACTTTCATCAAGACTGTGGCAGCAGCGGCGGGTGCCGGTGGGGGTAGTGGTTATTTAATTTTGTCATCATTTTAATTCTACTTCATTGTCCACCTTATTTTAGTGTTTCCTCACTACTTGAATCTGCTACCTTTCTCTTCACTTCTTTTCCCAACACTCACTCACACCTACACCTCTGTCTCTCACTGCAAACACACCGGCTTGCCCCGCCTCTTTTTGTCTCTCTCTCCCTGTATTAGTCTCTGCTCTGCTCACTTTCAAAAAGTCACTGCATTTAATAAACTCACCTGTGGTTCTGTTTTTAGCAGAAAATGCTAAAAAGGGTTGACAAATATACAGCAGCTGTTAATATACCTGGGTGGCCTGCCCAGATAAAGTATATGTGGGAAACAGAGTATTTAAAGTTAGGGCAAGCTGTAAACACGTATACATATTTTTATTGTCTTCCAACTGCATGAGTCACATGACTGTTTTGGTCCAGTCATGATTGAATGGTCATGCCTACAAGTTAGACTAATTTAATTTACCCAAGATGAATAATAATGATAATCAAAAAAAGAAGGTATGAACCGAACTGTGGATTTGGAGAATTTACACCCCTACTAATCTAACACAGTGACTATATGACAACAATGTTGTGTAGCCTGAACCCACCATTACAAAGAAAGAAAAAAGGTAAATCACAGAGACATAGAGGGTTAGGGCAAGAGTAAAAGCTGTAGATTGAAAATAGGCAAGAACAGAGAAATGGGGCATGCAGTAAAAAGAGTGAGAAGAAGAATGAATAAAGTGAAAAGGATGGAACAAGTGGATGAAGGATAGGAACAGGCAGTACATACTCTGCTCTATAAAAGGTTTGAAGTAGCTGTATTTATGGTTCAGTGTGTATGAAGCTATAACTGGGCCTCTTGGGAAACGCACACATACACACACCTCTCATCTGACCATTCTTGAAGCAAGGCGCCTCCCTATGGAAAAGTATGTTGTATAGTTTATTACCTATGGATAGAGAGGATTTATCACAGGCTACACACACGCACACGCACACGCACACACACACGCACACGCACACACACATCCACCTGATGTCATGTGTGAGTGTGGAGCCAATAAATTTACGCTCCTGCTGAAAACTGTCTTGGCTTCAATTACACGAGCAGAAATGAGTGTGCGGATTTGTCGTAATGTAATGTGTGTATCTGCGTGTAGGTGTAATTCTCTGTGTATACAGATGTGCGTTGTAGACGTGTGTAACTTCTTGTTTGTGTGTAGGAGTAATTTATTCTCGCTTTCCTTTATATTTATTGACCATCTGTTGAGCAGCAAAATGCACTGCAGACACCGTCAAATTAGCGTACCTTAACAAATGGAAAAGTTATCACTCTCCAAACGTGTTATGTGGGAGAAAGTACAACATATGCAGAAGTACAACTAACTTTTTTTCTGAATAAATGACTTAAGGAAGGAAAAAGTCAAAGAGGGATGGAGGAAATTACAACGTTGTTACACAATTAAATTTTTGAAAAGAGGATTTAAAAAAATATATTTTTTTAAAAACCTTTTTTTTTTTTTTAAACCTGTCCTGCCCAGCAGCCTGGTATAGAGTATAATGACCTGGATACCATATTGTGCCAGACAGATTTTACTTTAACAAGAGAGTATTAAAATACTCCTTTGTCTGTTTTATTATTTATTTAATTATGTATTGATTTGTCACCGGGCCGGACAGGGGGGCAGACACGG
>NC_060169.1:23559083-23567518 GCF_021292245.1 Micropterus dolomieu
CCCCCGGACTCCAATGCACAAACTAAACGCCCAGCAGCCATTCAGAGACCCTGCCCAGGGAAAAAGTATAATGCATCAAGATGCATCGACAATCGCCCCACAATCCCACCGCAGCCCACCAAACCGCAATTGGATCAACCCGCGCAGAGACCCCTACCCCCAGAAGCCAGGACACCCTGCGACCCCCCAAAGCGCAAAGGACCCCAGACCGCATGTCCAGGGGGAAGCTGTACCCCGCCCCAAGGAAGAACAGCAGAAAGCCGTGCTGGGAAGCTCCCTACCGCCAGGGAGCGATAACGCGGGAGAACCAGGCCAACGGTCCCCCAGCCCAGCCAGAGGCATCCCTCCCTACAGTGCAGGCAGTGACAGCAGCCCCCGAGGCCGATCTCATCCCCGGACAGGGGCCCAGCCCCCCCCAGTCAAGCACCCCCAAGGAGGAGCACCAATTTTTTAAAAAACCTTAACGGGCTAAAGAAAAGTACACGAAGATATTGTTTGCATGTTTTGCCCTCCTATAGTAGGATGTTCCTGTTTTCGTGCATGTGTGTTTGCCAGTATTCGATGTGTGAAGTCATTACAATAATCCTTGTGCATAAGTGTTAGTATGTTCAGCCTTATCTGTCTAACATTTCCCTGGTCTGCCATTGTAGCTGGCATTGCCATGGGCGCTACCTAATTAGCTTAGGCTTTGCGAAATCACACACATACACACACGTAGATACAGCTTAGTGTAATGACTTTAAGTCCATCATGAATGCAGTCACAGACAGTATAATAGGAAGAGAGAATAAAAACCATTTGTTTAATTTACTTAGATTGGCTGAATGTGTGTGGGCTCATGGGGAGACGCGACGAGGAGGAGAGATAGAGAGTAAGAGAAAAGAAGGCTAGGAAATGAGAGAACTGGAGTAAAAGAGATTGGAAAACAAGCGAGGAGGAAAGCAGATAGAAAGAAGGGAGAACGTGAGGAAGGACCTGAAAGAGATGGAAACAGTCAAGGGGAGATGAAAAGTTAAGATTAGTAGTGAGAAAATACGAGGGAATGGAGAGATGCCAGGAAAAAGATTGAAGGAGGAGTAACAGAAAATTTGAATAATTTTGAATACAAATCTGGATGTTGTAGTTTAATTCTGCAAAGCGATTTGAGGGGCAATATGTTGCAGGAGATAGCCATGTATATATGTGTGTTGTAAGTATGTTCTAATGCGTGGTGTAGTGGGGTGTGTGTGTGTGTGTGTGGGTGTGTGTGTGTGAGAGAGTGTGAGTTGGGGGTGGGGTTGGCTTAATGAACAGCTTTGGGCTCCAGCTGCGACAGGCACTATCTCTCTCTCTCGTCTCCTTTATCCTCCCTCGTGCTTTCTCTGCTCTCTCTGTCGCTCCAGCATTTACAGTAATTACTGTTCTTTGGTGCTTCTGAGGGATGGAAACGGGGATAGAGGCTGATAATATACCAAAGTGCGACTATGTATTTTGTCTAATTTCTTGAATGTCCTCTGGGGGGTTGTTCCACAAAGTGAGATTTCTTAAACCAGGTTTATCTCACTAATATCTCCCCTTTCACGCCAACACTATGACCTGGGAAAGACCTGTGTCTGCTGTTGAGGAGAAGCTGGTAGCGCATGTATTCCAACCTGGCATCGTGAACCTTCTCGTGACCCTTAACCGCTCAGCTTTGCGATAAACTGTTAAATTTGGCTCTTGTAGCAATTGTAGGATTACTATAGATTTACTATGACCCAGACCTGGATATAGAGATACAATATAATTCATTGTTTTGGTTTAGAGTTCAGCAGCGAGGAAGTATAATCATACACATGGTGGAATTTTTGGAATTTTTGATCTATGTATCTGTTCACATTATTGTGTTCAGCCTCTGTATGTATAATGAATTATGTAGCATAAATTTTTTTAATGTTGAACCTTTAAAATTAAGCTTTGCAGTACTGTAGATATTTTCAATATACAAATTCTGTCTGCACACCTGTTTATCCCATTTGTTATATATTGCATGCTAAAATAACATAATTCTAATAATTCCAACAGGCATATAGTAAATCTGGATGGCATGGAGAGATAGACTCATGAGATGTAATGAATGTATATCCCTGCCACACACACATAGACCCTGGAGCCGGCTGGCCAGACTAATGTAGGATTGAACAGCATGGGACATTTTTTAATCTTTTCATAACTGTTTGAATGGCCCATTGGGAAAAGTGCAGGTACTCCAGATGGCTAGCTGCATTTGTTATATTTCAGAGCTCATGTTTTGGTGGTTGCTTAATTATTGTTTCTGAGCTAATGTTGTTTTTGCATGGGCATATTATGGCATATACTGTGTAATGGCAAGATTTATATACCGATGTTGGCCTTTTGGTTTTTATTGTCAACCTAAATCATACTCATACAAGGCCCTTTTCTTATTTGCTCTTGTAGCATGGGTACTGTGAATTCTCAGTATGGGTTTGCAGACAGATGTACTTTTTGTAATGGACATAACTGGATACGTCTGATGCAGGTGTTCCTTTTTATCAAGCTGAAATTGGTTATTTCTTTCAGTATGTTTATTTATTACCTGAATAGTTACAAGAATCTTGCTTCAGCCTGTAGGAACCCCAATAAACAGGCAGTCGATACTGACTACCAGCCATATACTGTACAGCGTGCTAGCCTCAAAAACCCAGCTGTATTCTAACATGAACTTAGCTCTCCTTATTAGCTTGTTAATAACTTTTTTAAGCTGGGTCTCTGACATTGACAGCATTGTGTTGGACAGATTTGTGCAGCTGTGTTTATGAGGAAGAGTGCGAGGGACGGGTGAGCTAGAGAAAGAGAGGGACGAGCGAGAGGATGTGCTGCTCAAATGCGCTACGGCGCTCTGCAATCAAATACCATTTTAAATAGGCCCAGTAAAAAAAATCTAAAATCAATATGTGGAGGTCAGCGTTGATATTGTGGCGGGCCGCCACAAATAAATCAACGTATGGGAAACACTGGTATTCATATCCCATGAATTGCAGGTGCACTTTTGTTAGGGAAACCATGGGTTCTGTCACTCACTCGCCCAAGATGAAAAAATTATGTCCTTGCTGTTTATGGTAATAACAGGTGCTGTAGCTCATTTCTGGAAAAAACAGCACCTGTTTCCTATTAATGTGGCGGAGTGCAATTAAGAAAATTTCCCCTGAAATCTGACCCTCATGACAGAAAATGAAAAATCCAGCATAGATGCAGGATGAGACTTGTTCTCATCCTGCATTGGTTTCAGTCATTTATAATAATTATGCATGCCTAAAGATACATTTGTTTTAAATACATGCTGAAGTGCTATATGTAGCAACAGAAAATCTGAGAGTGGAGTCTGATTGTGTGTGTGTTGTTAGCTAAATATACTGTATTAAATAGCATTGATAAAATATCAAATCATATCATATGTCCTTGATAAATAGCCTTAATGTGATATTTTATTGAAGGAAATGAGCTTTTTGTTTTTCCCTCCGTGAGGTCAGAATGTAGGATAACCCTCAAAAGAGTGGTTAACACAGAAGTAGCTGATTATAAATCTGTGTTTTGGTTCATGAAACAGGTTGTATGTAACATTACAGAGTTAGCCTTGGCTGTTCATCTCAGAGCCTCAATGAGCTACAATAAAGGTGTCCAGGTTCAAGTATGCACTCATCCACCCACCCATCTTCTCTCCCCGTTCTCCTGTCTGTCCCTGCGGATTGTTAACGAGTTATGTAAAGCTTCCAGCTGAAGAATGCTTAACCATCAATCCTTTTATTTCCATCCTGAATATAAATGAGTTTCCTCTGGGTTCATTCCCTCATCCTTCCTCTCATCTGTCTCTCATCTCCCTCTCTCTGTCTCTACTTCTTCAACCACAGCCAAACACTAAACCCTCAGTTCTGTTCAGGGACAGTGAGACACACCTCGCAGACTTTCAAGGTGTCTGTGTGTGTTTGTGAGACATTTGTGTTTTTGCCATCTTTTAAAGTGCAAATGTGCGTACAAAACTTGGAAACCTATTTCCTACCTAAAGCCTATTTGCTGCTCCTCATTATGAGGAGGATTATTTTTACAGTCGGGGACCAGCAAATAAGCGTGTGTGTGCTTGTGTTTTATGTACGTTGAATTGTTGTCCTGCGGTGGCTGCAGAGATGAGAGCTCGGCTGCATTTTGTAGTTGTGGTTTCTGCTCTCTCTTTTTTTAATAGGCATTAATGCTGTATTTCTTCTTGTTAAACAAATAACACTGTGTGAGTGTGGAGGCAGACAAACACAGGCACTTTAGTCTCCCTATTGTCTCATTTGCCTGCTTCCTATATGTAAAAACAAAAATCCATCATAATAATACATTTAAAAACCTTATGTGTTAACCATCAACTGAGTAATCCACTTCCACAATAAATGCACACTTGTCAATCCAACTACTCATTTAATGAAATTTTATAGTTCATATTATAAAATGGATAATTCTGAAAGATGAAAACAGTTTTTTGGTGTGGTTTGGTTTTTTCCCTCCACACAGCCCTGTCCTGCTATTCACTGCTCTTCCTCAGTGTAGACTGCACATGTTTGCGGTTTTCTGTAATGTCAAACAGTTTGTCATCCTTACTGCTCCCTCTCCACACTACCTCCTCTCCTCTCTACTAAAAAGCTGTTAATAATGCTGGGATATTTTGTTGATATTCAAAGCTGATGTGTATCTGCTACTGTACTTGCTAATAGATTACAACTGATTTTAACATAATTTAATTTTTTTTTTTACTGTTCATGAATTACTAGTTCTCATGAAATTTCAATAGCTTGCTTGTGTCATGGTAGCTATAGTTGTTGAATATAATTGACTTGAATATACTCATGTAACTGATTATATTAAATAATAGTGTAATAATTAGTTAAATACCCATTTAGCTTAGAATATGAGCAAAATACTCTAATATTGATGATATCATGTTTGGTTAAAAAAACAGTCAGAGGGCACAAAGGGTTTAATGAATTACCTGGAATTGTGGGATTTTGTCTGTTTTATCATATTGTGTGATACATATGTGCAAATCAAACTGCTGTATCTCTATGAATAATAGCCTTCCTATGTACGTCTTTGATTACAGAAGTTTATGGTTATGCAGTATTGTCGTGTGTGTTATAGCGTGTGTGTTTGTGTGCCGCCACAATAACATAGAGCGCCATGTGCTTTCTCACACACACACACACACACACACACATCACACACACACACACACACACACACATCCTTCCATGTACGCTTCACTAATGGACTCCTCTCCCATTGGCTAGTGGCTAGTGTTACCATGGAGATGAACAGTGACTGTTAACCATCACACTTTATTTCAGGTTGTGTAGAATAATTTATTAATTTAAGAGAACAATTATTAATTATTTGTGAATTAACAGAGCAGAATCTGTTTTTCTGAAAGATTGTTGAAGAATGAAATATAACAACTGTTTCCCGATATCGCAGTTCAAATTTAATCCCAGTTGGCTCATTTAGATTGTTCATGACCTGACAAATTACACATTTTATTTTGCACTGTTTGAAAGCATTATATGTAGCGATAGACCAATATCTGGCATTTTGACATAATTGGCATCAGTCGATATCTGCACTCACAAGGTCGATATATCATCCTAAATGACAGCAGGTCTAATCTAAAACCATTCCTGGCTAGTGTTAAGTATATATTGTTAAGAATAATGCAGTTGAATGACATCACCTTTGACAAACTGCACCCCTCTCTACCTTAAACACTAGTCACATTTTGAAATCTACAGCAGAACCCAATGTATTTTTCTATGTCATTAATTAATAAAAAGTCCATCTAAAACAACAGGTTACTGGCTAAGATAGCCATGCATATTAGATTGTACTTCTATATGGAATAATGGAAGGATATATATGACTTTTCTTGCTTTGATATTGGCACGATATTTCGGCCATCAAATATTTCTGCATCGGCCATTGAAAAACCCTTATTTGTCGACCACTACTCATGTGCGCACTTAGCAGCCAAAGCTAAAGGAGTGCTGAAGCGTTGGTAATATAGCAATTAGACTGTGAAGAATGTGAATTAATGTGAGAAATTGATGCTATAAATAAGAAGAATCTGAATCTGGTCATTTCAGGGCACCTCTATACCAAAATACAGCTTCTATCCTGCACTTGTTAACACTTTAGATTCTCTGTCCTAACATGCTGCCACAACCCTGTAACTATGCAAATTGGAGCTGCCACTTGAATGCCAAACATTACACACAGAAACATGTGAGTCAATCAGGTGTCCATGTGTTCCTATGCGTGTGTTGGTGCGAGATAGTGTTTTTGTATCGATTGAATCTGGCAGAGCAGGTTTAGTCGTCTCAGCAGTTTTTCTGACCCAAAGCGAGCTGGGTAAGAAATGAGGACGAGATGGATTTTAGAAGAGGAGCACAGTTAGGGTCTGAACAGTTTTTTTTTTCTTCCTCATGTTTCGGGGTACAACCTTAATTACCATAATTAACTGGTTGGTCTCAGATTTATTTCTTCTGTTCTGTGTTCATTAATTTTATGTTATGTCTTAGTTAGGGAGACCAAAACGAGATTTAGGATTTAATGAGCCCCTCCTGGAAACACCCCCAGGTGGAGATGAAGAGAGAGTAAAAGAGTGGGAGGAGAAGATGACAGGAGGAGGAAGGACAAACACTCATATCCCAGTGGGCTAGTATATCTAACATAGTGTAATTACAATGGGGATCTCCTTTAATTGACTCCTACTGAGGCCCCCTGAGTCTATAGTGTATGTGTGTGTGTGAGAGAGAGAGAGGTAAAATCCCATATGAAATGCTTTAATAAACAATTTCAGGTTTATTGATATGAAAATGTATTTTGTGAAGTAATTTTTAATACACTATTAGGTACTAGTAGTTAAAACTAATATCCAGCTTGAAATGAACTTCCACCATTGCCAGTATTGCCAATACTGAGCAGGAGGACTCCGACCATGCAAGCAAAAACGAGGAGCTTATAACAAAGAGAGAAGTCTATTGTATGGACGAGCCACAAAACACTATCCAGCCATGATATGTGTGTCAGTAACGTTGAATGACTTGCCCATGTACATTCAGTTTACTTTCTAGTTCACCAAGACATGCTGTTGTTGTGATGTTAGCTATAGCAAGAGGAAAGTTCTGAGTATCTCTGTCTGGAGCTGCAGTGCTGCTCTGGGACAGTCTCGTCCTCTCATGTTAGCGTGTAGTGACAGTTTGCTAACCCACAACCTAGCTAACATCAGTTACTGTACTTGCTTTTTGTACTCAATATCACGGTATTTGTCATAGTATTGGATTTCTCCACAATTTCTCACCCCACCTTTTATGATGCAGAGAAAAAAAAAGTTCTATATTGGGATATATAACGTTATCGGGTGCAGATAAATCAGTATCGGCATTTATAACAGACGATTTATGACTAACACAATCCTTCGCTCATGTCATGAGTCTTGCATAGTCTTCTCACCAGAGGGCGCTCTGCAACTCCCCTGTTGATGACACTGCCTGCACCACAAAACAAAACAATCAGCTGACTGGAGTCTACTGGAACATGCAGAAACAGGAACGGAGAGGGCTGTGTTCCCAGTTGGTCATTCGTCACATGAAACACATGACTTAAACAATAATAAAAATAGCCCTCATCATTTCTCCTCTCCTGAAAACATTCATGACTTGCTAACCCTCTGGTTTTTCATTGCCCTCTCTCGGTTTCCTCCCAGGTCACTGCAGTATTTTTAATGTTTTGTTAGTTTAGTGGTGGAGGCTACGCTGTTGACACACTTGATTGTAGATTTATTTCTGAATCAGTTTAATGAACGGTCCTATTCATTACTTCTAAATATTTTCTTTCATCACTAACATTAGCTAACGTTGCCCATTGCTAAATTAGATTAGCCACTAAGCTAGCTAAAGCCAGGTTTTTCAGTGGAAGAGCGGTAACATTAATGAGCAGTTAAACTATAGTGTTTAATGAATTCTAAATATATCTGCAAGCCACTTGTCTGTAGTTGCAGTTGGTGCGTCAGAAATGATTAAACCAGAGGGGTCAAACATGAGCTGAACAAGTATCTAACATGGCTTATCTAGCTCCTCTTCCAAACGTGGAACGTTAGTGTGAAATCTCAAAGTTGCAGGTCTTTGATGGGGAAAAAAGAATATTGGCCGATATATCGGCTCATCGAATTTTAAAATTCTCAAACATCGAAATCGGTATCGGTCTTAAAAATCCAATATCGGTATTGCCGAAAATGTTTAGTTGTGCATTAATGATCGTATGAAGTTTTTGTAGCGATGCTCATTCATTCGGCAGTGGCGTTACGCCAAATATAGGGGGAACACATCTCTGTTCACCACTGTTGTGCCGAGTTGTCCGCACCTCACGGG
>NC_060169.1:23567538-23581125 GCF_021292245.1 Micropterus dolomieu
TGACACACTTGATTGTAGATTTATTTCTGAATCAGTTTAATGAACGGTCCTATTCATTACTTCTAAATATTTTCTTTCATCACTAACATTAGCTAACGCTGCCCATTGCTAAATTAGATTAGCCACTAAGCTAGCTAAAGCCAGGTTTTTCAGTGGAAGAGCGGTAACATTAATGAGCAGTTAAACTATAGTGTTTAATGAATTCTAAATATATCTGCAAGCCACTTGTCTGTAGTTGCAGTTGGTGCGTCAGAAATGATTAAACCAGAGGGGTCAAACATGAGCTGAACAAGTATCTAACATGGCTTATCTAGCTCCTCTTCCAAACGTGGAACGTTAGTGTGAAATCTCAAAGTTGCAGGTCTTTGATGGGGAAAAAAGAATATTGGCCGATATATCGGCTCATCGAATTTTAAAATTCTCAAACATCGAAATCGGTATCGGTCTTAAAAATTCAATATCGGTCGGGCTTTAAACGGGATATGAAATTACCTATATTGTCATATTGCACAGCCCAACGAAACACTGTGACCTACACGTACATTTACTTCCAGACTGACAACTTACTCGCTTTTACCCTCACTTTCTTCCACTCCCTCTCTCACATTCGCTCACCCACACACTTGCTACACACATTGCACTGCCCTTAAAATACCTAACTTTGCTTCTATCAACAACAGCACTTGTCACGTAGATGTCCTTTAAAGAATGAGGAGAGGAAGCTAGCCAAGCGTTGAGTGTTGCCGAAAATGTTTAGTTGTGCATTAATGATCGTATGAAGTTTTTGTAGCGATGCTCATTCATTCGGCAGTGGCGTTACGCCAAATATAGGGGGAACACATCTCTGTTCACCACTGTTGTGCCGAGTTGTCCGCACCTCACGGGACTTTCGGGTAATTTATCACTGTTGATGAACCATACAAAGAATATTATCATTTTTAAACAGCCGCTATTTGAAATAGACCCGCGAGGAACCGTTACGTGCATGCAAAAACTCTGCACACACCCCAGGGGAGTCGGAATGAAAGTTTTTATTATGTCTTTTTCTGACGTCTTCTGAACGTCCAATGTTAACGTCCACAGGACCTCTGTACAAGGTTAAAAAATTTGTTCAAAATGTGGTCGTTGTGGAGGTCAACGTCAATTGCGGACTCATTTTAGTCATTTACTGCTTCCGGACCAAAATTATGAAAAAAAGTTAAACTTAACTCCTCCACCTAGAACAGGCCCTTCACAACACATAGGACTCAGTCACAACTTTTATAAAATTCAAATTAAAAGTTTTTTATTTTTATTCTTCCTGTGTGTCCACCTCCTCCTTTCTCCCTGGTTCATGCGTCGCATTATGTCGTTTGATCATCTGCTCAGTTGCACCTTTGCCCCATTTCATTACTGCAGCTGCAAGAATTGATAAAAACAAAAAATTATAAATGTGCAATGGTAACCTGTAACTATACACCAAGTCCACATATATGTAAAAAAAAAAATCCCTTGTACATCATAACTTTTGCACTACCAACTATACTCCAACTAAGCTGCAACTGACTGTTATCAGTGTAAAGTCTCAGTCATACACTGTATAGATGCTTTCTTTCCCTAGACCGTAAAGACTCGTTTTGGTAAATGAAAAAAGGGAGATGCGTCATTTCCCACGTGATCAAGAAACAGAATACTGACACATTCCTTTTCACAATGCTCTCGTTTTGCCTTTGACCTATTTTCATTGAGTTACTGACTGCAATATGTTGAACATGTACTCATTGAAGTGCAAAGCGTTTTGATGAATACTTGCAACCTTTGGACAACTCACCATGCCTGTTGCTGTCCCTGGCCCCGTCGCTGTGCCCTTGCCCCGTCGCTCCGTCGCTCCGTCGCCGTGTCCTGGCCCTACCCCGCTGTTCCTGGATGTAGAACCTCAAGCTCTCTTGAGGTTTGCATGTAAAGAGTCAAATAATGTTCTTAGATTTAACATGAGTGATTCTTAAACAAAACAGTGACTTGTGTAATGTGATGAATACTCACTGGATGCGGACATTGAAAATGGCCATGAAACTTTCTCCCTCGCCAAAATGTTATCCTAACTTTGGAGTGTTATTTAACCCACTTCCTGTCAAGCTAGCATGACTTGGTTAATACCACTAAATATATCCTCTTATGTTAATACAATATCTTATCTAATCGACCCGAGTAACGTCAGATACAGGCACGTTAAGACAGCAATGTCGGCCGAATTCATCGGCTGTCGCGGGTCTTGTTAGTAACTTACACAGCAGTTTACATTTGGTTTACAAAAAAGCTAACACTAAGCAAATTCATAAACATAACCTAACTTTTCTTACCTCAGTTCAGCTAGCAGTGAGTTTGTTGTTGTTGCCAACGGTCCGCTCAAAAGATGCTCCGTGAGTCTTCCACGTCTGTTTTTGGCGGGAGTACATATACCGCCACCTACCGTACCGGTGTTTGTATAACAGGATCTAGTTTACAGTTATGCAGATAGGCCTACTGCAGCGGTCGGCAAATAAGTCTGGCATCGGGCCAAATTTTTTTCAAGCCGTTACATGGCGGGCCAGAAGAAAATCGTATTATTTCAAGTCTTTGTATACTTTCATACTTGTGCATGTTTAGCTCAGTCGGTACTTTGCGGGACTCCTGTTTGGAAGGTTGTAAGATCGATTCCAACTAAATGCATGTATTTTTTTCTCCCTTGTTAAACAAATTGATTATAAGGACACTTTTGCACATGCTCACAATAAAACATGTGCAGCAGTTTGTGTGCTCCCCGCCGTTTGATCTGCATTCATAATTCAGGGGAATCCAATCACGTTTACGGCTTTTTCAGAGTTGTTCAGAACTCTTCAAAGTAAAAGCTCTCTATAAACTTGTCATAAAGCATTGATGCACAAAAAGTTGTTGCGCTTTTATTTTGGAGGCACAGTCACTTAAGAGGAAGTGATTGTGTGAGTAACTGTTGCTGTCATGACTGAGATCTATTTCAGTATTTTATTTTATTTTTTTTTTCTGCTATCAAAGCAATCTGTACGCGGGCCAGATATTATTGCTGGCGGGCCGCCTATTGTCGACCACTGGCCTACTGTGTTTGAGAGAGACGGTGATGTTGTGCAAAAGTTTAGCTTGTGCATTATTTTGAACATTAATTATTTCGTACTTGTTTAAAGAGTTGTTTGATAGCAATCTAATTTCATTCAACTTGCCTTTAGTACACCAAACACTCATTCTTGCTTTCTCTTTCCCTCTCAATAATAAATATGCTGCCAATGAATTAGAAATTCTTTGTTTAATTTAAAAATTTCACATGTTGATTTCCTGCACCTGTCCTGCACATCCACTGAGGTCCAAAAAACTTCCTAGCTAGACGTTCAAATTTTGAACTGCTTGCCTACGTCTAAGAAGGATCGTAATCTGACGTCCAAATATTGAACCTGATTTGCACGTTGGACAGACGTCTCATGTTTGCTGGGAATATTTACAGTACAAACCTTGTCTGTGAACTATGAGGACAAACTCCTGCCCCAAAAAAACTAAAACCAAAACAAAATAATGGATCATTAAGTGTAATCGAGGTAAAATGTTCAATAATTGTGATTTTGTTTTCAGGTCATATTGTCCAGCCCTAGTGAAGGCACCCATTGTAGTATGAACAGAACCCCGTTCCCCCTCAGGGTTGAGTTTACTGTCATGGAGGAGCAAAGAAATATTGAATATTGCTGGAATCTTAGTATTGTCATGTTCATTCCATCTGCAGTCTCTATGTAATCTGTATCGGTTCTGGATTATATTTGTTTCTTAACCCCACTGATGTGCTTTCACCCTATTATCCCAGTCCGTGGTACATGTGCATAAGGTTTTCCTCATCAAAGAAAATGAAATTGCCATCGGTCTTAGGTATGTGCACAAATGGAGAACAATGAACAGTACATGTGTGAAGAGCTGCAGGGAGAGTGTCCATCCATATGGAATGCAAAAACGTAGAAAACAAGTTCCCTATAATACCTTTTATAATGTTATAACAATGAACAACACTTTACACTTCCAGTATTATCTAATAACGAGAGCATTTCTATCACGTGTACGATGTGCACTGATGCACCAGTCCTCACTTTGTGATTAAAGGAGGTGATAGTTTGATGACTGGTCAGCCCTACAGGCAAGGTGTGTGTCATGTGTGTGTGTATCATTTCAATTGAATCGCTTGTTGTGAGTAGTAAGGTGCATTTATCAGTTGTGTAAATATTGTTAGCTTCAGGCTACATGTAATCCAGTTTTAACACATGGCAGTGATGATCACGCTGATGCCAACTGACTGGTCGGAGAGGGTGTTAGAAAGGTGTGTTGTATACTGTTTTTCATACAGTGTGCTCCTTTGTACAGAACACACACACACAACACACACACACACACACACACACACAGCAGTATTGTCCTTGTAAGTCAAGGATATCTCCTAGTTTCACAGGTGAGGGAGCAAAGACTATTTCTGCCAGAGATGAGAAAGAAGGACAAGGTAAAGAAGGAGAGGAGCATGGAAGGTGGTGAAAGAGAGAGTAGGAGGGAGGGGAGCAGAAAAGGGGAAATAACAGACAGTAGACAAGAAATCCCCCGTAAATGATAAATTCCCCTCTAGGACAGTCACTAACAAATATGCCGCCTTGTTGACCTTAAATTGCAGCATCCTACTTTCATCTGTAACAGATGGACAACCCTCTGCTCGAGTGCAGTGGTGAGATGCATTAATTCCCCAAATTCTGTCAAACCAGCATCTAAGATTTTGCAGGCATTCCTGATATAAATGCAGCATCAAAGTGTCTGTAACCCTGAACTTCATTACAACCTTTTTTAAACTTACGATATTCCCTAATAATCAATATGAGTATCGTGCTTCCCCGTCTCTGTGGGTGGGTTTTTTTCCTTCCAGCTAGCTGACATTTCAGAGATTAGAGGTTTTTGATCTGTTATTCCACATCACAATCACTGCTCCACCACACCCCTTTTTGCTGCCTTCACCCATCCATCCCCCACCACCTCTTTACCCCCTCATCCTTTCATCATCCCATGGTTATACCATCAGATGGTTCTCGCTGTAGGCCTATTTCTCTCTGAAGGAATGGGCAATGAGCTGATGAAGAGGAAGATGAGAGAAGCATGAGATGAGTGGATTTAGGTAGGAGGAATGGGAGGGAAGGGGGTAGACGGAAGGGGAAGAAGTGGGGATCAGAGAGAAGAGGTTAGGAACACGAGCGTGTGTTTGTTTTTCTTTCTCAGTTGTACAATAGTAGCTCCTGTAACTTTATCTACCACCACCACCGCTCTTATAGATAAACGAATTTTATTTCATATGAATGCTGTCTTCTTCTCCTCTGCATCTCTTTAGTTCCTTCCATCCCTTATTGTCTTGTTGTGTGTTAGACGTAAGCTTAATGCAATGTGGAAGATGTGTGCAGTTGATGGTAACTAAAGTAGATGTGGCAAAGTTGTGGAGCAGGAATGCTGCTTCATAGGGGTTGACCAGTAATCGCCATGGCCGATTATCGGGGCCAATATTCAGCATTTTTCCAATAATCTGCATCGGTCATTTTAAAAACAGATAGCCGATATAATTCATTAATAAAAAATCCTTTGGCTCTGATGCAGCCGCTTCTCTCCGTCTGTACTCACCACTCTGTGTGCTGGAGCATTGTCCCGCCCACAGTACTAGTTGATTGGTAACAATTCACGAGTAATAGCCTATCAATACTGACTATTGTGTGGAAGTAGCCACAGGGGCTGCAGCCACCACACTGCAGCCCCTCGGCTCCTCTCTCAGCAGAGTTTCGCAAATACACCCACAGGGAGCGAAGTAAGCGGAGCTGATCAGTGTATATTACACCAGTTGATCATAACTGTGCCCGTTACTGTAAATAAGTGCAGCAAAAACCGCAATAATAATACTAATAAAAGGTTGATACTGCATCAGTACAACAAGCAGGAACGTGTACAGAGTGATATTTTAATCTCAGCCACCGCAGCTGTGTTTTGGTAGTTTGTCATAAACAAGCTAAAACGAAGTCTTTCTGTCTGTTGCCTGTTTAGCTGAGATGCTACGTGCCTTAAAACTTAGCAAATCCTTGTAAACTCACCTGCTTGTTGAGAGAAACCAGGAGGAGGAACGACTGACCGAGTGATGTCTTCTTTCTAAACTTTCTAAACTTCACTCAGTATTTTAATGTTAGGAGTATAGTTTATTCAACATGTTCTATTTGTTTCCAGTGATACATTGATTTTATATAGTGACTTTCCTGCTGTAAACATTACTTTTGTTGCTGCTCTGAAAACAGTTAGTTATAATAAAATATTAAATTTGATTACTGTCCTGAATTTATTATTTTTTAACATTTTTAAAAGGCAATTAGTTAGTAATAAATAACCAATAGGAGTATAGATAAAGAACATAAACAATAAATAGTATCAATAAATGTATCAATAAAATCCTAACAATATAAAATAAATACAAAATAAATGGCAGCAGGTAAAGACAAAGTTTCTGATAATTTATCACTCATAGTTAACAAGTCCATCTTTGTGATGGATCTCTAATTCATTTAATTTACTATTTATAAAGATTAAACTTCACAAGTAACTTTAATCTTGTTATTTTCAACAGTTTTGTGTGATTCAAAATTTTGACACCAAGATTAAAGGTTCCACATAACGGTCATCGGCCTAATTGATTACTAATAATCGGAATCGGCCTGGAAAAAACATATCGGTCGATCTCTGTTGCTTTATACAAATTGCATTGGGATTTAAATTATAAATAAGTGTTTAGTGTGTGTGTGTCTCTAAATCTCTCATCATCTCTCAAGCTATATCTCCTTCTCCATACATATCCCTCTAGATCTCTCTTGCGCAATTTTTCTCTTTCACTTTCACCTTTTCAGTAGAGGTCACCATTAATATCCTTTTCCTTAAGGGGCTCTATGAATCAATAACTCACAAAGAGATGCACACACACACACTCACTCAGCTAGTGTCAGCAGGCAGTGAAGCAAAGAGCCAAGTTCTATGTAGAGGTATGCTACAAAGAGGACAATGACATTCTCTTTCTTCTCATCATTTTTCATCCTGAATGTCTTTTTTCCACATTCCTCTGTCTCATTTTTGTTTTGTCTCACCTCCATCCTCAGACTCTGTATTTATTTGTCATTGACACTATCCAGAGTTTTAAAATGCTGTCACCGTGGATTATTAAGCAACCACATACATGCACTTCCAAACATTCCTGGTGATGACAGGGTTAGCCTGGGCAGCTACCTCGGTGCCATGTACAGCTGGTGTGTGTGAGCTTCACCGAGCAGAGAAAATACTCTTCCGGGACTCTGCACAGCGCGCGTGCACACACACACACACACACACACACACACACACACACACACACACACACACACACACACACACACACACACTGGTTGATCCTCTGCTGACAGGCTTTCTAGTGTTTTGTGTTTCTAGGATCTCTGTACTGTGTGCTATACTAAAAAGTAACCAATAACATGCAAACAGTGCATTGTTAATCTTAAACTGACTTTAATTTGATTGACTAGACCTCTGAAGACTCTTTCTGCAACATAATTTGAAGAGAAATAACCATGATAGACTAATGTGAGCACGTTGAGGGCTTTGTGCGGGTAAAAGCTTCTACCAACTGGCAGGCAGATTCATTATGTTGAGGAAAGCAGCAGATAGAGAGAGAGATGTATAGCTGTGTTTTCTGGAAGAGGATGAGAGCTGCAACTCTGTGATGCTGAGGATGAAGGGTTATTTGTCTGACCACAGCAAACAAAAAGGTATAGACACAACCCTCCATGCAGGAGTGTGTGTGTGTCATATTTCCATCATGCTGTTTGAAGCTGCTGGTAGAAGCTAGCCTCCAGACAGTCACCTGCTGTTGTTGACTTCAACCCCCAGACCTGTGTGTCTTTGTGTTCATTCGTTGTTTTCCTCCTTGTCTTTTCCCTTTTACTCCCCATCTCTCCATTCTCTCTCTCTAGTCCCACTGTCCTGTCTTTCTGTGTGTCTGCTTCATCTCCCCCTCCAGCGATACCAGCCTTTCTGTCGCTGATTTGTTGACTGATAGACTCATAAAAAACAATGTGAAACATATCAAGGCCATCTTTGTTTATTTAGGAAGGTTGTATTTAACTTAATAAAGTTTGCCAGCATTGGCCATCCTTTGGCCATTCATGGTGTTGTTGGTATAGGTTTGACATACTGTAATTTTTACTGTTAACTGGCCTTAATAGGAGCAATAGAAAGGAATTGCAGTTTATAGAATTCAACACTTCCACCCATCTTGTATCTGTCTCATTAATGAACCCATGTAACACCATGGAGATGTTGCAGCTTCCTTGTGTAGTGGAAATACCATGATTGTTTAAATTACTTTTTTTTCACTCAGTTTCTAGCTCAGCACTGCAGGCTTAGAGAGAAGACGAGATCATGGACAAAGTGTGTGTGTCTGCGTGTGTTAAAGGTTTAGTGTGTGATATTTAATAGGCTATATTGAAGAACGACTTCACAACTCGGGAAACGGGACCATCCTAGGAGCACGTAAATACCCCATGAACCGCTGGTCACAGTTCGCAACCCTCACCACTAGATGCCACTAAAACTTGCACACTGAACCTTTAACAAAACTTTGTCTTCCAGTCTACAACCACACACACTACTAATGGTGGGCTTGAGGAAGGCAGTGATAAGAGATAAGACAACAAGATGGAGGAGAAGGAAGGAGAAGTTGAAACTGCCTATTTAAATAAAAGCTGCATTCAGCTGTTTTTTTTATTGGCGTCAACAGAGGCAGCAGAACATGTGTTTAAAAGGAAGAGTGTTCCACAGAGTGGATGCCACCAATGCAAGATCATCTTTTGTTTTTATTCAAGCGCGAGGAATAACTAGTAAGCCCTGGTCAGAAGACCAAAGCGATAATAGGTGATAAGGGTGGGGCAGGTCGGAGATGTACCCAGGTGCCTGACTATGCCGGGCTCGATATGTGAAAACAAGAACCTTAAAATGAATCCTGAACCTGCTGGGGAGCCAATGTAAAGATGACAGGATGGGTGTGATGTGAGTTGTCCTACTTGACCTGGTTATCAACCTTGAAGCAGCGAGCTGTGAGCCAGAGAACATCGAATACCCACCTGGGACAAGTGTGTGAGACGAATAAACAAGTTGGAGGAGGTGTGGTTTTTAATTTGCATTTGTTTTCTGTAGGAGAAAGAGAAAGTAACTGAACCAAAAGGAAATTGGACCAAATACATACAGAGTAAAATCTTTTTGATGACTAGATTAGCTTGATAACATAGTAACAGAAAATGGATTAAAAATGCAAAACTTTAGATGGGACATGTTGTCCTGGTTAAACTCAGCAATGCATCATTCCTGTAAGATGTCCAACTTAAAAAAAAAAAAAAATTAATAATGCAGCTGCTCTTTCATTTCCTACCTCATTTTCTTTGTTTGATTATTGTGTTTTTCCTCTTTCCTGCTCCTTGCACATCCTTCGTTCTTGTTCTTTCTCTCTTTGTCTTGGGTTTGCATCTATTTTCTCTCTGCGCTCTCTCATCACTGTCCTTGCTTTCTCCTTCCCTCTTCACGTCTTTCTTTTTGTAATATTCTCTGTCTACCCCAACTCTCTTCTCTGCCCCTGGGGCTCACGGTTTGTTCCTGAGACAAAAATATCATCCATGGAGTTTCACTAATTAACTACTTCAAGTGTGTGTGTATGTGTGTGTTGTGCTGACATGACTCTCTCTCTCTCTCCCAGGGTAACGATCAGTAAGAGGTTAGTTCTATTTGTTGTATTTGTTCTGTGGAGTTTAATAAATAAGCGTGAATAAATAAATAAATAAATAATTTAATAATATGAATTATAAATGGGACAGTGATTCTATAGACAATGCACGAATGAATAATGAACTGTTACTTAGCGCCTTAGTTACACAATCATAAAGATCATAAATAATAATGTTTGTTGAAAAATAGAGAGCAAACATTAGCAAAACATCTAAAATGTAAAAGAAAAGGTATTTCACTCTGTCTCCTCAGGGTTTTGCCTTTGTGGACATGTTAGGGACTTTTTATATGTAAAACTTTGCCACTTTACACTTACGTTATGCAACTTAAAGGAATAGTTCATCCCATAATACCAGTGTCATCATAATCTGCTCACCCTCTCTAGACAAAACAAGACATTTGAAGATGTTACCTTGGACTCCCAGTTTTCTGACAATTTTTGGCCTAAGTGATTATTTGAGAAGATTATTGATAGATTAATGTATAATCTAAATAATTGCTATTTGTAGCCCTTCTCTTTATATTTTCAAAAGGGACATGGGGCTTCAAGTTCACCAGCGCAGTGCCGGAATTACAGTGTGGGGCGTTTTATATTCAACAATATGTAATTATGTCTGTGGAAAATATTCTTGCATTTTTTTTTTTTTTTACTGTTCGTGTGTGTGTGTGTGTGTGTGTAGTGCCAGTCCTCAGCACAATTGGTGGCTTGGTGTATGCAAGAAAGAAAGGGGACTGGCACTTCCCGACTATGTGGACATTCATCGGCTATTATCGTCTGGACATTTGCTAATGTAACAAGGCCATTTTTGTCGGAATGTGACGCTCACCTGTTCCCGTTCTTGCCTAAGTGCTAATCTCTGTTGGCGGAGACAGAGGAGGAAGATGCTTGGGAGCCTTTCATGCAGCAGTGCGCAGAAAGTAGTTTGTCAAAGTAACTTTTCGTGAACCGATGTTGAACTCATTGTTCTGCCTGAATGATTAGTAATGAGTTAGTACTTAGCATTAACTAATTAGAGACTAACCACCATGTAGATCATTTTTCTAACACAGGGATTTAATGGATAAAAACAACCCTCAGAAATGAAACTGGTTTCCAACTGGAATTAATAGTACACCAGTGGTATGCTATACATTATACTATTATCTGAAATTTTAATAAATACACTAAGATTAGCCCAGCCATTAGTACCAGCCAATACACACGCCCATATGTGAATGGGGAGTACCAGTAGGGCTGGGCAATAAAACAATAATGATAATTATCGCGATATAATTTTTCTCAGTAACAATATAATAAATGTTCAATAAATGTTTGATTTCATTCATTTGAATCACAAACGAATTAGCACTTTTCTATTAAGATTTTTATTTTGTTATGGAAAAAGGACTGAAAAAATATTTTACTTAATTTTGCTCATGTATGTTTGTTGAAGAAAGATTTTATCATGATTTTTTTGAATGGTCTACCTGAGATTTGTGAAGTGATCCACTGTTTAAGGGTTTGTCATGTTCTGACCATAAATAAAACGCCATTAACCATCTGGGTTTTTTTTTTCTTTCACTCAGGGGCAAAAATCAGCCTTTAAACTTGAAGGAAATAATGATTTGACATTTATCGTGATAATTATCGATATCCAGTGTACAATTATCTTCTCGTCTTGTTCTTGTGAACCCAGGATTGTGTTTCCTCATGTCTCGTAAGCTGAGCATATGTCTCACCCCTCGTCTGAGCCCCTATGTCCCCACCACTTTTCAACTCAAAGTTAGGCTTTGGCCTTTTACCCTCCATCTTTGTCGTAAAACCTGAACACATTACAGGCACAGAAAATTTTCTTGCTTTAAGCCCTGGGGACAACATGATTTTTCAAATGACTTGAAGAACACAAATCAATTGTTCTGACACTAAACAGTTGCCCTGTAAGCTTGAAAGGTGCCTTAATACCTCCAGAAATTTCTGTTCTTGTTCCACACCAAGTCACAAGTAGAACACAGTAGAACAGCAGCTGCTGCCTTCAAGCTTTCTCAAAAATGCTGTGATTATTGATTAAATGTGCTTGAACAATCCTGTGAATTGACAATAGCTCTTTTTTTTTGTGTCCTCCTTGCTTTTGTCTTGACTGACTTTGTATTTGTTCACACCACCTTTTAATTATAAATACTTTATTGTTTTTGTGTGGCGGTCTGTCTTAAGTTAACACAGGATTTGATATTCAGAGTAGTTTTCTTTATATTAGTTTAACATCAGAGCTTCTGTGAATCATGTTTTAAATGTTGTTTCAATGAGCTTCATTAGTGTTTCAGTTGATGGCTTTAAATTCATGAGGGCTGCTGTATGTGTTGTTTTGGAGGCTTTTTAACCCACCAGGGATCTGTCAAATTGCTCTACTCCAGTCTGTAGCAACCATTATATCAGTGTCTCCTCAGTCTGTTGTCTGTCTTGTTCTCTATGTGTGTGTGTGTGTGTGTGTGTGTGTGTGTGCGTGTGCGTGCACATGCATGTACACTGTAGGAGATGGATGAGGGTAATTTCCATTGGCCCAGGCACTACTTTATCACAATAGCGTACACACAAATGCTTACACACACATGCATACATAGCCCAAGGCATTACTTTATCACTATAAGAAACAAATACGGGGTTTTGAATAAAAAGCACATTGCATTATACCTCTATACATGTCACACAGAGATGCGCGCATGCACACACACACACACACGTAGACAAATGCTCTCTGGTATCCATATGCACACATAGCCCAGACACATGTGAAAGGTGCCTTGATGCTTATGGATGGCAGCCACAAGGGCAAACATACTGCCTACACAAGGATACAAGGTCACAGTGAAGACAGGTGGACACACAAACACACCAGGTGCACACACTCCAACAGACAGTGAGAGGGGCAAAAAGAGTTTCAGTAGATTATTAGATTTGATTGGATTTCTTTTTTTTCACTCATCAGTCAGTCAGTGTCTTTGAACTTTATCTCAGAATTTTTTGAAAAAAATGTATAGCTAAAGCAATACATTATATTTATAAAGCAGGAGGCTATAGTACTAAAGTTGTGTTTTAGAGATTTACTTGTCCTTTCTTTAGCCTATTCATATTCACACTATTCACTATTATGCTAATTTCCTGATTGCATGTCTGTATGCTAATGACACCAGTTAAATTAGGAGTCTCTGTTCTGTGAAGGACACACAGATGGGTGTGTATGTGAGTGTAGAGAGAGAGCATGTAAGCATAGACAAACACAATGAGCTGTACATGACAGGGTGGCATTATCTGTTTTGGTATTCTACATAAAAGTTCTTTCTGTGCTTATTGTTTAATATATGATTTATTTAAAAGTCAGAGAATACACAATCATGGCTCACAGAAATCATAATAAAGGTCAAGCTAATCATAATCAGTCGCTACCACATGTATACTGAACAAATCCCAACTCGTATGTTACATAAAATGTAGCATCTGGAAATTGGTTGTTGGTAATTATTGTTGAGCTAAGAGTTTGTAGCTTCTGTATCCTAACAGCCAATTTCTTGTGGCAAGATTAAAGTTACTCTCCCTCTTAGCTAGTAAAACTATCATTTAAACCAAATTTGCATCATGAGGAGGAACTTTTTACAGTAATGGAAGTAGGGCTGAAACGATTCATCGATAAAATCGATTCATAAAATGCTTCGACACAAATTCTTTGCATCGATGCTTCGTTTAATCCATGTAACTATACAGCA
>NC_060169.1:23581225-23584942 GCF_021292245.1 Micropterus dolomieu
TACTTTATCACTATAAGAAACAAATACGGGGTTTTGAATAAAAAGCACATTGCATTATACCTCTATACATGTCACACAGAGATGCGCGCATGCACACACACACACACACGTAGACAAATGCTCTCTGGTATCCATATGCACACATAGCCCAGACACATGTGAAAGGTGCCTTGATGCTTATGGATGGCAGCCACAAGGGCAAACATACTGCCTACACAAGGATACAAGGTCACAGTGAAGACAGGTGGACACACAAACACACCAGGTGCACACACTCCAACAGACAGTGAGAGGGGCAAAAAGAGTTTCAGTAGATTATTAGATTTGATTGGATTTCTTTTTTTTCACTCATCAGTCAGTCAGTGTCTTTGAACTTTATCTCAGAATTTTTTGAAAAAAATGTATAGCTAAAGCAATACATTATATTTATAAAGCAGGAGGCTATAGTACTAAAGTTGTGTTTTAGAGATTTACTTGTCCTTTCTTTAGCCTATTCATATTCACACTATTCACTATTATGCTAATTTCCTGATTGCATGTCTGTATGCTAATGACACCAGTTAAATTAGGAGTCTCTGTTCTGTGAAGGACACACAGATGGGTGTGTATGTGAGTGTAGAGAGAGAGCATGTAAGCATAGACAAACACAATGAGCTGTACATGACAGGGTGGCATTATCTGTTTTGGTATTCTACATAAAAGTTCTTTCTGTGCTTATTGTTTAATATATGATTTATTTAAAAGTCAGAGAATACACAATCATGGCTCACAGAAATCATAATAAAGGTCAAGCTAATCATAATCAGTCGCTACCACATGTATACTGAACAAATCCCAACTCGTATGTTACATAAAATGTAGCATCTGGAAATTGGTTGTTGGTAATTATTGTTGAGCTAAGAGTTTGTAGCTTCTGTATCCTAACAGCCAATTTCTTGTGGCAAGATTAAAGTTACTCTCCCTCTTAGCTAGTAAAACTATCATTTAAACCAAATTTGCATCATGAGGAGGAACTTTTTACAGTAATGGAAGTAGGGCTGAAACGATTCATCGATAAAATCGATTCATAAAATGCTTCGACACAAATTCTTTGCATCGATGCTTCGTTTAATCCATGTAACTATACAGCACAGTGTTTCGCAGGGACATTTATTACTGTCGCACATCGCGTTTATGTTGTGAACACGACGTGATTATGATGGAGCTGTTTGCAGAGTGGGGGGAAGAGAGAGAGCAAGGGACAAAAGTGTCCAAAGTATGGGATTATTTCAAGCAAAAGAAAACAACTCTTTAATGTTACCGTCCGTCCACCGTAAAACAAAACTTTTGTCACATCGGCAACAGAACAACGGCGCTTTATCAGAAAGCAGCCGGTGTCAGCGGACCACAGACAAGGTAACAGCAACTTTAGCATTTAACTGAAATCATGATTGATTGTTGAGTTGAATAAGCTGCAGTCCTCAGCTGAAAATGTCCACACGTGCGTTTGTTTTCCTTTTTGGGCCGTGAGTTGTAACCTCAGTGTCATGAGTTAACTGGGTCTCTGGGAACTGCACCTTTTAACTCCCCTCCAGCTCTCTCTGTAGCTCAGACAATCCCTGCTACCTGCGTGTGCTAATCAATCCTTTCAACCATATTCTTTGTCTTTATAATTGCCATCTTTATAATAACATATATAATAACAGCTGTTTCGTGTGCAGGATCGCTCATTTCCAGTTTCACATTTCACCTGTGTTTTCTTGATAAAAGTGGTTTGTTGTGTGGTCTGCACGAGCCTGTATTATAACTTGTATAGCACTCGGGTGATGTTTGTGTAAAGCAGCTGTCTGGTTGTTGGTCTGATGTTAGCTGTATGACACACTAATGTTTATTTCATTTAATTGTGATGATTAAAACTGATAACTAATGAAAATCTCAACTTCAGTATCTCTGAAAATTAGAATATTACTTGAGACCAATACAAAAAAAGGATTTTTAGAAATGTTGGCCAACTGAAAAGTATGAACATGAAAAGTATCAGCATGTACAGCACTCAATACTTAGTTGGGGCTCCTTCTGCCTGAATTACTGCAGCAATGCGGCGTGGCATGGAGTCGATCAGTCTGTGGCACTGCTCAGGTGTTATGAGAGTCCAGGTTGCTCTGATAGTGGCCTTCAGCTCTTCTGCATTGTTGGGTCTGGCGTATCGCATCTTCTGCTGGCCAATTAAGAACAGGGATACCATGGTCCTTAAGTCCTTAGAGTCATCAAAATTAAAAGGAATGAATGTATACATTATACAAGTTTCACTTTTTGAATGGAATTACTGAAATAAATCAACTTTTTGATGATATTCTAATTATATGACCAGCACCTGTATGTCTTGTGTTGTTGCACTTGCTTGATGTTTGGCTTGCTAGTTTTTGATCATAAACATAATGAATTCTCATGTACAGCTGTCCCTATTTACGACATCAGGGTGTGGGTCGCACAAATCTCACAAAAAATAATGTTGCTTTGACACTGAGAAGTCATCATCATAACACTGGAGAAACAACATAAACGCATTCACCCAGTGCTTGAGTGGCATGCGCACACGCACACACACGCACACACGCACACACACGCACACACGCACGCACACACACACACACACACACACACACACACACACACACACACACACACACACACACACACACACACACACACACTAAAATGGGTAATGGTGTCATTATTAGGATGCTTATTGATTAAACACTTGAGTCATAAAAACACCATTATCATTACAACCTGGTCTGCTCAAAACATGCAGGAACACACATGTAGCATGTAAATGCAGTAGCTTTTGTTGATGTAATGTGTAAGTATGTAGGTATGCTTGAACACACACAAACACACAGAGGTATAAACACGGATACTTGGACGAAGTATTTGACCTATAACCTGCCGGTCATCCTGGAGTGGGAGATAATTGTAGTTTTACAACGAGAGAGAGAGAGAATAAACCCAGTAAAAGAGGTGATGTGTGTGTTAAACATTCATCATGGTGTGTGCCTCTTATGATCCTCAGGTATCAAGAGAGAAGACTGCTAATGGACATACGTCATAATCATTTCATAAGTTTTATTACTTGAGAAATTATACATTTACATATGTTTCTCTACCCCCTCAACACAGTCAGTCTGCACATCACAACCTTTAACAATCAATTAATGGGGTGTGTTTTGCTCAGTTGGTAGAGTGCGCGACCCCGGTTTGAATCCAGCCTGTGGCCCTTTGCTGCGTGCCGCCCCCTATCTCTCTCCCTCTTTCCTAATTCTATCCACTGTCCTCTCTAAATAAAGGCAAAAAATGCCCCAAAAATATATTTTAAAAAACAATCAATTAATAAGCCATCAATCACACCTGACAATATAGTGATGTCCAATACAACAACACAAACTACAGCTTTAACCATTATTGTATTGGAATGCCGTACAAAAATACAGGCATTGTATTTATTGTGCTCATTCATATTTTCATATTCGGAGCCTTAAGGTTAATGTATCATGTTTGATTCACAATTTAATTTAAGACACATGGCGATTAAAACCTATTCTACAAGTGAGACCTAGTTGAGACAGGGCAAATAGCAGGATCTAGCAAATAACCAGACAACAATACAATAAATGACAACAACAATTAGGTACAACAGTAAAACATAACAAAACAAAACAACGTTTGGTGTATCAACAT
>NC_060169.1:23588400-23592383 GCF_021292245.1 Micropterus dolomieu
TATATGCGCTTGTTTGTATATATATATGCGCGTGTTTATGTTCAGTAGCAGTTGATTGCCTTTTGCGTTCAGTCAGGGTTGAGGATAAAGGGGGTGTTTTAGTTGAGTGAGAAGGAAGTTGTGGGTGCAGCAAATGCACGGAGGAATACCCCATTCAGAGCTGACTGACTTCAGAGTGGAAGGAGGAATATCTATTCCCCCGTGAAACACCCTTTGATTCAGACTATGGCAGAGCAGTCAAGCAGTAAAAAACGATTTCCTGCAAAGAATACAGCGCTGAAAACAATAACCTGCTCTTTTTATCTTTAGCCACCCTTATTCTTCTGGTTTAACCTGCCCACAGACTGGTCTGCTTGGCTAAACTTTGCTCTTTTCTTTTCATGGTTTCTTAATTACTTGCTTGTTTTATGTGACTTTTTCCTTTCTTTCTTTCTTTCTTTTCTGGCTGCTATGCAGAAACGGAGTAAGTGAGAGATGGAGTGGAAAGAAACAAATGATATTGATCTCTCAGATCATGTACTGTATGTACTTAAGCAGCAGTAATACTGGATGTGCTGCAGCTGTAGGACGATTTACGGTGTGAACACTACTATCTCTGTATATGTTTGAGTTTGTGTGTGTTACTGTTTTGGAGGCTGTTATGATTTTCACACACACACACACACACACACACACACACACACATAGCTTTTCCACCAGATGTAATGTTTTCCAGTATGCAGGATTGCACAGCCAGAAACATACGCACACACACACGTGTGTGTGTGTGTGTGTGTGTGTGTGTGTGAGCAATAAACAATATGTTCCATAAATCTGCCTCCATATATGCATGCTTGTGGTCTGAATCTACAGTGTTTGTGTGTGTGTTTGTGCGCATAGCAGCTTAGTAGCTCATGAGCTGAAAATGTGCCAACTTGACAAAAACACATGTCTACTCTCTTTTCTTATTTCTCTCAGAGATGATTGGGTGTCAGCATGGAAATGAGTCATTAGAGAGCAAGAAGCAATTCCGTGTTCAGTTACACACAGCCTGGGGCTAAGAGTGAGTGTGTGTGTGTGTGTGTGTATGTGTGTGTGTGTGTGTGTGTGTGTGTGTGCGAGCATGAGAAATCTGAGTTCTGTGTGTGTGCACCACGTAGTTTACACACATGTTATGCAGTGTACTGTTTGTGTCTATGATTGTGTTCGGTCACATTGTTGCTTTTGAGTTACAGGATTTCAACGCCTGCAGGTGTGCATGCGAGTGTTTAAGTGTTTGTGTGGTGTGTGTGTGACTCTGACCTCACCGCTGTTCTGAATGTATCGTTTGCACAAATTCATGTAAACTCAAAGAAATGCGTTTTTCATAGTTCCCATAGATTTCATAGTGTCTGTAAACTATCGATCATGTAATGATCATGTAATGCCTTCTTCAATCGCTGAAATTACTTGTTCTTGTTCTTTATAGAAATTATCTACAGTAACTGTGTACACGATATTTTTGTGTGTGTGTGTGTGTGTGTGTCAGCTGGTAGCCTTGGGGCTTTACCACATTAGTAATTTGACCACAATATTCAATGAAGCTGTTAGAACTACTGAAATAAGCAATAGACACCATATTGGGCAGGTGTCTTATATGGTCTGTGAATCTATATGTAACTATAAATGTTTCACAGCTTTAGCCTGTTTTTCACAGTGCCATTGTCCAGTGCTGGATATACTGTGCTTGGCATACAGGAGCAATATGCTGGAGCTCACCTAGACCTTGATTGGCTCTTTATGTAAGTTGATAAGTGTCAAAAACATAAGGAGACAATATTGTTACTTGTGTCCCTGATAGATTATCTGCTCTGGATCTCCTCTCTAACTTTTTGATACTTTGTGTTGAGTGATAACAAGTTTTTGTATTTGATAGACAAAAAATTCAATTAAATTCGGTTTTCTTTATATAGCGCCAATTCATAACAGAAGGAAAAAGAAAAGATTTACCAACATATTATTTGAGAGATTTAACTATTTAGCTTCCACAGACAGTGCTACCTTATCATCTACCTACTCACCTAATATCACTCAGCAGTATATGTGACAAATTTTCCAAACATCTTGGTGTATTTGCTGAAAGATTAAGGCCTAAAACCTCTTGGCGTCTGGCCCCCTTTTCAGAGCTGTTGCCTATAGCTGTTTTTCCTTCTGTGGCTTTCCACTCAATATTTTGCTCAATGTTTTCCCAAGGTGCACCTTTCTGATTCAGCCCGCCTGCTCTCGTTCACACTCAACAACTTTACTAACAAGTTTAAACACATTTCTGCCCCTCTCTACTCCTCCCTCCCTCTCCTGTATCAAGCCTTTTCTGGCTCACTCCTCTGTCTTCTCCCCGTCCCATCTCCCACCATCCCTCCTACCACTTCTGAACTCTTTTCTTCCAACTGTGTCTTTCCGTCTCACGTCTTCCCTCTCCCTTCCTCTGTACTTCATTCATCCCGTCTTTCTTTAACACTTTCTGTCCTGTTCCCTCCTGAAGTGGTTTGGCTGTTTTACACTTGTTTAAACAGAGATGGACTCTTGTGTGTGCGTGAGATTGTGTGTATGTGTGCGTGAGTTTGTGTGTGTGTGTAGTTATTTTAAGAAAGTAAGGGGGACAGAAATAGAGAAAAATAAAGTAGTAAATTTTAAAAAATGGATACCACTTTTACATCATTGTTTTTTTTTTCAATTAGTCCAATAAAACGCGTGCATAATATTCATACTAACATTTCAGTATTGCCAGGATTCCCTCTCCTGTCCTCTCCTCTCTTATTTCTTCTATTTTTCTATCTTACTGCTTTTTACTTTTTCATTTTGGGTCGTTGTTGGTGCCTGAACCCCTACACTACCAGGACACCTATAAAATCTTGTTTTGAAGTATAAGTTTAGTGACAGCAATCAGGAGTAATCAAAGCCTGGCAATTCAATATCAAAGTGGTCAATTTTGTGCTACCAAATGCACAACATAGATGATATTACAAAGAAATACATTATCTTAACTTAGACTTAAAGCCTTTAATTGAATGAGTGCATGGAGCAACAGGGCACTGGGATAATAATAAGGTAAACTGCACGGTCGGCTTTCCAGTCAGCAGTGGAGGTCACACTGATTTAGTTTGAGCATGTCCTTCAGATGGTACTGGGGTACAAGCTCAAACCTTAGGCTATAAAATGATGTGCATTTTTTCTGTAGCTCTTGACTGGAGCTTTCTGCCTCCAGTGTACAAACACATCCAACAGCCTTTCAGTGCACACATGGTGCACTCTGTGACAGCCACTGTACACAGGACAGTTAGCCGACTGCTCCTGACGGGTCATCTCCTCTGGACATAACCTCTGTCACCCAGAGACAAACCAGTCTGCATTGCATTGCTTTTTTTTTTTAAGTAAATGGAGAAGGTGGAAAAGGTAACTTAACAATGGACTCAGTGTGTCCAGCAGCAGCTGGTTGAGAGACATAACCAGCCTCACTGCTGTTCTGTAGCCCCATCAGGTCATGGCTCCCTGCTGACCACATTTATGGAGACTTAGATTCACAGATAAATTTAATCTTTATGGAGTGTTAGTTTAACACCTCAAAGCAAAATAAAGTCTGTTTATTTTGTGTGATTTGGTGCGCCTTTTAAAGTGTAATTCACTGCTGCCATAAACAAGGACGGCTGTACACGTGCATTTGTTATTATTACATTACGATCTAAAGCTAGCAAGTCCACAACTTTGCTAACACAGCCAAACACCAAGCAAGTGTGACAACACAAAACATAACAATATTGCTTTCTAGTCCAACAGAAAGAAGGCCTGTCTTGCAGTCTTTTATTTTACAAAGCTCTTGCCAATGTCCAGGAGCCTGTTGCTTGGTCACTCTCTTTTTCTTCCTAGTTTCCTCCATCAACATGCTCTTTGATCTCTTTGCTTCTGCCATTAGATAACGTTCTGTCCATAAAGGCTGCTGAGTCCGGTTGTGTCGCCACTCGCTCCGG
>NC_060169.1:23592483-23594983 GCF_021292245.1 Micropterus dolomieu
TGTGTGTGTGTGTGTGTGTCAGCTGGTAGCCTTGGGGCTTTACCACATTAGTAATTTGACCACAATATTCAATGAAGCTGTTAGAACTACTGAAATAAGCAATAGACACCATATTGGGCAGGTGTCTTATATGGTCTGTGAATCTATATGTAACTATAAATGTTTCACAGCTTTAGCCTGTTTTTCACAGTGCCATTGTCCAGTGCTGGATATACTGTGCTTGGCATACAGGAGCAATATGCTGGAGCTCACCTAGACCTTGATTGGCTCTTTATGTAAGTTGATAAGTGTCAAAAACATAAGGAGACAATATTGTTACTTGTGTCCCTGATAGATTATCTGCTCTGGATCTCCTCTCTAACTTTTTGATACTTTGTGTTGAGTGATAACAAGTTTTTGTATTTGATAGACAAAAAATTCAATTAAATTCGGTTTTCTTTATATAGCGCCAATTCATAACAGAAGGAAAAAGAAAAGATTTACCAACATATTATTTGAGAGATTTAACTATTTAGCTTCCACAGACAGTGCTACCTTATCATCTACCTACTCACCTAATATCACTCAGCAGTATATGTGACAAATTTTCCAAACATCTTGGTGTATTTGCTGAAAGATTAAGGCCTAAAACCTCTTGGCGTCTGGCCCCCTTTTCAGAGCTGTTGCCTATAGCTGTTTTTCCTTCTGTGGCTTTCCACTCAATATTTTGCTCAATGTTTTCCCAAGGTGCACCTTTCTGATTCAGCCCGCCTGCTCTCGTTCACACTCAACAACTTTACTAACAAGTTTAAACACATTTCTGCCCCTCTCTACTCCTCCCTCCCTCTCCTGTATCAAGCCTTTTCTGGCTCACTCCTCTGTCTTCTCCCCGTCCCATCTCCCACCATCCCTCCTACCACTTCTGAACTCTTTTCTTCCAACTGTGTCTTTCCGTCTCACGTCTTCCCTCTCCCTTCCTCTGTACTTCATTCATCCCGTCTTTCTTTAACACTTTCTGTCCTGTTCCCTCCTGAAGTGGTTTGGCTGTTTTACACTTGTTTAAACAGAGATGGACTCTTGTGTGTGCGTGAGATTGTGTGTATGTGTGCGTGAGTTTGTGTGTGTGTGTAGTTATTTTAAGAAAGTAAGGGGGACAGAAATAGAGAAAAATAAAGTAGTAAATTTTAAAAAATGGATACCACTTTTACATCATTGTTTTTTTTTTCAATTAGTCCAATAAAACGCGTGCATAATATTCATACTAACATTTCAGTATTGCCAGGATTCCCTCTCCTGTCCTCTCCTCTCTTATTTCTTCTATTTTTCTATCTTACTGCTTTTTACTTTTTCATTTTGGGTCGTTGTTGGTGCCTGAACCCCTACACTACCAGGACACCTATAAAATCTTGTTTTGAAGTATAAGTTTAGTGACAGCAATCAGGAGTAATCAAAGCCTGGCAATTCAATATCAAAGTGGTCAATTTTGTGCTACCAAATGCACAACATAGATGATATTACAAAGAAATACATTATCTTAACTTAGACTTAAAGCCTTTAATTGAATGAGTGCATGGAGCAACAGGGCACTGGGATAATAATAAGGTAAACTGCACGGTCGGCTTTCCAGTCAGCAGTGGAGGTCACACTGATTTAGTTTGAGCATGTCCTTCAGATGGTACTGGGGTACAAGCTCAAACCTTAGGCTATAAAATGATGTGCATTTTTTCTGTAGCTCTTGACTGGAGCTTTCTGCCTCCAGTGTACAAACACATCCAACAGCCTTTCAGTGCACACATGGTGCACTCTGTGACAGCCACTGTACACAGGACAGTTAGCCGACTGCTCCTGACGGGTCATCTCCTCTGGACATAACCTCTGTCACCCAGAGACAAACCAGTCTGCATTGCATTGCTTTTTTTTTTTAAGTAAATGGAGAAGGTGGAAAAGGTAACTTAACAATGGACTCAGTGTGTCCAGCAGCAGCTGGTTGAGAGACATAACCAGCCTCACTGCTGTTCTGTAGCCCCATCAGGTCATGGCTCCCTGCTGACCACATTTATGGAGACTTAGATTCACAGATAAATTTAATCTTTATGGAGTGTTAGTTTAACACCTCAAAGCAAAATAAAGTCTGTTTATTTTGTGTGATTTGGTGCGCCTTTTAAAGTGTAATTCACTGCTGCCATAAACAAGGACGGCTGTACACGTGCATTTGTTATTATTACATTACGATCTAAAGCTAGCAAGTCCACAACTTTGCTAACACAGCCAAACACCAAGCAAGTGTGACAACACAAAACATAACAATATTGCTTTCTAGTCCAACAGAAAGAAGGCCTGTCTTGCAGTCTTTTATTTTACAAAGCTCTTGCCAATGTCCAGGAGCCTGTTGCTTGGTCACTCTCTTTTTCTTCCTAGTTTCCTCCATCAACATGCTCTTTGATCTCTTTGCTTCTGCCATTAGATAACGTTCTGTCCATAAAGGCTGCTGAGTCCGGTTGTGTCGCCACTCGCTCCGGTG
>NC_060169.1:23596435-23596618 GCF_021292245.1 Micropterus dolomieu
TCTGCACATGGGACAGGGAGACTGCACTGTATTAAGGAGAGGATGACCGGGGCCATGTATTGCGAGATTTTGGGGAACAACCTCCTTCCCTCAGTTAGAGCATTGAAGATGGGTCGAGGCCGGGTCTTCCAACATGACAGTGACCCGAAGCACACAGCCAGGATAACCAAGGAGTGGCTCTGT
>NC_060169.1:23596697-23602589 GCF_021292245.1 Micropterus dolomieu
AGATCTGTGTGGAGGAGTGGGCCAAAATCCCTCCTGCAGTGTGTGCAAACCTGGTGAAAAACTACAGGAAACATTTGACCTCTGTAATTGCAAACAAAGGCTACTGTACCAAATATTAACATTGATTTTCTCAGGTGTTCAAATACTTATTTGCAGCTGTATCATATAAATAAATAGTTTAAAAATCATACATTGTGATTTCTGGATTTTCTTTTTAGATTATGTCTCTCACAGTGGACATGCACCTACGATGACAATTTCAGACCCCTCCATGATTTCTAAGTGTGAGAACTTGCAAAATAGCAGGGTGTTCAAATACTTATTTTCCTCACTGTATATATATATATATGTGTGTGTGTGTATACACATACAACAGTGAGCATGTGTGAGTACATGATGTTTAGCCTCGTTTTTTTTTTTTTTTTAGTATTTTCTCAGTAGTTCTGTATGGCTGTCTGTCTATTGAGAGATGAAAGAACCATGATTAGGTCATAAATACTTTATCAAATAGTGCACACACACACACACACAGATGCGGCCTCTGAGTGTGTCTGATGGCCTTTGTAGTTTTTCCCAGATTGACAGTAATTGAACCGATTCCAGCAACATTAAAGACATAAACCATCCAGTCAAAAGTTTTTTGAACTGACATGACAGGACAAAGCAAACCAATCCAATGCCTCTGAGATGAGATGACAGGACCTCCCGCTCCCCACCGTCCCAAACCCTCATTCATCTACTTAGAGATGTATATGTTTCCAAAATGTCACTGAAATCATTTTGATCTGCCCCTCCCTTCCTGAATACTTAAATAAATAAAACAAGGCAGTCCTGTGTAGCCAACTGGAGTTTACTGTGAACACACATGTTGCTGCTTCTTCACTACTACACATAATATCTACATTCTGTATGTAGATATTACATGCCAGGGCATTACCTTATGCCACTGCCAGGGCATAAGGTAATGCCCTGGCAGTGGCAAATAGCTTTTGTTTTATATTTGATTTGATTACATTAATGTTTAAGTTGAGATTTACAAGAAATATTTTATTGCTACTGTGTAAAGGGAATACTGCTGGAAAAAGCACATTAGTTGTTTAAAGTGTTTGCAAAGCACGTTACTGAACGTTTGTGTATATAGCAGTACATTTAAATTAAAAGTGCACAATACACTACTTTAGAATTCATTATTCAATTTTGCACGTATCAATGCCATTAATCACAAGAAAATCATGCGATTAATCACAGTTAAAAATTTTAATCGTTGCCCAGCACTAATTTTGTGTGAGATTTGCTTTTGGGGGGTTTTGATGGTAAAGTTATGAAATTAAGACTACAGAGTTGGTATTACTGATTTAGCCCAAAAGAGGTATTTCTTGTTTCAAACAGATCCCAAAACAAACAAGACTTTTTTTATTTGTGGAATGACAGATTATGTGGTTCTCTAAAGTTCAGTAGGTGTGCAGTATGTTGAGCCAGGTTCAGGTATGAAGTTTCGGAGACTGATGAATACTCACTCAGCTAGACCTGTCTTACCTTTCCCTCTTACATAAATTTAGCCCCTAAGAAATATCTCTAGTATAGTACATGTGTTAACTGAGTATATTAGCAGGCACAGTCAGTTGAAAGCACACACAAGGAGATACATCAGCACTAACTCTCATTGACTATTTAATACTTTTTGGTAGAATTTAAATCTTGAAATGAATGTAGTAGTAGTTTCTCTCTGGATCGATGTGTCCCTAAAACTTTTTACAAAGTTTTCAGAACCAACAGTATGAAGTCCAAAGTGTATCATATGCGTGAAAAGTGTAGTTTATTTGTTTTGTATTCCACCTCAGAAGATGATATTTTGGAAACGAGGCGTTTTTGATCATATTTTCCATTTTCCACATCACAGGCTGCTCAACATGCCCTTCACTCATTCGCTCTTCTTTGCTTCTGTTCCCCTATCTCACATTCATCATTTCTACAAGTTTCATCCAAATCTAATCAGCAGAAATATTGTGTGTGACAGGCAGAAAAATAAATGAGCAAACAAATGAATGAATGTGGGGACTGACATTCTCTGCACCATTTTGAAGAAAACCCTTCCAGACAAAATGCACACTTTGGTCTCTTTTGTACAGATAAGGTAATTGTATAATTCTCCACAGTGGGAATGCCAGTAGCTGAATCCTATCAGGCTTGTAATTCCCATTAAGAACCTGCTGTTCAGAATTTCTACTTTATTATTTAGAGGAGAGCTCCTTTCATTTCATTTTGTGGAATACAATTCAGTCACTCAAGATGGAGAGACAGTAGCCCTCTAGACGCTGCAACATCTCTCTCTGGCCTCCTCCCAAACTGATTCCTCCTCACTGGCACTTCACCACAGTGTCACCTCAGATAAACCCACACTGGCAGCTGTGGAGGACTCGCTTTATTAATGTGGAGGTTATAAATAAGCAGGTAAACAGCGGGAGGCTCTTACCATCTCTTGTCATAAGATGAAAACAGCCGTCTCCATGTTTTGTGATGGATGATATGCTCACCCGGCTGTGGTGTTATATTAGTGTATGTATGATTCTTTACAAAGGCAAAAGATCTCCAAAGCAGTGAACATTTCTTACAGACAAAAAAAGACACAGATACAATAGATAAAAAGAATAGAAATAGATAAAGTAAGATTAGGTACACAGTGATTTTCTCCCTTTGGTTAAACCTCCCCAAAGGTTGAGCCTCACTACACTTGTATCTAAAGTAGGGCTGCAACTAATGATTATTTTCATTATGGTTATAGACCGTCCAAAAGATATTTAGGTTACTATTTTAAGTGGTAGTTTAAATAAAAAAAATACTTAAGTTTTAATTAAGTATTCAATTATTTTACTTCTTGTGTCAACTTATTGTTTTAGCTTTAGCCTAAAGCCACCCTAAAAAACAAGAAGGAAACCCTGGTTCATATTCTAAAATAATATATGAAGAAGCAACGAAACCTACATGTAATTCAAATTTGTACAATGTTTTTTCCAGCAGCAACACTTCTGTGTAGAGATGGTGGAGTATCGTAAGTTCATCAAACATTCACATTTTCTGTTGGAAGAACTTTTTAGTCCACCTCAAGTCCTCTTGTATCATTTTGGGAAAGCTCTCAAGTGGATGGAATCAGATTGAGCTTATGTTTATCACAGTTTAGCTTCGCTTGACGTCAGTTGTCAACAAACAGTGGAGCAGTGTTTGTTGAGTTTAAATACCAGTTTAAGGTGTCTGTTGACAGTATTTTTCAATGTGGTGATGTCAGCTGCAACAGATCGTGTTCCAAGTCTGCGGATGTGAGCTTCTGAATCTGTAGATAGGTTTTTCATGCTATTACTGTTTTTAATTTTCATCCAGTCAGGAAGAAGCAGAAAGAACTGAAGGTAAAGAGACAGGAGGAGAGGTAGCCCGTCAGGGAGAGAGGAGGGGAAGCCGTGGGAACATAAAGGAAGTGAATCAAAAGATTACTTTTTATGGATCATTTGTGTAAAGCAGGGAGGCCTGCTTATATACGTATGTATGTGTTTGTTTGTGTGTGGATTTGGGATGCAAAAGGCGTCCACCAGCCGGCTCTGCAGATGTGGATGGTTCTGCTAGATTGATTCTCATCCCCTGTGAGAGCGTTGGTGTGTGTTTGTGTGTTTGTAACAGAAAGAGATCTATACCCAGCTCAGTGCCCTACCACTGTTTGTTTAAATTTTCTCTGCACTTCTTCACCCCCTCCCTCTTCTCAAAACCATCCATTCTTTTTTCTCTACACAGTCGTCATTTCATCCCTGCTGTCACTAACCAATGCTGCCTTTTCCTAATAAGGGGAAAACTGTGGGGTACTCCAATGCTCATTTTCATGCTGGAGGCAGGTGTACTATGTGTGAGGTGGGGAGGGGGGTGTAGCAATTACAAATATATTTATAGTTCAGTTAGCTGTCTTTGCTCTCTCTCTCTCTCACTCACCAACTTGTGACATCTTTCTTAATTCCAGTCGATCTGAACAGGTCAACTCATGTCATTGAAACCTCTTTACCTTGGTCTATTTGGTATTTGGACATTTTTATTCCCTGGATTAGTAATAGAAAAAGACAATAAGTTGCAGACTTGTGTGTCTTTGATTGGTGATGCCCACAGATCAACCTGTGCCGGCAGCCTCCTGTGAATGGATCCTATGTACATTTAGTTGTTTCTAGAGCTGCAACAGTTACTTATTTGATTTGTGGATCGGCTGAACTGTTTTGATTGTCTGTTAATCTGTTCAAGCAGAAATGCCAAATATTCTCTGGTTTCAGTGCCTCCGATGTGAGATGCCGCTAGGCCAAATTATTACTTGCAAAAAATGAAGAAAATGTTGGGCCTACGCTCATCTTAACCATCCATGTGTCCCTGCTGTTTGTGGCAACTACTTCATAAAAATCACATGAAACCACTATTATTTTATCTTACTGTGATTCATATATATAGCATATTGCAGTATTATATGATGTGTCTGTCTTCCCCACATGAATGGATGCTGTATGGGAGAAATGATGTGTGTGATCTGTGAGACCAACTGAATAACAATGAAGTGTGTGTGTGTGTGTGTGTGTGTGTGGAAGACTTTGTCAAAGATTTTGCATATTCATATATATTATATTCATATTGTCTCCCAGTGTTTTTCTGTGTAATCACATTCTCTCCTGTTGGCTAAGTTGAGTAGAAACCCTCATTTCCCATGAGGCCCGACTCTAATGGTGTTTATTACAGCTGCAGATTCAAATTGAGTCATTTTGCTGATTTTGGTATGAATATCAGCAGGATGGGGAACATCTGTCTGTGGCTCACTTTAAATCTTACCCTCCCTTTCTGCTTGCCTCTGTCTGCCTCTTTATCTGACAGTCTGAATACTAATGTTGCTTAAGTTACATTTATTTATCCACTTCCAGGGTATGGCAGAAACCACAACCACCAACACACACAAAAACACACTTGTTTTCCAGCACTACCTCGGTAATTGACACATCAAAGACTTTTTTATTCTTTTATTGTTTTGTTTCCACTTCTTTGTTAACTTATTTTACATTTTAGTGTGTGTACAATTTCTTCAAGCATTTTATTATTCAAACCATCTCTGTTCCATCTCTTGTTAGTTGAAAGACACCAACCATCCCTCTCCCATGTTAGAAATTCCTCCCCTGGCTCCTGAAAGCTCTAACTCTTTCATTAATTCAGTCCAGAAATGTGTCCTTTTAAATCATGCAGACCATTCTGGTGCATGGTGGGTGGTTTATACACACAAGCGATAAAGTACATCCAATATTTAGATTACTGTTGATTATTTTTGTTAGGAGGATGAGATTTGATATTTGATTGTTAAGATTTTGATTACACTTTATTATTATTCTGTATATAATTTTCAATGCTTTTTTTCATTTTAAAATAAAATGCTCATAAAAGAATATAAACTTAATTTAATTTCCTAATAATGTGAAGGTGTGGAGTCCTGCAGTGCTTAGATCAGCCACTTTGATTTTGATCCTCTTACTATGTGTGTGTGTGTGTGTGTGTATATATGTGTGTATATATATGTGTGTATATATGTATATATGTGTGTATATATATATATATATATATATATATATATATATATATATATATATATATATATATGTATATGTATATGTATATATATATATATATATGTATATATGTATGTATATATGTATGTATATGTATGTATATATGTATGTATATATATGTATGTGTATATATATGTATGTATATATATATATATGTATATATGTATGTATATGTATGTATATATGTATGTATATATATGTATGTATATATGTATGTATGTATATATGTATGTATATATATATATATATATATGTATATGTATAT
>NC_060169.1:23605189-23673132 GCF_021292245.1 Micropterus dolomieu
GTGTTATTAGTCTCAGCTCCACTGGAGATGGTTGAACTGAGGTTTAAATGCAAAAGCTTCAGAGGTTTGACAAAATGATGATGTCCTGTGTGAAACTCAGCTCTTGTCATTTTCAAACCATTCTTGGTCATGAAGGCAAATATTCTGAATATCAGTATTAGTAGCTTTACTGTAATAAAATAAATAATGTTCAAACCTGGGTTGTGCCAGAACATAAAATAAACATTATACGTGTTAATCTACTTTAAATTAAGTTATCTTTTTGCAGTTGCTATAAAACGTGGAAAGACTTTAAAAAATGTTTTCTTGTCTTACATTATTAAGTCACATCAGATGTGACTGTGATCGACTGATTAACAGTAAAACTTCTACAGCAGATGTTTTCAAATCACTGGTCACACCCTGACTGCATACAGCTGAGCCTTTTGAGTTCTGTCATTTCTGTATGTGTCATGTAAACGTTTTGTACTATATTCACCTGTAATTTTTAGTGCCCTTTAATTGATATCTGCTGCATTAGTGCAGTAGTGAACAAAGCATAATTTTCTTGTGCTTTGCATAAAGATGCAGGAAATGTTGACAAAGAGAAGAAGGCATTAAACCCTTTCTCTCATTAAATATCAATTAATAGTCCCTTACTGTCTCTGCTCTCACAACCATGTAATGTTTGGCTCCTGCTATATACAGCAACAGTTAGTTTCAGTTAGTGGGAGCAGATATTGTTAATGTGAGATGCGGTGTAGTTAATTAATCTAATTAGTATGCTAATGCAGCTCTCCGTCAGATAAAAGCATCATTTGGAGGACCTGATTTCTCGTTGATATTCAACCCACAACTTCTCCACTGTAGAACAAAGCCAGGGGGTTACTGATGGTTTTACAAAGGCTTGACACGCGCATACACACACAGTCACACACGCACACACACACAGTCTTTTATCTCTTACACCCATTGTTTTGCTCTTTGAATATGATAAACGAAAGCAGCGGTAATGGAGGGGGTCTCTAAAAAATAGACGTGTGCAGTGACAGTATATGTCTTTTAATGGGTCAGGGAGGTTTTTAAAAACATTTTAAATGTTTACAGAAAGATTTACTTCAAATATAGACACAAAATCGAAAAAACACCTTTGCAAATTGGCACTATTAAGCATATTTTCATGCCTTTAGTTGTTTTTTTAAGTGTCAGTGTTTTTTTACATTGCTGGCTACATATAACAACAACAACAACAACAACACATTACATTTATATAGCGCTTTATCATAGAAACTCAAAGCACTTCAGAGTGTAGTGGGGAGTGGGGACTCATAAGAGTAACACCAGTTTATTGGGAACAACAAGTTAAAATAGTCCTGCAATAAATAATCATCCCTTCGTGAAGGTTGTACTGTTCAGTTTGTGCTGAAACTGTTTTACAATGGTGTTGATTTAACTTTTGACCATTTTGGAGGCTGCAGTTTGTAGTGCTGTTGAGCTAAGGTGTTGCTAAAATTTTAAATTTTAATTTATTTAAATTTAAAATTTAGTCTACCTGAATACATTATGTTTATAGAGCAAAGATATCATTCACTGACAATCTTATTAGGTCATATTATGCCAGCAGGCGCATATAGATATTTTAGCTGATAAATAATTTGAAAATAAATAAATAATTTTAATTTGAAAATTAAATTACCCTTACAGATATTGCCATACCTTTTTACTTTCTAAAGTGTAAAGCACTTTTTTTCCTCCTTGTGTTGTACATCCTGCCCCAACAGTTTTCTTATGTCATTATGATCTAACTTTGTCTCAAATTGCTGTTTCACTATGATTTTAATAAAACCAAGTTAGGTAACACTGGTATTATTACACTTAAGGGGAAAAGACCTCATGACTTAAATCAAAGTGTATACCGACACTGTCAGTCAATAGAACGAAAGTAGAACGATTGGTTGTATCTTTAAGAAATTTGGGGAAATGAGTCAAAAGCCTTTGTTGTGACAGAAGTGGAGTACCCATCGGTTTTCAGATTCATTTGTCTATGTGTGTCTGTGAGGGAGAGGCCGATAGACCGGCAGAAAGAAAATGAAGAGTGACATTTGTTATGACAGAAGCAGAGTACTCATTTTACCATACTGTGCAGGGAATTGTGTTTGTGTGTGTGGAACTTTTCTGTTTGATATTCATTTGAGCACTCGGTCTTAACTTGTTAACATGTGCAGGATTCACATTACGAGGAGTCAGATGATATTCCACAACCTAACAGCAGCTTGGATACAGGGATAAAAGTCAGACTGAACTGGCTGCTAGATGGACGGTAATCTTGAGACGTGTCTCTCGGCATGTGTTTTTTTTCTCTCTTATGAATATGTGGGTACAAATGACCATTTCAGCAAACATTGCTCTCAGTGATTTGACTAAACAGTTGGCCAGTTGGTGGCTCAGCAGGATGAGGCTCTTGCTGTGTCATGAGTTAAAAAGTTGTCTCAACCTTTACCATGTGCTGTCTGTCTTCTTCACTTATTTAGTGTGCGTCAGACGTACTGTGATAAAGAAGGAACACTTTCAAGGATGAGAAGTGCTGATCTGTTTGGTTTTTAAAGAGATAGAGCTGCCAGTCAGCATGGTTTAGGGAGACTTTCTCTCTCTCTCACACTCACACACACACACACACACACACACACACACACACACACACACACCAGTTTTGCCTAGATGGGTTTGAGTGAAACATTTAATCGCAGATGAATTTCTCTCTCTCTTTTTTCTCCCCCAATTCTCTCCTTCCTCTCTTCCCCTCACTCTGTTTCTCCTCTCACTCCCTCTCTTTATCTCTACCTTCTCGTCTTTGCTTTATTCCTCTCCCCTTCCTCCTCCCACCTTCTGACGCTCTCTCTCTCTCTCCTGCCCCTCATCATTTTGTTTGCCGTTTCCCAGTTTATCTCTGCTAAACCATGACTGTAGGCCAAACTGTGTGATGGTGTTTGAGGGAACGAAACTGCAGCTAAGAGCTGTTCGGGATATCAACCCTGAAGAGGAGGTAAAAAAAAAAATACTCACACCGCATCTTCTCAACATTAGCAACAAGGAATGAGACTCTGGTTTTATTGACTGTGACGTTGCCTCTGGTTTTATATTCATGTTCTTTATGAGCAATATTTATTGAATCTTTTTCATCTGCTGTTACTGATGGAGGAGCCAATGCATAAGGTCGTTTTGAGTAATACATAATCTGAAACTATTTTCCATAAACATTAAACATCACTGTGGTTGTCTGAATTTTATTGTATAAGTAATGCAATGAACTTAATGTTATTAATTATTCCTCAAAACTGTCGCCAATGTCTTCCTGCATTTTCCTATACTTCACCATCTCTCCAGACTGTATGTAATGAGATCCATCTATGCCATCTGGAGGATACACACACACACACACCCACACACACACACACACACACACACACACACACACACACATTACTCCTACAGTATCTCTTTCTAACATATTGTGCAATTTAAATTCCAAATAATTTATCTTCCTGCACTGAACTGCATTAAACTCTGATTTGTAGCCATATAAATTTAGCAAAGTACAGCAGCAAAAAGGCAAAATAAAATGTAAATAAATACATTTAATCACAAACTAAACTAGGCCCTGTTTCAGAAAGCAGGCTTAACAAACTCTGAGCTTATCCCTCAGCTCTGGGTTGATTGAGCCTGAGGTGGGAAACTTTTCGGTTCCAGAACAGCTGATCAGAATAAGTTCAGTCAACTCTGAGTATGTTGAGCCTGATGGCAGTGCGCGCGTGGGGATGAAAAAAAGCCATCATCAATGGAGCTCCGATAGTACGATTCACTATGGCAATGGGTAAATAAAGGCAGAGCCTCCATTTTAATCGGGTGGAGCTAGAAATGCAAATGCTGCCAACGCGGACCATGATAGGCTCTAAAACGCAGGAGTGGAGGAAGGAGTCAATACGCTAACATTAGAACTTCTTATACAGCGTTTCATAAATGATAAAGTGCTTGAATTCTCATACAGCCCATTACATTCATTTTTAATAGGAAGGGTATATTTAATAAGCTGTTACCTAACGGGACTAAATCCTGGTGGCAATCGGCTACCTGGTTATGAAAATAGGTATAGATCAAATATAAGATGCAGTTTACTCATGAACCTATGATTGTACAGTCACAGTCACACCCAGTAGGTTAGCCTATTAATAATTTTTATTAATTAATTAATTAATTTTTCAGCAGTGGAAAATGTGTCTATGGGTTCAGACTGACTATAAAGTTTTAGACGTCTATTTTACATTAATAAAATCTTGATAATTTTGTATTTTATTAATGCTGTCAAAACACATTCAGCAGGTAATAATGAAAAACTCACTTTTAAACCTTATTTAGGCCTATTTGTTTAAGCTGCACCACAGTCATCCTTACTCAGAAATAGTCACATTATCTCCAGTTCTACGACTGTTCCAATCAGTGTGACTAGCTTACAGTATGAAAGATTACTGTTCATTGATCAGTTTTACTGGTTACATATTAAACAGTGATTACTGCGGTAGCCCACAGTAAATGTTTCAATCCAACTGTCCACAGAGTCGCAGCGTTATAGGCTACCTAAAGACGGACATAGATTATTATTCTGGGCTGAGCATAAATCCACAATGTGCGGAGATCTGTCCTTACATCGATAACAGATTATCATTAAGCGGTCATGTTCAAGATCATGTTTGGGTAAAAAACTAATAGCCTATCTAACCGCGATTTTGCCTCAGGCTCTGCAGGAGGGGAGGAATCTGAGAGAAACTGACGGTTTTCCAACTTATCCTGTGAACCTAATCTCCTCCCGAGGAGGTTAGGTTCACAGCATCAGTTGCTGGAGTTACTGATCTAGGGATTATCTGATCTCGCTCTCTGAAACCGAAAACCCAGAGATTCCCTCATCTCAGGCTCAACATACTCAGAATGTTCACTAATCCCGCTTTCTGAAACGGGGCCCTGTTGTCTTTGATTTCAGCTAACTATAAGTTACATCGAAACGTTGTCATTGACTGAAGATCGACGGAGACAGCTGGAGGACCAGTACCATTTTACCTGCCACTGCCAACGATGTGACTCTCAAGACAAAGTAAGACACACACACAAATTACATCGTCACAATCACTGCTGATATTTCAAGGATTCAACTATCTACATGATTGTCATTAATTTCCAAATACAAACATGCAAACTATGTCAATGGCAACATTTACATGTACATAATGATACTAGGAACAATACTCCACGTAAGGCATTTATCCTTTGAAAAATATTAATTATAAAAGCACCTCTGTCCCTGTTAACACATGTTTGAAGACGCGTCCCCAAATGATGTTTCAATATCAGCGTTTTCTGCAGGTATTCCACATCATACTGGACATTTCTCTCTTCATACTACTATGGGATGCACTTTCATATACACTATACACTGCTTTAAGAAATTGTGTATACTGGAGCCTGAAAAAATATCTGTCCAGAATAGGGATGCACTGAAATGAAAATTCTTGGCCAAAGTCGATATCAAATATAATGACCGAACACCAAACAAGTACATTCACATTTTTTCCATTTATTTTGCCAATTTTTTTTTTTTTTTAACATTGCATAAATTAAATAGTCAAAATGTCCATTTTACTCAGTGTGTTTACATTACATGTGTCCATTTACTTTTAATGGACACATGTAATATGTTTTATACTTTCTGTGAATATAATCCAATCAATCTTGTTTCCATACTGTATAGACACATTATTTTGAAAACCGTTGTCACATGTGTATCTTTGCACTAAATTCATCAAGTCCAACCCAATTTGATAAATAATGTATGTGGTTCTTGGACACTTTAAAATGCTTCCACACTGCCAACATGTCAACGTAATTGTTCGGTAAAATTTCCTCGGCCTTTTGACTTATTAGGCCAAACATGGAAAATGCTTTTTTTGCTGTTTTCAGCCGATTAATTTCAGTGGCCGAACATTCGATGCATCCCTAGTCCAGAAGTAGATGCATCACTTATTACATTTCTGCTGGCATCACTGACAGGAAATGTGTTAGTGACCTAGAGAGTGTTTGTACTTGATGAAACAATAGAAGTGACACCGTGAAACTGCTTACATTGACAAAAGAAAAGCTTTTGACATGTGCCGTCAAGCCGCTGGATTGCAGTGTGTCACTGGTATGTCGCAATATGACTTGAATCTCCAATTAAAACTCCTGCAGAGAAGTTTAAAAGCTTAACATTCCCTCAAAAATCACACTAAAGTACAAGGTAGATTTATTCGTCACAATACAACAGGTTGTAAAGTGAAATTCAGTTTGTAACTCCCTTCTGCTATGTAGCAGACAATATACAGTAATATAAAAGCAATTATAAAAATCGTTGACAGAAATCAACTAAATTCAGGGAGGATGAATTTGAGCTTAAAAGTCTGATAGCTTGGGGGGAAAAGCTGCTCTCCAGTCTGGTGGTGCGGCAGCAGAAACTTCTAAATCTCTTCCCAGAAAGCAGCAGGGTGAACAGCCTGTGGCTGGGTGGGTGCTGTCGTTAAATATGCATAGGCACCTCACCCATATCACTGATGCTCGGGAGATGGGTACCAATGATCTTCTGAGTGATTTTAATCACCCGTTGCAGAGCCCTCTGGTCCTGGGCCGTGCACATCCCATGTTAGTTTGTGATGTTTTCAGTCAGGATTCTTTCTATTGCTTCTCTGTAAAAGCTGACAAGAACTTGCCGTGGGAATTCGGCCTTCTTAAGCCTCCTAGAGAAATACAGTCGTTTCTGAGCTTTCTTCACCAGCGTGGAGGTTTCTGAGCTTTCTTCACCAGCGTGGAGATGTGAGATGACCATGTCAGGTTCGATGTGATGCTGATTCCCAGGAACCTGAAACTGTTCACCTGCTCCACCTCAGCTCCACCGATGTAGACAGGAGTGTGTGTCTTTAACTCCTCCTTCCTAAAATCAACGATCAGCTCCTTGGGTTTGCTGACGTTGTGCAGTAGGTTGTTCTCTGAGCACCACTCTGAAAGATTATCAATTTCTTCCCGATATGATCATCGGTGTGCAGGTGATTTTAGCCTTTGTTGACATTAAGGCAGGAAGTTATACAATCACACACTCCCATGCACTTTTGTCTGTAGGAAGCTCTTCCCTAATCTGAACTTAACCCAAATTTCTTAAACTTTGCAAAGAACATTTTTGCTTGAAATGTGTAAAACGTTTTCATAAGACCGCAAGTTCAAAAACACACATGCATGCTCTCTGTCGCTCTCTCTCTCTCTCGCTCACACAGTCACTCACACATACTCTCATCTCATACACACTTCAGCCGTGCCACTGTTGGCTTAGTCATTTGTGCATAACATGTTACAGTGTACCCTTTCCTGTCCTCTCCACCTTTTTCCTCCTTCACTCTCACTTTCTGTCTTATCTCCAACTGTCATCCTCTTCCTCTCTGTCACGCTCCACCTCTTCACACCTCCCACTCTCTCGCTCTGCCCTTGTCTCCCCGTCTGACCACCTACTGAAAAATGAGAAAAATTGTCTTTTCGTTCACCTGCAGTTTTCTTTTCCATCCATCTTAATCCACTCAATCTTTCCTTTCAAATATTTCACTGTCTCTCTCTCTCTCTCTTTTTTTCACTTGTGCCTCTAGCTTTGTTCTCCACATCCCATTTATGGTTCTTTGGTCTTACTTTTCCACAACACAGCAGTACACGAAAATGTGCATGTGTGTGCGCGCTTGTGTGTGTTTGAGATAAGTAAGAAAGGCCACTCAGTTGATTATCTGGGACCACAGGATTCATTTTATTCAACCCGCCTTTGTTCTGCATACAACACACACACACACACACACACACACACAACACACACACACACACACACACACACACACACACACACACAGAGTCTGCCGTTCCCCCTCTTTGTCTTTAATCTTCAGATGATGATGAGAGTGCTGCTGGGTTGTGACCCAAAGTTGTCATGGTGACAGATGACTGTTGACATCAAACCCAGGGGATGGTGTTTGTGTGTTTGTCTTGCATATGTGCGTGTTTGTGTTGTGCATGTGTTAAGCTGCATATGAAAAAAGAATGTGTTTTTTTTTTTAATGAATACTACTTTACTATGATTGTTAAAATCTTACTCTGGCATGTAAAGGCACATGAACAACCTTACCTAAAATTTAAGGCAAGATAGTCTTGTTCTAAATGATACTTGATAAATGATACCAAACTGTGAACTGAAACTGAATCAATACTAATACAGCTAAAATGAGATATGCAAAGTGCAGAATTTTTAGCACTTGGGTTCACAATAAAATTTAAATACATTCACTCTATTCTCTGTTTTTCACTCCATCCACTCCTCATAATGGTGCTGTGTGTGCGCCTGCATGCACGTCAAGTATGTACACGAGTTTGTTTGTTCAGACAATAATGTCTACTCAGTCAGCGCGGATGTTGAGGTAGTTCTTCTCTCTTTCCCAGGACGGACTCATGCTTTCAGGGCAAGAATCAACCTGGCGTCTGCTGGAGGTGGCTCTACCTAGACTGGAAGCACTGAAAGCAAAGTCAGGTATCCTTTACCACCAAGATCCACTAAGCATTGTCATCATCCATCGTCGGCTTTATTGTGGGATGTTGATTAAATAAGCAGTGGTCTCTCCACTGCCAACATTTCATAAGCACTGTTTTGTGACTGATAGGAGTGTTCCACATTTCAGAGATTCAGGTCTTGATGGCTGACATGCTGTTATCCCAATAGACTTCTTTGAAATAATGAGAACTCACAGTTTTACTGCTGTATGTAACGTCCCCTAGACAACAGTCAACAATAGCAAGCAGCTGGTTTGAGTCGGGTGGTATATACTGTATAAATCAAGTTACCAAAAAATTTTAATCAATGAATAGTATGCGAAAACACAAATTATAAGTGTGAAAGATGTGTTTAAGTGATACTCTGCAGCAGAGAAGCCAGATTTTTAGGAGTTCACTCACGAAGGTCTAAGATCATGACCTAATGTACAAACAGTAGTTTCAGAGAGTATCAGTGTTTCTACTTAGGGATAATCCCAGACATTGGATGGAGGTTAAGACTTAGGTCCTGATTTAAAAAATAAATTACACTCAAATATATGTGGTTTGTGGTGCAGTGCAAATGCGTACTGTTCTTTCATGTACATAAATATGCCCTTTAACAGCTTCCATTATGAAACAACAGAGTGGAGGGAAGGTGACATACATTAAATAAGCATGTATCTAAGCATAATCCTCAAAGCTTAACCCTTTTAGCAAAATGATATCAACAGATTTACATAGAACTTTTCCTTAAGTGACCCTCTAGGTTGGCAAACACTGCTTGAGAGCTGTAGTCATCTGTTATCAACTGTTGGTAGTGACGTGCCTGATGAAAACCTGTATAAGCTCAGGATGACCGACATGGCTCTAGATGCCTCCATTCACCTGGGACAATGGGAGGAAGCTGTGCGATATGGGAGGAAAACGCTTCCAGTGTACAGGTGAGTTAGAGTGCGTGCGTGGGTGTGAGAGCCGGACAAGAAATTTAAATGTGTGTGTGTGTGTGTTTGAGGTAGAACAAACTAAAAATGTATAAGAGTCACCCGTGGATGGCTTATATGTATGTATATTTACTTTCTCTCCCTCTAAATCTGGATATGCATTTGGATTGAGGGACTTTCTCCTTCGTGAATCTAGCGTGGAAAGCAATGTGAGGAAAAGGACAAGAGTAACTCATCCAGAGTGCATCCGAAGTGCAACTCCCTTAGTTCAGGCAGACTTGTATAACTGTCTTTACCAATGTGGATTATTACTTCAAAGTTATTACTTCAAAGATTTGAGCTGCTACTCAATCCTGGTGCCTTCATAGTCATCACGAGGCTTCCAGATTTAATCATATTTTAGAACAAGCTCCATCTTTTTTTAACTCTGAAAGAAAGGAGGCGATTCTCGGACAGATTACCTGGGATAAATAGTGAAACAAACTTGGAATATTATAGTGATCTATTTAGATAACAAAAAATGGATCCTTTGCTTGTTTTTGAGTTTGAACTGCAGAATGAGCACTGAAAGCAGTGACTGAGTGAGACTGAGGAGATTTCACAATGTGCCAGATTTAACTGTTTGACCTGATAAAGGAGATGATGATATCCTTCTGTTATCCTTGTGGACAGGAAATTAAGCTCAACAGGGTTGGTTTACAAAGTTAGTATAAAGCAGACATGATAGAGGGGAAAAGATTTAGAGGAAAATTTTAGGGTTCACGTTGTAATCAGTGGTGGCTTAGTGAGCTCAACATTGCAATTTTAGAAATTACAGAAAATGTGCAAAACACAAGCAAATAAGTAAAAAATCTCCAGCACAATGCCAACACATGCGTCACATTTTGAAAAAAAACTTTTGGGCCACCGTAGCTTTATCTGCTTTGACATATTATAGATTAGATTTTTGAGATATTTTAAATCTGTGTTGGCTGGTTTCTTATCATCATGTTTTGTGGACAGGCGTCAGAGTCATGTGTTTAACATTTTTATAGAATCGTTTTGTATATTTGAGAAAAATCCTCAACTCATGTTAAAAATATAATCCACAGAGTTGTATTTGGAAAGCCTTTCAATTGAGCCACTTACCTAGCTAAATGTCGTCAAATCTCTGATGTCTGTGATATGTGATATCTGGGCTGGCAAACCAACATCATGTTTTTCCCAACATCAGTTGAAGTTAGGAACTAAAAGTACAAGATTTAATGATGATGTTGCAAGAAAGGAATAAAACAGTAGAGAGGAGAAATTCAAGGAGAAGTAAAGGGAAAAGTGGTGACAGTCCAAAGCGAGCACATTTATAAAAGAGAGAAGTTAAGCACATAGTGCGCAGCAAAGAAAAAGGTATAGGGACAGGAGTAGATGAAGGGAGATCACAAGAGCACACGTAACTAACGGATATAAAAGAATCTCTTAATAAATGTACTTCATATTTAAGGGGGAAATTAGTGAAATAAACCGATTGTAGAGTTAGATATAAAAAGTCCAGAATTTTAGTTTAAGTTAGCAAATTGTATCAACAGTTTTAATTTCCTTACACATCCGTACCTTCTCGTGTGTGTGTGTGTGTGTGTGTGTGTTTGTGTGCGTAGGACTAATCGATCTTGTGTTAAGGGCAGAGCTCTAGTGGCAGAGTTGTGCTCTCTCACACACAGAACAACACATCCACAGGAGAGGAACAATAATACAGCCTATCAATAAATAAGGAGACACAGAGCAGCAGAAGGAGAGAGGTGATGAGGAGAGAAGGGGATGGAGTGATTGGTGTCATTTGAAAGAAACAGAGAAAAATGTGTCTCTAGGAAGCTGAAGCGAAACCAAAGTGAGGGATGGGGTTTTTAGAGTGAGACCAGAGAGAGGGGTTAGGTGAGGATGGAAGTGAGAGAGGAGGTGTAAGCTGGTGAGAAATGACAAATGAGAAAGGAGGGCAGAGGAATAGTAGGCAGAAATGAATGAAGGGACAGAATCTCAAAGAAGAGGGGAGAAAAGTGGCGTAAAATTAGGAAAATGTACAATAAGAGGAATGCACTGGGGAGACAACAATGAAAGAAAAAGGAGAGCATTCAGGAGAAAAAAGTGAGCGATAGAGAGTGGGAGGAGGATCTTCCATATTCATCTTTTCCATCTTCCTCTGGGCTCTTCAGATGGCAGGGAAGAAAGATAGCTGCAGGAGTTCTCTATCTCTCTCTTCCCCTGTCCTTCCCCTCATTCTGTATTCCTTTCTTCTTTTACTCTCTCTGCTGGTCTTTTTTTTTTTCAGTTTCTCTATTCAGTTTGTGATGTATAGAGAGGGTTTTTCCCTGCGCCTGTGTGCGAATAATGCACGCCCGCTGCAGGCTGTACACGCAAGGTTTATTGAATGTCTCCATGCTGCACATAGTTTACTCATAGACATGCTCACACACACACCCACATTCATGAATATGTGAATGTACAAGTGGAGCTCCAGCCTGAAACACTGTGTAAAAACAGCTACTTTGATTTATGTTGCCTCTCTGGACACATTTTGTTGTGTTGTTTTTTTCCCCCCTTGTTTCTGTAGGTAACCGCCCAAACAGAGAAGATGTGATATCCCATTAAGATTAGCAAGGCAGCACTAATAGAGAGTAACAGCTAAAACTCAGCAAGTACGGCTTCATAATTTTCTGGGGTTTTCAGAAAAAAACAGCAAAGACTTCTCTCTAGATGCACAGTTTTGCAACAACATTCAACATTCAGCATTTTTATACAGACAAATCTCTTGAATAATATTTCTCCATCGACAGTGGCCTCAGTAGACCGGCGAAGTGCACCCACGTTGTCAGTCTTCACGGATCTGTTGGTGGAAGGATTTGAAATACAAAGTTTTTTAAAATCAGCACCATTACAGAACAGTTTTTTCCATCCTCTGGTGGAGACAGCAGTACTTTGACGAAATGTCTGACAGAAGTAGAATAATAATACACTAGTGTTGTGAACCAACAGTGTGGATTTGTGCATTTTATATCAAATAAATTTGGACTACAACAAATTCTTTCTCTCTCCCTGGGAGAAAGAAAAGGAGGGGTGAGATATCAACTCAACAGACAGCCGAAGCGACTCCAAGGAAGAGGTGAAAGGTTTCTCTCCCCAAGTGCTGTTTCTGGGCAGTCTGATCGTAAAACTGGCCACCTTTGGCAGCCGCCGTGATTAGCCTCGGCGACTGACTGTTAAAATGACAAAGGAGCACTGACCAGAGATTAGCGTTTTCCTGAACAGCCTATCAAAACTCTTCGTAAGAGAGGGTAGGAAACCCTAAACTGCCCCCCCACCCCACATATGTAACCATGGCAACTGACTTTGCTCTTTGTTTAATTACCTCACATCAAAGGATATTCTCCTCTTCATGCCCAGGTGTGAGGAACTCCAGGACACCCAGGGACAGCCCTAAATTCCTTTGTGTAAACAGAGTACTGTCTCCTCAAGACTCAAAAATTACCTTGTTTAATTACATTTTTCAGTTACTCAACTAGGTTTCCCCATTCCATTTTAGTAGTTATGTTACCATGTTGTTGTTGTTGCTATTTGTTATTGAAAAGAATCTAAATAAGTTAATTTTGCAGTGTTGTAATTTTCAGCAAGGTCACCTGACTTTATTCATTTTATTTGTAACCAATGCTTTGTTCACGATACCTTCTGACACTTCTTTTAGAAATGATGATATAGAAATGTCATCCTATACTCGATTAATTTTCCAGCTCAAATTTAAGGTTAAAATTGACTAAATTCCCCAGCTCCTGAGAAGACTGTGTTAGGATTAATCAGAGCTATCCTCATGTAACCCGAGCTCCCCCAAGTGGACAAAATAAGTATTGCATGCAATCGTCTGCTAATGCTAGCCTCAAAGTTGAACTACTGACAATTGTTTGCTTTTTATCAAGTGCTTAAACTAAGAACGGTATAACCATTTGGCAATTAAGGTTTGATTGTGGGAAGATATTTGATTAAAATACGCGCAAATAGATTTTCGATTAGACATATTGAAAGTTAAGAAGACAGTCTCTCAGGCAAACCGAAGACAAGCCCTCACTCTGGGAACCACGCCCCAACAGACAAAACAACGACACACGCGCTTGTTCGCTCTCTCTTGTCTTCTGTTTGTTCCTGGCTCTCCAACTGCGCTTCGGCACGCGCCCTCTCCCGGCAACGCCCCAAGCAGCTCACAACAAAGCCCTTTGTTTGTTTTCAAGCCACAGGCGAAGCGCCGCGACATCGATTTTTCCCTTGTTCCTAGCAACTTTACTTGTTGTTTTATTTTCTTTGGTTTTTGTTATCAGTCCGTTAAGTTACACTAGTTTTAATTCAAGAACGACCAAGTGCTTTTTAATCCTTATCCGTCGATCCTGGGCGAACGGAATATCGGGTGGTGCCCCTCGAGAGATTTATGGATGAATATTTTCTGAATATTAAAATTCATAATTTGGTATTAATTCTCATAAATTTATTAAAACAATGTCAACATGCTACACTAGTTGAGAAGAAGAAGGCAGACTTGCATGAGAGGTTGTGATCAACCTGCCACAAAGGTTGGGAGCCACTGGTTGTAGATTACAGGTGACCTGGTTTTAATAGACCTAATGCTGATTGTAAACTGTCAAAAGTGCCAGAAGAAGAACAATGTCTGTTATTCTAAACAGGTCGATGCAAGTGAGGACGCTGGCGTGCGTGTCGCCGCTTCACAAATCACCGTTTTTCACAAAACTTGAGTCATTAAACTTCTTTGAGTTTAATGTCCAGACAACTAGGATAAGGTGTGTTTTTGGATCAGCAAATATCTGTATTGCCAACTGTTGCTCGGCACAACTGCGGCTCTGTAGCCTAACGTTATTCACCCATGCCGGCTAGCTGTCAGGTGTCTGCCCCGACTAGTGATCCACCACGGACAAACAATCTGGGATTATCTACCACCGACTGGATAACTCTCTGCCGTGAAACCTGCATTATCGACTATTCTGCCTCGTCTTCACTGCAACGCTGTTGATGTGGTTAAACGTTGGATGCATCCTCTCCGGGCCCCTGTCTTCGGCAGCTAAGCTAGCTGGTGCTTCCTCATACCATCATGTCGCTAATTAAATACTATTCCCCGGAGCTCCTGAACCTCTTCTGTCACATCATACCAAATTGTCTTGATACCATCAAATCTCTCAAACTCCTGCGTTGCCCAGGCTATGTATATAGGGGCTCCCGACGTAAGTTTGTTTACATGGACCATGCTATTCCCACAGTTCTGTCAGACAGACGCTCTGTCGCAGTGAAACAATGTCATCACAGCAAACCACACGTGCTTTTTGTCAATCAAAGGCCCCTGGTCTGTGTTGATGTTGCTCCTACTACACTGGCTGCCTCAGCACCTACTAACAGGACTGCTGGACAGGAATGTTAATGTTATTGAACACTCGCTCCCTAAATAATAAAGCACTACTCATACATGACATCATTACTGACAGGAAAATGGATTTTCTGTGCTTAACAGAAACTTCGCAAAATCAGCAGGATTTTATGACACTCAACCAAGCCCCACCCCACCAGGATGTGTACATACAGAGGCCTCGCTCTACGGGCCGTGGTGGTGGTCTGGCTGTTATACATCGAGCTGACATCCCAGTGAAAGAACTTCCAGTGCCTAACATCACCTCATTTGAGTGTCTTCGTTTCACATTGGCTGGGTCTGCACAGCTCCAAGTGGCCGAGCTATCAGAGCTACTCATCTGCGTGTGCTCCATGTCTCCATCCACACTCCGGCTCGGGGACTTCAATATCCATTTGGACTCTAACAGCTGTCCCTTTGCTGCTGAATTCCTGTCACTATTGGACTGCCTCAACATCATTCAGCACGTCAAAGGTCCCACTCACACCAAAGGTCACACACTGGATCTGGTGTGCTCCACTGGTACTACTCCCTCCCAGCTGCAATGCATCGACCACAGTGCCATCCTTTTTTATGTTCCAGTCCTTGTGCCCAGGCAACAACTCAAACGCACCATCACATTCAGGAACATCAAGTCTGTTAATGCATCATCCCTAGCCAGCACTGTAGGGACTCACCTGGCCTCAGATCCCCCGGACCCCGGGGTGGATGGCCTAGTCGCCCACTATAATACAGCTTTGTCTCTCAGCCTGGACTCTTTTGCTCCCCTCAAGACCTGGACTGTCTCTTTCTCTCATCCAGCCCCCTGGTTCACTACCGAACTTCGCTCCATGAAGGCCGTGTGGTTGCCGGCTGGAGAGGCTTCATAAAAAATCTGGCCTCACTGTCCACCTAGAGGCCTTCAAAGACCATGTGAGGTCTTACAAAGAAGCTCTCTCCAAGGCCAAAACATACTACTATTCCACAATCATTGTTAACCAGTAAAAGCAACAAAGAATGCTTTTCTCCACCATAAACCGGCTGCTCTGCCCTCATGATGCCCCCTGCCCCTTTGACACTTCTGCTCCAAATTCCTGGATTTCTTTCAGGAAAAAGTGGACTCCATCAACAACTGCTGCCTCCTACTCCTGACCCTCTAACCACAACTCACCCTCATGATGGTGCCCCCCCCCTCTGCTGCATGCTTGCCACAGCACTGCCTCTCCTCCTTCTTCCTTCTTAGCTTCCTTAAAGTTGTCAAGTTGGTTACCAGAGCCAAGAACCTGTTCACTGGACCCCATGCCTACTATCTTGGTCAAGGCATGCCTCTCTACCCTCTGTGTCATCGTGGTGGAGATCATAAACACTTCTCTGGTATCTGGGTTGGTACCCTCCTGCTTCAAATCCGCTGCCGTTACTCCTATTCTCAAAAAGCCCAGTTTGGACCTGATGACCTCAGCAACTACCGTCCGATTTCCAACCTTCCCTTCATGAGCAAAATCCTGGAAAGAGCAGTTGCCGCCCAACTTCATCAACACATGTCCCACTATGATCTCTATGAACCCCTTCAATCTGGCTTCAGAGCACATCACATCACTGAGACCTCCCTCATCAAAATCACTAATGACCTCCTCCTCGCCGCTCATTCTGGACATATCAGCATCCTCATTCTTCTAGATCTCTCTGCAGCCTTTGACACAGTGTCCCATACCATCCTTCTCAACCGTCTATCTGAATATGTTGGCCTCACCGGTTCAGCACTCTCCTGGTTTCAGTCATATCTCTCCAATAGGGAACAGTTTGTCACCTTTAGAGACTCTAGCTCCACCCTGGCCCCAGTCAAACAAGGTGTGCCTCAAGGCTCAGCAGCAAAACGGAGCTAATGGTAGTGGCTCCCAAGCCGCTGCTCCTGAGGGTAGGTGATCTACTCCTCAAAGTGGATGGTTGCTCCATCTCTCCATCCCAAGAAGTCCGCAACCTTGGTGTCATTTTGAACTCCACCCTTTCCTTCCAGTCACATGTCAAACTCATTTCCATATCTGCTTTCTACCACCTCAAAAACATCTCCAGACTTTGACCATCACTCTTAGACTCTGTGGCAGAGTCTCTCATCCATGCCTTCATCAACTCCCGCTTGTACTACTGTAATGGTGTCCTGTATGGGGTACCCAGCAAGGTCCTGCACAGGCTACAATATGTCCAGAACTCGTCTGCCAGGGTTCTCACACACACTAGGTCATGGCAGCACATCACCCCAATCCTCACGGTCAAATTCCGCATCACCTACAAAATCCTACTCCTCACCTATAAATCTCTCCATGCCACTGCCCCCCAGTACCTACTGGACCTTCTCCAACCCTACTCCCCCTCACGTTACATGCGGTCCTCGGACAAGGGCCTGCTCTCTGTCCCCCACACCAGACTGCGGACTTTTGGGGACAGAGCCTCAGCGTTGCAGCCCCCACCTTCTGGAACTCCATCCCCACAGAGATCCGAAATGCTCCCTCTCTAGACACCTTCAAAAAACTCCTAAAAACCCACCTCTTCACAAAGGCATTCAACCATGAATGACTTTTTATTGCTTCGTCTCTGCAATTATGTGTAAAGCATCCTTGGGTCTCATGAAAGGTGCTATATAAATATAAGTTATTATTATTAGTGGCTTAAGAGACTCTCCTGCAATGAAAATGCTTTTATCTGGATTCCTTCAAGTGATAATGTGTCTCAAAAAGAAGCAGCGGCTAAAATCTTATTTAAATTTCCTTTGTCTTAATAAAGGATGCGTGCCAGTGCTAAGTTTGCTAACTGGAAATCTAGAATTTCAATTTACTGTTGCATTGGACAGAAAACAAAATGCAATTAAGGAGAATACTCACGAATAATCATTCCTCCACGTTTTCGTTCTCCTTCGGTTTTCTACTTAGTAAGATAATCCTTGTCTCCCACTCAGTAACAACAGGGTGTGGATCTTCACTTCCAAACAAGAGTCTCATTAGTTCCACTGCATTTGCCTGGAAATGCTACACTTTTCCACAACTATTAATTTCTCCTTCTTGCCCCTTCTCACACTTATTGCCGAGAGCTATGGCTTTCTAACTAGCTTTTCCTTCAATTTACTCTCCCGGGGAAAAAAAGGAGGGGAGAATTCAGGAGACAAGTTAATGAAATTATTTTAATTGCTGTGTGGTTCTACATGCAAAGAGGAAATATAATTGGGGTTTGGTGTTGATGTGTGTGTTTACATGTCATGGCAGCTTGAATCAGTGGATTGGTAATTAAATCAATATTGTAACTTGTTATTATTCACGGACGACTAATGTTGTTGGTTTAGTCTTTGAACTTCCTGTTTAATGATTCAGTTTTAACTGCAGAACCAGGGACCACCTCTGTAATTGGTAGGCTTGTCAGTTAGTAGTTCAGTTAGGCATGAATGTATGAACAAAAGGGGTGTGTTGGCATTCTGAGTGAAAACTACCGGAAATGTATCAAATCTAGAGTTCTAAAATGACTCTGGCCCTGGCAAGTTCATTAAAGAAATTACATTAATGATCTGTTAATAGCAGATGAAGTGCAGTTTCTATTTATATATGATTGAATTGAGGGCATGTTGGACCCTCTCTGGTTTGTTTACTCTGGAGAGAAGTTAAATCTGGCAAATAAACCAGGTTATAGAGGGTGAAGTGGATTCAAATTGACCTTATCTTTGTGTGCATGCACGCTCATATATTAATGCTGTATTCATGTTTCTGTGTTTACATGCAGCACTTTTGTGCGTGCGTGCTTGTGTGCCAGACAAGAAATTTAAATGGAGAAGGGTTTACGTCTTAATGTGCTTTGTCAGAGGGCATTTAAATGTCATCAGCGGTTACATAAATTTTTTTAAATGAAAACATTTTGTATGTGTAATCAAAAGAAAAACACAGAGAGTGAGGGAGAGAGAGAGAGAACAGGAAGAAGAAACTTAAGAGGGCAGCACAGGTAGAGTAGAGGAGAGTGAATGGAGTGCAGCAGAGGAGAGAAGGTACAGACCGACATCACCAACTTTAATCCCTGCAGCTAGCGGGGCAAAAAGCACAAATATAAACAGGAGGGAGCGCAGTGCAAAGGAGATGTGAAATAGGAAAAGGAAGAAGAGATTAGAGAAGGGTGTGGAGAAGAAAAGAGGATAAATGACAAACCAGAGTCGGGTAAATGAATGTTTTGAGAACTCCAGTGTTTACCAACAACAAAGCTGCTTCCTAAGAGTCTCTGGTGTGTATTTATCTTTATAGGACAGGGAGTGTCCCAGTTGTTTGTGTGTGTGAACTGCCTCTTTATAACATGTGTGTTTATATGTGTACAAAGGTATTAAGCATCAATGCGGATCCATTTGCATGCATGTGTGCGTAAAAATGCGTATTTATTTATCACATAATTATTTTCAAGACATAAATCAGATAGGATATAAGAGTTTTGGGAATCTGTTAATGTGAAAATCATTGATCAGGCTGATCAGAACTCTGGCTCTGTCATTATGGATACACATCTTACTGATCAAAACCTTGGCATCCAACAAAGTCAAGCAACAGTTGCTTTTTCTGTATCTTTCTCACTGCATTGTGACAGTGTGCACCTGTTTGTTTTGTGGATAATAACCAGTATATTCATGCATAAATACACAGTGCACAGATACACTGAGGACATTTGGAGGACATTGAGCACATTTTTATATTTGCGAGTACAGTACGTACAAGTAGTTTATGTATATATACTTTATGTGTTTCTGTGTTAAAGTAGTGCAATGGTAAATAATGTAGAGAAGTGGGACCTCAGACACACAGACATATAACACACACATGCAAACACACCAACATGTTCAGGCAGGTATATTCAGACAACAAAAACACAGACATGTATAATGCACACCTGCACATACTTAAATAATCTCTTTTTTCTTGCTGTTTTTAAGGCAGTTCCTTTTTCTCATACACTCCTACTTGTATTTGCACCACACTTTTATACAGACACTGACTGGCAAAGCATATTTTATTAGTCTTGTCCATATAATCATCTGTCCTGTTGTCTGATGTCTGTGCTGTGTAAGTGGATCTCCTCAGGCCTCACAGTGACAAACCGACAAATTAAAGTAACTGGTAAAGTGCACTTTTTTCAAATTGATGCTACTTCAAGTGTGCACTTCTCTTTAAAAGTGAACTCCGATCAAACTTCATCATGTAATGAATAATTTGCTTTAACTGTCTTTTTATGGCTGCCTAAAAACGGTTAAAGATATCAACAATTACTCAATAGTCAGTGTTACACAAGTATAGTATGCATGGTTTCAAATCAGATTTCCTTATAAAGCTGCGCAGAATTATACCCTAACTGCTGATCCTAATTCCAAAATGTCATCTCGCCATTGTCACGCCATATCAAGGACAGTGCCTGTGGTGGTTTCCATGTTTAAAAAATGGGACCAGAAGAGAAATGTGGAATCCATACTGGTCATGTAACATTGGACCAGCTCTTTATTCTTGCAAGGATACCAGAGGGATGATGGGAGGTTGGCCATCCAGCCTACAGGGTTTTTTTTTATCGTGTCCCCCTGGGGATACTATGGGAATATTGGGTGACAGACAGACATTTTTGATAGAAGCCACCCAGCGGTGTATAACCAGAGGGAGAGCTGTGTCTGCATTTTTGGCAGTAAGTCATGATGGATCTTGGGCTAGGGGAAAGGATGTTAGAGGTACCTTGCTTAGCCTGCAGACACCCATTAAAATGAATAGATTGATGGTAGAGTGTGGATTACAACCATTAAACTGAGCAATTATTATTTAATATTTTCAGATAAGATGAAGTATTAACAGCTCCTACATGAGCTTAGAAACGTATACTCATTTCATTAACAATATATAGCATTTTTCAGCGAAAAGCACAGCATTTAGAATCGTAATAACAATTCATACTGTAAGATACCAGAAGAAACAGCATAAATGGAGTAAAAGCAATATTTAGACAATATATATCTTCTCTTTCCCTCTCCCTTCTAAAGACAGTACTTCCCTGATCCCCATCCGGTCCACGGACTCCAGCTGATGAGAGTCGGAAAGTTGCAACATTACCTGGAATGCACTGAGGACGCTTTGGACACATTCAAACAGGTGTGAGTGATGAAATACTGAGAATTGCTGCAGTAAAAGCACAGGGATATTTGGTACAGTGATAGTCATTGTTGTGTCCATCATTCATATTAGTTAATAGCAGCATGTTCATTTCTCCTTTCCCAGGCCTATCAAATCATAAAGCTGACGCACGGTGACAGGCACCCCATGACCAGTGGTCTTTTGATGAAGATGGAGGAATGTCGTACTGAGATGGTTCAACATTCATCCAGCAGTCACTGAGACACAGCCTGCACTCTTGTACACCTTAGCTTCTCATAGTTTTAATGTTATGTAATGTGTATTCATCAGTCCCAATCATCAGATTTATTAGATTTGCAGAATGAACAAAAGGTGTGAAAGAGCAATATAAATTTTTAGCTTAATTACATCTGATGAATGTCAGTAAGTCTACAGTCTGTTTTTTCATTTTCTCACATAGTTTATTTGATGTTGCTTTGACCTTCATTTTTCATTTTGTTAAAACTGAGTGAAATTTCTTATTATGGTTCAACAAGACATAAGTTTACAGCAATGCTAGCAGCTCTGTGAGGCTGTATCTAGTTATAAGCAAGTTTTGCATGTTTGAATGCTAATATTTGGCATTTAGCACCGAACACAGCTGCTGGTTTTTGGTCATAGACCAAAGTATTACACATAATGAAATTTCAACCTGATGGTGGCGCTAAATGAGAAGTAAAGGAATCGTAGTTCATCTTCAGGGGGACATGGAAGTGTGTAGCAAAATTTATAGTTATCCATCCAACAGACAATTTTACTAAAAACCACAGATGTCAACTTCATAGAAGAAAAAAAGTCACCAAAGATCACCAAAGTCATTGTGATTCATAGTGTGGGCACTATATATGTCTGAACAAAGTTTTATAGCAACCCATGAAATAGTTTTTGAGATATTTCAGTCTGGAACAAGGTGGTAATATAGGGGTTTCATATTTTCCTCAAAATATTACAGCTTTTATGAAATTACATATTACAAAATATTGCAACCCAGGGAGCATTATATACCTCATTCACTAACAATCCCTTTAAAGAAATAGTTCAACATTTTGGTTAATATGCGAGAGTGAGATGAGAAATTATATATGAATCTCAAGTCTGTGCAGTACTATGGAGAAAGAGCTGGGTGCCGATTAGCCAAGTTTAGCATGTAGTAAAGTCTGGAAGTACATGGAAACAGCTTGCGCGGCTTTTTCCCAAGTTTAATACACATACAGCCCACTACTTAACACAATGTGTTGTTTGTTTAATCTGTATCTGAAGGTACATTAAAAGATCTATTTTGCTTTGTTCAAGTTTATTGACATACAAAGTAAGCTGTTCTAGAGAGAGAGAGAGGCTGTAGGCCTCTGTCTCCTGTGTTTAATCTGCACATACCATCTAGATGAGAGATGAGTGTGTGCGTACATGCGTGTGTGTTGTTTTAGTAAAGTCAGGTTTTCAAAACATCCATCTTTCCTCTTTACATATCCATCACACACTTCCCAAGTTAATCCACGTTGTTGTGTGTTACTCTGTCAGTGTGTGACTTCCAAGTTAAGCCCAGAGTGTTTTCTGATGGAATGTGGTAATGTGTTTCTCACTCTCACACACACACACTTCCCATGTTAATCCCCAAATTCTACTGTTTGCAAACTGATGACAACATTTCCTGTGTGTGTGTGTGTGTGTGTGTGTGTGTGTGTGTGTGTGTGTGTTTGTGTGTTTCTATGGGTTATGACAGGATTAGAGTGATAATATGTTCCCTTTAAGGTCACAAATAACTGACACATTTTGCTCTCTCACTACTGGAATAGCTGACATGTTAGAAACCGTTCATCCATCACAGGCTAGTTATCTGTTCAGTGTTCTCTGTTTAATGTTTCTCAGCATAACACTTCTTTCAACACACATAGTCTTTTTAATACTGACAATAATTACAGAAAAAACAACTACAACTACACTTATAATTTTTCCCCCCCGACATGTGTATATCAGTGGCGCCCCCAGAAAATTAGGGGTGGCCGAATGGGGCCACTGAAAATCCTGGGGTGGCACACTAAACCAAAAGCCATACATTCTATTATGCACTATATAGACTAGTTGAATACTACGTATAAATATGAGTGAAGGAATCAGACTGAATTACTTTGGTTTCTTAGTTTACAGTTAATGTTAGGCCTACTAGTTGTCTAATGTCCGTAGACTAAAACCAGTTCAATTAACATTCCATAAAAATCCTGTTTAATGTATTATCTCTATGTGTTAGGCAATTAATTGTTCCTTAAATAGGCTAGTTGACCTTTTCCTTAAAAAGACAAATATAGCTTTTATTTGTAGGAGTGCATTGATGGGGAGGAACAAAACATTTACTGGGAACAAGTCTACTCAAGATTACAGACATCATGGAGCTTAAATATATATATTTTTCAATTCAAATTGAAATATACGATATGTGTCTGTATAGAGTTGTGTAATTATTTATAACATACTATTTCACAAGTTTGGTGTTATTCTTGTTACAAACAACTACGATAGTTATTCTGGAAATATCCCACTTTTTTACGATTTGACCAGTGTCATATTTATATGTAAAAATGGTGGAGCACCAACCATTTCAAAACATAGATACCAGTAAAACTACAATACTCTCTCTTGCTACTGTTTTTTTTAACATGTTAACAAACAGCATTGCTCCACAAAACACAGCGAGAGAGAGGACAAGTTACAGTACCACTGTCACAAACCTAAATTAAGAATGCAATGTTTAAACCGACACAAACAAGCTCAGAACAAATGAGCCTATAGGGCCAAAAGCAAACAGCAGTGAGCTAAACACCGCTGAAGTCAACAACGATGTGCACAGACAACGTTTTAGGGATCCAGAGATCCTGCAATCATAATGGAAAGAATGTCTGCCAATATATAACGTTATCCCATTCCCAGCTCTGTACCTCTCATATAGCTCAGCGAGCCAGCATATTGGCCTAATAATCCCGAATAATAAGGCAATATGAAAGTGGCTATGACACAACAACATTATGACAACAACCGTAATCCGTAGCCTAGTCTCAACCGATCCAGCACAGCAACTTGTCCCATGCAGGGACCAGCAGCAGAGTCAGGATGATAAGTGTTTGTTATGCTGCTCAATGGAGCGCCTGTTGCGATGTTTACCCTTCTAAGTAATGTTGAGCCCAGTTTCACAGCATCGTCCAGATGACTCCCGCTGTTCTCACGTTTTGCAATCCTCTCAGAAAGATGAAGATGAAAACAGGCACAGGACGGTCTCCCTCGAAGAATAACGTTTACAACTGGTCACACACGGCGCTGTCAGGGGCTCCAGTATTCGTACGCTTAGCTTGCTACTAGCGATGGTGCTAATCTGTTGCTATCTGCAGACAAATGGCTCTCACACAGTACAATACACAAAACTGTGTAGCAGTGTGACAAAGTTATTATAAACTAGCCAGGCTACTAACTGTCTCTGTACATTAATTAAATTACACCTTTCTTTCTTCTGCAGTTGGTCGCTACCTCCAAAGAAAACACACATTCGGCACAACACCAGTGTACTCCGATCCGCTCTGCCCGTTAGTCCAGCACCTTAACGAATCGGAGGCCTCTCCTAAAATAAACAACATATTCTGTCACAGCTCAGGGTCAGAGGTTACCCTCTTAAAGTGACAGAGCCTAATATGACAACATTTTTATGCTGCTATACACCTTTTAACTCAAACGCAGGGGTTACATAATATATACAGTATATGGCATTTTATACATATGCTCCGTGCCAGGGGGGGCCACTGGCGGCGCCATTGTGTGTGTTCTCTACAGGTGTTGGGCCCCACCAGGGTTGTCCCTTGTTTCCGAATCTGTGATTTTCATGGAGGCCGTGTTCTCTACCGGAAAATGGCCAACCCCCTGCAGCATGTTACGGCCACAGGTGAAGGAGATTAAGTTTCTCTGGGTCTTCTACACGAGTTAGGACAAAATGGAGCGTGAGATGGACAGGCGGATTGGGTTGAAGTCAGCTGTAATGTAGGATCATCATGGTGAAGACTGGTCAATTTACGATTGGACCTGCATTCCAACCCTCACCTATATGTGCTCACTCTTAGAGACAGGCTAAGGAGCTCAGACATCTGCTGAGCTGCTGCTTCTTCACATTGAAAGCAGCCAGTTTAGTTGGTTCGGGCATCTGATCAGGATGCCGCCTGGGCACCTTCGTTTGGAGGTTTTCTTGGCCTGTCCAACTGGTAGAAAACCCTATAGGTCTACCCAGAACGTGCTGGAGAGAGAGATCTCATCTGGCTTTGGATCCCCCTGGAGTAGCTGTAAAACGTTGCTGGGGAGAGGTATGTCAGGACTACCTTGCTTTGCCTGCTGCCAGTGCAACCCAGCCCTGGATAAGTGGCAGAAAATAGATGGATGTATGGAAATAAAGAGAAAAGGCTTTTGTTAATTGTATCTTGGGGAGACTAAATGAAGTGGATGTGAAGACTGAATGGAGTAATGCTGTAATGACCCTAGTGGACTGAATGGTCTGTGGAAGAGTCTGTCCAGCTGTGCACTGCTGCTGCTCCTACCTCCATTACTCACTTCATTGGCTCTGTTGCTTTCTGTCTCTCACTCTCTCCCTTTCTCCTCTCACCTCTTAACGGCCATTAAATTAGATTTACTATAGTAAAACCATAACCCTCTGTCTGTCCCTCTCTGTCACTCACTGTCTCTCCCCCATTTTCTGTCTCTCTCACTCCCCAAAGGCTTTCAAATTAAATTCACTATTCAGTGGCGGCTCGCCTCTCTCTTTCGCCGCGTGTCTCTGCAGGCAGCCTGAGCCAATCACAAAAAAGGACACTGAGTGGTTTTAACCCATCTTCATTCACTCACCCTCTAGCTATTTACTCTCCCCCATTTTCAATTTTCACATTTATTTCAGAGACACTCCCCTCTGTCTCCCCCCTGCACCACCTCACCTTTACACTCTCTTTACTCTCTCCCTGCTATCATCTCTTTTTTATTATCACATCTTCCATTTACATTGTTATTGTACCTACAGACCACAATCTGTAATCCAAATGTACACCCACCTCTAAGAATCAAGCATTGGCATTGGATGATAACTAAATCAAAGTTTTCCAATTCTGTTTAAGGTTTCTTATACTGAAAAGCTGCTATTTTCAAAGTGTAATAATACCCAGAGACAGTAGATTTTATCTCAGGTATCAATTCCCACTATGTCAGTGACTTTAAAATGAAAAGCCAGACAAAATCTCTGTTCTCTGACCACCCCACTCTTAAGTACTGTTGAACGGAACAGTAACTGCCTCTATTGCAGCTACATGCTCACATTTAAAAATCACCATGAGCCCCGGTTGAAGTGAAAGTTGCTTGTTTCTTTTATGGTGATTTTTTAGCCATGTTAGAGCCATGACTCTAGGGATGGTACTATCGGTCGGTCTGTCAGTTGGTGGGTCCGCTGCTTTGCTCCTCACTGGATGGATTGCGGTGATATTTTTGATCTCCAGTGGATGACTCCTACTGACTTTGGTGATTACCCTGACATAAGCAGGTGAAAGTTCACACCTGTGACTTACTGGTATATACATTTACTTAATGGATTCGCACCAGTCCAGACATTCATGTGTCCCAGACAGGGACTTCTAAAGACTGGTGATAGATTTTTCCTCTAGTGCCACCTTGGGGTTAACATTTGTGGTTTTGAGTGAAATGTCTCAACAAATATTGGATGGATTACAATGACATTTAGTTCAAACATTCATGTTTCTCTCATTATAAACTCTAATCCCTTTGGTTATCTCTTATCTTTTCTCCATCATCAGGTCGCATTTTATATTTGTCCAGTATTTTGGTTTATAGCTTAAAGAGGTAACTGCGGAAGCTACATCAGTGCGGTGAACACACAGGGTGAAAAGAGGTGCTACCTGAAAATGAGCATAATATGACCACCTTAATAATAATGTTAGCAATCTAATGCACAAAAAATAAAATGTTAATGCTGATGTTAGCATTTAGCACCACCAAAGTTCAGCCTTACAGAGCTACACCCAGGTGTAGTAGTTGCTGTTAGAGTTGTTTCAAATGTTTTTACTTTTTAGTAAGTTTATGTTATTATAATTAGATGAGTCACTATGACTAAATTTATTTCTGGAGAACAGCATTAAGTCACCACATTAGCTGTAGTTAAAATTAAAAAAATAATTTGTTAAATCCCTGTTAAGAGTGAAGTATATTTTGCATGTGAACTGCCTGAAAACCACATTGAAGTAAAAAAGAACAGGGAGATAGAAAAAAAGTTAAATGTAATATTGAAGATAACATTCAAGAGTTAATCAGTGGGGTTTTCTAGTTCTTTATAGAAGTACACTGTGTTCAGCCATTGTTCTTTAGCCCATATTATTAAAGTGGCCTAATTCCACAAATGGCTATTATAGAGAGGGAAATTACGAAAAAGATTCACTTGTATAAAACAAGATTACTATTATTACTAACAATTATCAAATTAATTACCAATCTCAGGGACTACAACAACACGGAACATTGGACTTTTGCAGGGAAATTAATTTTGCTATCTGGGCAAGGAATTAAACTCTTTCTCTTGCCCAAGATAAATCATTTTAGAGAATAGGTGAAATTAAATGTTTTTTTTATTACCTGGATCCACTTGTCACCCTATTTTGTCCTCCCTAACCTCACCCATCTTATTTCTCTTGCACGGCTTCAGCTCTTTTACACCTCGTCCCCCTCTTCTCCACTTTTCTAAAATGTAATCCTTTCTTCTTCTTCACTTGACTTCCCTCTTACATTGCAATCCCCCTTTGCCACCTGTATTCTCCTCTCTTCTCTCGTCTATTCTCTCCCTCTGTCTCCGATTCCTTCCTTCCTGTTCTCTGCTTTGCGTGGCTGATCAAAGCAGGCTCAATAGGGCAATATGTCACCTAGAAAGCTGCCTGCAGGCTATTAAAGGTGTACACACACACACACACACACACACACACACACACACACACACACACACACACACACACACACACACACACACACACACACACACACACACACACACACACACACACACACACACTGGAAGGGATATCTAGTAAAAAACAGGATGTATAAAGAGCTGCAGGTCTGTTTGACCGAAGACGAAGCTGAGCTGCACACAGAGAGCAGAGAAGAGAGGCCACAGGACTGGATGAAGCTCTTTGTCTGTATTCACACAAAAATACTTCCCACAGTGTTGTGCGGAGATGTGGCTGTGTTTATTTAACGTAATCCTCCCTCTCTTCATTCTCTCTCTAGCTCGCTTGACCATCACTGCTCTCTCTCGCTTGTTGAGCTGTGGAGGAGGGGCGAACTTTGAATGGTGTGGTTACAAACAGCAACTCTCCTCATTCTACCTTTAACAAAACCCAAATGCTATTTTGTGTATTTTTTAGAAAGCCACCTAGAATTAAATAGCCAATAAGAATATTGAATTATGGTTTATTACCAGCATTCCTTGTGAGAGAGTTGGGGTTATTTTTGCATGGTTATTTTGGAAGGAGCCTTTCCCAATGTTCCTGTGACATGTGACTGATATCTCACTTGTTAGCATCTATTACAAGATTATGGTTTCCAGGCACAGTCAGCTGACTAAGACAGGAGGCTGCAGTGGAAATAATTTCTCTATGTTCATCAGTCTTTTCTCGAGTTCTGTGGAAGAGACGTGGGTGACAGGGTTTGGCCATATCTGGCAGAAATAACTGGATCATAACAAATTTCAAAATATCTTAGAAGAAACAAATGAACGGTTGAGGCTTTGCAGTGATCAACTGCAGGCTACCTGATAGTGGAATAATATTGTTATCCCAAATAGAAAGTGACTAATGATACCAAAATTATTTTTAGGTGATGTGGAAAAACACATTGCTAAAAACATACTTTCTTCTATTGAAAGTAACCACATGCCCGGATGTCTGGCTGATGCTTAGTTGACTATTCTATAATGAAAGAATGAAGAATCAGATGTGAAACTCTTTCAATACATTTCTTTATTTACATCCCTCCAGCTTGCTCTTCCATCAACACAATGTGTCAGACCACATTTCTCAGAAACAGTAAATCTGCAGAGGACGTTATGGTCGTTGTCTTGAATCATGGAAACGACATAGTGAAAATCTCACACTTCTTATTCTCTTGTTTGCACAGATCATGTCTCGTAACTCTTCTTAATACTCAAAGGAAATAACTCATTGTTCTACTCAGCAGATTGGCACTTTTAACTGACACAAACAAACTGGTTTTATCAGTTATGTAGAGATTTTCCAACCAGTGACCCACTGCCTTACTACTGATCAGATCTCTGTGTCTTTCTGCTACTGATAAAATCTGTTTCTGGAAAATGTGTTCTGACCCAGACTTTAAAACACAGTACTTAAAACTGCTATGTGTCAGATTTCCAGATAACACACTATAATTCCTAAATACTCCAACCTGATAAAACAGATGGCATTTGGTGAATCATTTTATTTAAAGCACCGGACAGTGAGTACATCCCTTTTAGCATGGTTGCCTCTCATGAAGTACAAACAAACAATTTGAGTGTTACATTATCTTTTAACAATATGGGTCCCCCAAAACCTCAGGTGTTCTTCACAATTATTGCTAGAATTATAAAGCGCTACCACGGCAGATTTGGCAGTGACACATCAAGGAAGAAACGTCACACATAGCATTTTAAATCTGGAAACAAACACAGGCTGTTTAGCTCATCCAGAGGTTGGGGTTCCCGAAACATTCACTTTTAAGTACACAAGGCTGTAGTTAATACTGCAGAATATACTGTTTTGTGTCAACAACACGGTTTTCTTCTTCACATGTGAAAAAATAATTTTTAAGTTCTGGTCTGGTTCTGTAATTAATCGACCGAAATTCCTGTTAGCTCAAACTACCTTGGATGTGAATGTTTAAGGAAATCCAAACCCATTAAAATCTCCAACAGGAACAACAGGAGCAAAGTAAAATCAACAGGAAATATATAAAATAAAAATGAGCGTACATATGATATGTGTATAAATATTTATATATGACATGGGCTCAGCAAAGTATGTACAGTTATTTTTTTTCTTTTTCTTAAATGCATAGTAACTTTTAAGATCATAAGGTGTAAATAAATAAGAGCATAATAATAAGCGACTCTGCTCTCCTGAGCTCAAATAAATAAACCTTCATTCATGACTGGCACGGTGAACTGAAACGATCAGAGATGTCACAGGGCTGCTTTGCCTGCCTCCTGTGAAAACCCTTCATGGGTCTAGTCTGTCAAAAGCATCTTAGTTTCTGGGGTAATTTCCCACTAGGTTATGTTGTGGCTGTCATCGCAGGTGTACGCCACATGAAATTAATGACTGTTACCGCTTTACGCAGCCATGAGAAGATCAAGACCATAAACACATAAAGTAATTTCCTGTTTCTCTGCTAGTCCAGTGGAAATGATAAAAAGCTGCGTTTGCTCTATTAGGATCAATTTAGCACTACGACGCTTTTGACAAATCAAACCAATATCATTACAGCCTTTCCACTCCTGTGAGCTGGTGTCTTATTCATCCTTTACCTCTGAGACAACAAACAGGATCTCCCAAAATGCTCTCTGCATGCTGGACAAAAGGCATTCAGAGGAGAGGTTGACGATGTCGAGGACAGCAGACGATGTAGAAGAAGCATTCGAAGGGTATTGTTCCGTATTTCAGAGGGAAACAGGCTCTTTCATATATTTATATTTGTACAAACATTTAGATCATAAACATCTCAAGCACCATAGATACTAATATCAACAAATCATAAGTGTTGCTATCCGTCCAAAAAAATGGAACCAGGCAGAGATCTTCTTAATTTGGTTATCATCCTTTTCTTTCTTTAGTTCTCTTACATTACTTTAAATATAGATTTTAGTTGCTTCTTTTATAATGTCTGTGCCCTTTCAATAAAAGACAATACTGGTTCTATTTAAATAGCCCACTTATAACCATAGTCTAAATTTGTTTAGACTTTGTTTCAATAATACAGGAAGGAGGACATTTTAACACTGAATATCAATGGGCTTATCCTGTACCTGTACCTTCCTCCCAATTTACTCTTAAATATCTCTTTAACCTATTGTCATTATCCTACTTTCATACAGCGTCTCTACATGGTCCCATTGCACTCAAATAAAAAAGGATACCTTATTATAAAACACACACATTGACGGATCATTCAGTTTCTTTTAGAATAGAGCAGAACAACACGGATACAAACAACAGACAGCGTGCCTGTCAATCAGTCTGACAGTGAAGTCAATCGATGGATGTACTTCACACACTGGATCAGAGAAGAAACATTTTCATTTCCACTCCTACGTGACTCAGATCTTTCATTGCTTTGTGAACATGAAAAAGCCATCACATCTGGATCAGGGGAAACGTATGCCCCAGAGGGTCAAAATTCAGATATGCTCTTTTTGTGAGTGAAGTCAAGGTAAAAATATCCACCACCGCAAGAAACTAGAGTTAGTGTGTGTGTTTTTTCTTTTTATGAAACACAAACAACTCTGTGTCCTGGAAAAATCATGTAAGTTTTTCAAATTAGTTTTTTTGTCCTTGCAAAAGTTTTGTTGTTTTAAAGAGGACTTGGTATTAATCTCCATGTTCCGTAGGTCTTCTTTAACTTTTTTAATTGGGGATCCAGTTTGCACCAGTGTACAAAAGACCATTTAAACATACAGTCTGTTTATGATATTGTGAAACACTGACCCACAGTAAAACATCACATTTAGTAATGGCTATAAGTTCAAAGATTTTCCAAGGACACTGACCTTTTGTGTTGTTTTTTCTTCTATGCTAGCACCATACTGACTGCAAGTACACAAATTCAGAGAGATAGAGAATTGGTCTGGGTATTGTTGAAATGTTCACAAGGCACTTATCTGAATCATTTTTCTTTGTCTTCCTGTCTTTCTCTTGGTCAGTCTCTTTTATTAACCACACAACAATACCAGACAATTCTGTAGTCAGCACTCTGTATTTACAGCCGATGGCTCTCGACAGCGTAAACTCTAAAAAGTGCTCTTCTAAAATGATAGGAGAAATTGTTTTTCTTCTCTCCTGCAACTCTTTTTTATCTTCTTTGTTTAAAAAATTACAGTTTTTGTTCCTCTCTAAACTCCTTTCCTCCCCATACATTCCTAAATGTTTGACTCAGTCTTAGAGGCCTCTCAGCAGTCCAATTGTTCACTTGGTTATGTTTGATGTTTCTTTTCAGACTCAGAACCATCTGTCTGCCCCTTTGGCAGCCACATTTATCTGATTCAAAGTTGCATGTCCGTTAGATGCTGTTCAATGTCTGTTTCTGAGGTTGTTTCCAAACCACAAGAAAGAAATCTACGGACTCTTCTGTCTCTATATATCTCCATTCCTTTTATCCCACCATCACTCCATCCATCTGTCCTTCTGCTTACTTACATCTGGAGGAGACATAAGGATGACATGCAGGATCTAGCGGTCCGTCCATCCCTGTATCCCTCCTTCCCAACTATCCAGTCACCCAGTATTTGTTTGTTTAGGAGATATTTTCGAAAGGTGTTTGATTAATCAGGGGTCAAAGGTCCAAATGTCGACATCTAATTGAGTCTAGCTGTGTGTCTGTCTCTCCGTCCTCCAGGGCTCCATCCCTCCATCTGTCTACCGATGTCTTGAGGACACGTCAAAGCAGGTGATCATCATGAGGTGGGCTTTGCAGAAGTTGACTCTGCTCTCCAGTTTGTCCGTCACTGTCTCCAGAGCTTCCAAATACTCCAGAGAGTCCACTTCGTAGGCCTGCTGTAGCTCAACTGGGTATGGACAGACAGGCAGAGAAAAAATATGACAAATCTTGCTAAGGCAATGTTACAGTATATGTACTTGTGAGCATATACATCCTTTTAAAGGGAGAGTAAGTGATTGTGCAGAAGGGTTGTTGATATTTGAACTCAACAGCTAAACAAATACACTCCACCAAATCTCTGAGGTTTCTCCAGCATTGAAACGCCGTAGCCCATCTCTCCTTCTTTGCTGTGCCTGGAGTCCAGCACGTTCGAATGTGCTGGAGTATAGAACTCTCTCTCCTACTGCCCCCCTCCCCCCATCACGGGCACTACCACCACCTGTTGCTGATTGGCTGGAGCAATGTTGTGTGGCCAGGTCCACACCACTTTCTTTTTCCATAAATGGAGCCAGGGCTGTGTAGGACAACTGGATTTTTGAGTGAATAGTGAGGACATATTTGCTGAATTTAAAACTGAATTCAAATCACTTACTATCCCTTTAAAGGAGGAGTCTGGTGACATTCTGTTGTTTTCTCATTGTCAACAAATTTCATGAAAACACTGAAACCAACGATTAATTAAAACGACTAACAAGTGATGTCTGTGTATCCAGCCTGATATATCTTATTGCTCTATGCCATTGAGGTAACTCTAAGAAACACATCAGTGTGCCCCACTGTTGCACTGGGCACTGTAGGTTATTTTAATTTGATCAGACACCCACCTGCTGCTGTTAATAACCAACAAAAGTTCCAACTCTGTGTTAATCCGCAGCTGAAAATAGTCCCAACAAATTTTACTTCTGTTTGAGTAAAGTTTGCTAAAAACTGCAGTGCCCAGCTGTTTTAGGACAGTGGTTCTCACACTTTTTCATGTCAAGGACCCCCTAAACTCACACAAATTAGACCACGGAACCCCATCTGATAGGATTTTGCATTTAGATGTTTTATTACAGATAGTGTATGAAACCCATGACCAAAACAGTCATACGTTCTGTCGTTATTTATGGATGGAATTATAGTAAAAATAAATCATTCTCCTTTTTGCTGATCCCACTTTGAGAACCACTGTTTTAGGAAATTACTGAGCCTTTTTAAAAATGAAAATATGTTTGTTACTCATCTTCTAAGTTCATTGCGTCTTCAGAAGGAATCAGTGGCCTTGGGGCTACAAGCCACAAACAGATCTGATACCAACCAATGCTTTGTTCGTTTTCTTTTCATTGGATTTGCTGACAATATAAAATTACATCAGCCTTAGTCTTCAATTCATTATCGTGTAAAGAACCGTAATTCTCAACCTTCAAAAGCAAACAAACAAAACAAAGTAATTGGATGAAACTGCTACAGCCTGTATGTACAGTGTTAGATAGATAGTGTAAGATAAATATTGTGAGCCAGGTTCAGGTGTGAAGAAGTTTCGGAGACTGACGAAGACTTAACATAGCATTATTTATTGAGCCCGGCCGAGGAGAAACAGTGCCAGCATACGACATATGAACGCGTCAAATGCCAACACCAAATCTGAAGGATAACATCTTGTGGTCCCTTTTATATTTCTGTCTTCCCCCTAGCGCCTGTAGGTTTCCCTATTAGGTCACCTTTCACCTAGAACAACTATCTATCTGATGTTTAGACTCCAGTGCTTCATCATATTGGAATCTCTCACTATCCATGAGTTGTACCTGTATCTGTGGAGCCAGTGAGTTCTTGTAAACATTCTTGTAGGACTCAACCTTGTTAGATTCCCAGAGAACACTGATATCTGCTAGCCTGACGTCTGAGCTACTGTTTCTAATCAGTCTATTGTTGTCTCCCTAACATGGAAAAGTATATGTGAGAAATACCTAAAGCTAGAATGTCAGAAAACATTTATGGGTCAGCTAAATTACTCTAAGCTAGACCTGTCTTACCTTTCCCTGTTACATCAACAAAGTCCCTTAAGAAATATTCTCAACATACAGTAGTGTGCTCTGTAGAATACATGATAAGACAGTTGGGAGCAGACGCGCACGCACACACACACACACACACACACACACACACACACACACACACACTCTTGACTGTGTCCGACTCCTACTTACACTCTGTGGTCCATTTGTGTGGCTCCAACATCAGGTACTGTTTGGTCTGTTCCAGCTCCTTCTTCAGACACTGGTACTTTGCTCTGACTTCACTGATTCTCTGCTGACGGTGCTCCAACAGACGGAGCTTGGCACTGACATACACCACTTCCTGACACGCAGAGAGAGGACACACAGATGTGGATTTTTCACCTTTATTTATCCGGAGGAATGTGTTGGCTATCTTTCAGCAGCAGCCTGCTTAACATGCACACAGTTACATACATTTGCACCTCATGACTCTCAGTGTGACCCCTAGTCGAGTACTTTCGGACACTGAGCAGCTTCACTGGAGAAGTAGGGGGTTAAGTGGCTTTTTTAAGACCACAGCAGAGAAAATCTATATTACATGCCTCCTCCCGCCGCAAAATCTTGGGAACTTTTAATCATTTCTAAAATGGTATTTTGAAAGTAACACAGAGGGGAAGAGAATGTAGATTTATGTGAAAAAAAGCTCACTATTCATGCCGAGTGTATAGCTAATGTTGATTCCTGCATTTCGTCAAAATCCATACTGTTTTATTTTTAATCATTTTTTCTTAAGTTTCTTTCCTCATGGACACATACAATAACAGGTCCCTTATTCCTATGTCTTGTTTCTGTTGTTTTTGCTTGTTTTAATATCCCACAACTATTATTCATCAAATCAATTCATTGACATCTAGTGAAATATACCTCATGCCATTTGGGCCTCTTTTTCTGCTCTTTGGCTCTCCACCTTCTTTGTATTATCCCCACATCCAGTCCTCATTCCACCTCACCTCCACCATACTGGTTTCTCATTCTCTTCACACACTCTTGCTGTAACCTTTTCTTGCTGTCTTTGCTCCCTCTTTTTTTCCCAAATACTTTTTTCCACTCCATTCTCTTTCTTCCTCCTTTTTCTGTTCCTTCCTGTATCCTCATCTTAGCCCTTTCCCTCACTTTAGCCACACTGTATATGAATGAGTTACTTTCACCAGTGAAGAACTTTAGTCTGATCTGTACCTGCTATGTCTTTAATTCTCACAGGCTGTATCTGGAAAAGTGGACTGAAAATCTGGACTGTACCGGGAAAACTGTGAGGAAGAATCCTTTTTTGAGGGGGAAGATTCTCTCTGCAGGGGGAGATAGGGATCAAAACACCAACCCTCTACCACCTGGCTGTCTCTCCTTCCCTCTTCTCACCCATACCTCACCCGCTTCCTTTCTCCCTCTCACCTTGCTCCCTCCTTTGTCTCTCCTCTTCTGCAGTCGCTCAACATCGTCTATCTCGTACACCTTGATCTCAAAGGTTTCTGTCGTTGCCGTCGTGGCCCGGAGGTTAGAGGGAACTGGGGGCCCCAGTGGGCCATCTACCCAGCACGCACCTGGGCTAGAGGAGGAGGAAGAAGAGGAAGTGATGGCCTGTTTAGAAGAGCGGTGAGATGGTGAGGAGGAGGAAGAGTCCAAGGTCAGTGCTGGGATCAGACGGCGACGCTGCAGGCCTGAATGAACACATAACACCACTAGAGTTAAACATAAAGTGTTTACAGACATATAAACACATTTGGTGCTATATACTATAGCGCATATTCATATATTAAGTAGCATGAATTAGTTATTATTAACAAAAAGACTGCTGTTTGCCTGGCAACCTCACCGCTACGACAAGACAAGGCTCCAGGAAGACACTGCACCTGCCCAAGAAATAGTCCGGCGTATAACTGCCCGAAAAACAAATAGATTTTTTTACATTTCAGTTTTTGTATAGATTAAACAAATGAAATATAACGTTTCAATTAGTGAGCTTAAGAGGTGCTGGTAGGCAGATTTTGTTATCTTTGGGCAGAGCCACGCTAGCGGTTTCCCCCGTGTCCAGTCTTTATGCTTAGCTAAGCTAACAGCTGGCTGTAGCCTTATATTGAACGGACAGATTTTAGAGTGGTATTGATCCTTTCATCTAACTCTTGGAAAGAAAGTGAGTAAGCCAAACTATTATTTATACTAAATGTCAAACTATACCTTTAATGTGATGTAATAAACACATATTGGTGGGTTCACGTAGTAGTGTTTTCACACCATTCAGTTACATAGGAACATTCAGGAAGAATAAAGTGTAAGACATATATGTGTGTGTGTGTGTATATATATATATATATATATGTGTGTGTGTATATGTATATGTGTATATATCTATGTGTATATGTATATATGTGTGTGTGTGTGTGTGTGTGTGTGTGTGTGTATATATATATATATATATATATATATATATATAAATATACGTATGTATATGTATGAATCCACAGCCATACAGCAGATCCAGTACAACATGTTCACTCTTTACCATGAACTTTGCATCAGAACAAGTGAGATAGGACATAGATATGGAAGTTTGAAAGCTATTGAAAGATATCGAATTTTGTAAGCTGAGGAAAGACATCATTGGTGGGAAAGGTGAGAGAGGAAAATGGATGCTGAAAGTAAAGGACAAAAAAGTTCTGAGTGATTGAAAAAGCAGAAATGGAATGGGAGTTTGAAGCGAGATAAAAAGTTTAGTCTCTGTTCATGAAGCTCATAGATAAGAGTAGCAGGACACTCGCTAATCTGCCCACCACGCTAGAATGAACGCACACACTCATACGTGAACACACGCTTTGCATAGAAATTGCCAGCCATGTCGACAGGAGTGAGAGTTATCAGATTCACCAGGAAGATGAGGTGCGTGAGGGCGAGGAGAGAGAGAAAGTGGTGATTTTAATAAGGTTGCAGCTGTCTTTTGGTCTCATTGTGACAATGAAAGGTCAAGCAGAGAAATTTGTATTTCATTACGTGGTAAGAAGCAGAGGACAGAGAAAGAATGAGGGTCTGCAGGAAGGAGAAGATGCGAGGGGAGAGAGCTGGACGAATGAGGTTGAAAAATTGTGAGAGGACTAGATGAAAAAAGATGAGGAGAGGTAGAGACATGGAGGAAAAATTGAGGGAAAGCGTGTGAATCCAATCTAATGGAAATCAAGCACAAAGAGAGACTTAGCTGGAGATGTGATTAACATTTCGGTCGCTTCAGTCTGCAGCACAGCTGCCCTTTCTTCCTCTTACTATTTATACTCTGTCTGCCTTGGGACTGAATTGTATTGTGTGTTGTATCCATCTTGAACACATGCAACAAACACAGTGTCTTTATCTCTTCTTGGGACAGTTTATCAGCGAATGCTCTCTTTGAAGCACGGAATCAAGTTAAAGGAAAATGCCCCAAACATGGATGGAACGGTCTACTCCAATTTAAAGCGCTGCCTCCGTCCAATCTGATTTTATGCACATATCAATCCTCACGGTTAAACAGCAGAGTGTAATTTGATGGGCACATTAGCAGCCTCTCTGTGTGACATTCTGGTGAATATATATTCATTACAGCCCACACCAGCAGATTCCCTTTACCATTTCACAGATGGATGATCAGGGTCACCTTTCCTACCTGCCTCCTTCTGCAACCACAGCTTTCTTCACTTTTCCCTTACCTGTTCATTGCTTTCTCGTGGTTCTTTTCCATAGATGTCTTTCATTCAATCAGTTCTATCTTACTTTCATCAGTAAGTTCAGTGTTCATCTCTATAGATTTTATAATACAAGAATCATGTAGCCTAGGTGCTTTTAGCAAAAATTAAGCATGCAAGTCGGCAAAAAAAAGAATAACTATTGAGAACAGGATAATCTGATAAAAAATATTTGCATTTGGCATTCACTAATTAAGAATTTGAATTGTTGAGTTTGAGCTCTTGTTGCCACAGGCTGTTTGTACTTTCATGACTCTCATATAAGTTTAAGTTAGATTAAACTTGCATCCCCAACATAGAAGCAGTGGACAACAGAACCAGCCTCAGCCCTGACCAGATCTGCAAATTACTTGACCTCTGCCTAAACAACACCTATTTCTAATACAACGGTGGATTCTCCAGACAGAAGCATGGCTGTGCCATGGGTTCACCGGTATCCCAGATTGTGGCGAACATCTACATGGAAGAAGTGGAGAATAAAGCCCTCAACTCCTTCAGAGGAATAGCACCGAGCCACTGGTACAGATATGTGGACGACACCTGGGTCAAAATTAAAAGCCAGGAAGTGCAAGCCTTCACAGAACACATCAACTCTGTGGACAGTAACATCAAGTTCACACGAGAAGATGTTCAAACAACAGTTTGGCTTTCTTGGACTGCGCTGTACACATTGAAGAGGACAGGAGCCTGCAGATTGGTGTTTACACAAAACCCACACACACAGACCAATATCTACTCTTCGATTCCCACCACCCACTGGAGCACAAGCTAGGGGTCATGAGAACACTGCACCACAGAGCGGAAAACATACCAACAAGCGCCCAAGCCAGAGAGAAGGAACAGAACCACCTGAAGGGGGCACTTACAGCCTGTAGATACCCTAAATGGACCTTTGTGAAAACATCCACAAGATCCAGGAAGAACAAAACTACAGGGGATGAAGAAAAGAAGGTCAAACATAACAACAGTGCAGTGAGAATGCACAGACCTGTAAATTGGGGAGACTAAACAACCACTACACAAACGCGTGGCTCAACACAGAAGGGCCAACTCCTCAGATCAAGACTCTGCAGTCTACTTACATCTGAAGGACAGAGGACACTCGTTTGAGGACCACCAGGTGCACATTTTAGACAGAGAAGATGGATGGTTTGAAAGAGGTGTGAAGGAAGCCACCTACACCCGGGTTGAGAAGCAGTCATTGAACAGGGGAGGGGGTCTACGCCACCACTTATCCCCCACTTACAATGCTGTCCTTTCATCACTTCACAGGAAACTCAACAAACGTAACCTATTGGCCTCAGGTGAGGATGCCAACGATGGTAGTTCAGTCTTGGGTCACGGGTAGTCCTAACGACCATAACGACTGTCATTACAACAGCCTGGAACACTAACGAACCCTCACTGAGGTTAAATAGCCGAGTTTCCCTACCAGTCAGTCAGAACTGAAGAAGTCCTTTGGATGAGGGACGAAACGTCTTCTAGTATCTGCAACCAAGTCCAGGTGCCCTTGACTTTAACCTTCTTTGGATCACACTCACAATGTTCTCATATATACACTAAACAAAATTATAAATAAACCACTTTTGTTTTTGCCCCCATTCATCATGAGCTGAACTCAAAGATCTAAGACTTTCTCTACGTACACAAAAGGCCTATTTCTCTCAAATATTGTTCACAAATCTGTGTTAATGAGCACTTCTTCTTTGCCGAGATAATCCATCCACCTCACAGGTTCGTGACAATTTGTGCAGAAATTCTTTGGTTATGCAAACCGATTGTTGCAGCAGCTGTCCGGGTGGCTAGTCTCAGATGATCTTGGAGGTGAAGATGCTGGATGTGGAGGTAGTAGTCTAGTGTTGTTACACGTGGTCTGCGGTTGTTAGATTCAGAATCAGAAGGAGCTTTATTGCCAAGTAGTGTTTTACACATACAAGGAATTTGCTTTGGTGATAATGTGCTACACGTAGACAAACATACAGTTGACATAAATAAATGTAGAAATATATAAATATGGAATAGACAATACAAGTTATAATACAACTATTTGCAGAGAAAGAACAATGTTGCAGATATTTACGTGTGCATTATTCTGGATTTGTGTTGTGCAAATTGACAATATAAAAATACACAACAACAAAGATTAACAATTAACAACAAATATGTGCAGTGTGCCAGGTTTGTGCATGATATGAAATTAAATTATATTTACATGTGCAGAGACATTTGTATTATTTGAAAGTGGGGTGTGTCAGTGAGGGACCCAGGCCTTGTTAATGAGGCTAGCTGCAGACTCTGATGGACATTCCTGCAGTCAGCATGACAATTGCACACTCCCTCAAAATGTATGACATCTGTGGCATTGTGCTGTGTGATGGAACTGCACATTTTCAAGTGGCCTTTTATTGCGGCCAGCCTGAGGCACACCTGCGCAATACTCATGCTGTCTGATCAGGATCTTGATATGCCACACCATGAGGTGGATGGATTATCTCAGCAAAGGAGAAGTACTCACTAACACAGATTTCAACAGATTTGAGAACAATATTTGAGAGAAATAGGCTTTTGTGTACATAGAGAGTCTTAGATCTTTGAGTTCAGCTCATGATGAATGGAGCAAAAACAAAAGTGTTGCATTTATAATTTTGGTCAGTGTATATAGATTAAGGGGTGCTGCATCTCCACTGAACAGAATTAATTTACCTCCTATAAACAACAGTAAGCTGATTCCCCTTGTCTTTCTTGTTTCCCTCCATGATCCAATTAAGTCAAAATGTCATTAAATCAATATTTAGAAAGGTTTAGGTTTATATTGTGACCTGTGTTGCTCCTGCTCTTCTTGCTGCTCTTGGAGCTCCGTCTGGAGGAGGTGGTGGCTGAGCTGTGCTCACTGAGGGAGTCCTGAGCAGAGGAGGTACTTCCTGTGTTCTCGCTGCTGTCTCTCAGCATGCTCTCATAGCCACTGCTGCCTCCGCTGTGGTAAAACAAGGCTGTCTTTCCCATGGCCGGGGGGAGCTCGCCACTCAGTACACTGCTGTTGGAGGCAAAATGAGATCACAGTTAAAGGTAAAAGTCTAGTAGCACCAAAGGTATTGTGTGAAAATATTAAATTTGACATTTCTCAATGAACTTAAGCGTATACCTGTTGTCACTAGCATGACCGCTGCTGCAGCGGTGTGGTTTTCTGGGAGCTGTAATCTTGCTGTAGGGAGAGGGCAGCGTTTGGACCACTGCTGCCTTCTCCTCTCCCAGGCTACTTCCACCACCACCACCCCCTCCTGCTCCAGCTCCCCCTCCACTGAGAACAGAAAAACAGGAAAAAAAGTTTAAAATATAAACAGATTCTTTTCTGAATTGGTCTTAATGCCATGTTTGCCTTTTTTAGTTAATATTTGACAGATGACAGCAGAGGGAACTACATGCAGGAAAAGTCCGCGATGGAAGTAGAACTAGGAGGATACTGCCGGCAGCACCTCAGACCATAATAATTTTCTTTGTGTAGGATGTCCTACTAAAAGCTTGAAATTAAAAATAAAACAAAGTAAAACTGACTAACCTTGCCACTCCAACTACTCTTTCCTCTCCTGATGGAGATGGATCGGTACCTCCTCCCTGGGCATGATTCCTGGAACGGGAGCCTGCACTGCCCTGGAGGAGCTCTGAGATTCGACCGTTGACTGCCCGGAGAGGAAGCTTGGCAGCCAGACTTCCCCCTCGACTGCGGCTCAAAGACTGGGTAGACCAGGATCCAGGGGAAGGTCCCTGCTGCTGCTGAGGGACCTGGACTGAGCTCTGGGGCTGAGGAAACAGATAATTGACTTAGGTGGATGGAAGGTCAAATGGATGCCATGACGGCTTGAATTACTTGCATTGAGTAAATTATGAAAGTGTTCTCTGTTTCTTTTTGTGTAAAAGAAGTGCACATAGAGGAAAGGCCGCACACTAAGAGGTTCGTCTAGTTTTGTGTGATGAGCAGAGTTATGTAGTGCAGGTGTTATAAGTGTGTTTATTTACGGTGAAGAAATATTCCGTCCTACCTTTCCATTAGGAGGAAGGCTAGAGCTGCGGCTGGCAGCTTGGCTTAAAGACTTGGTGGAGAAGCTCAGAGTCTTGGTGCTGGAGGCAGACAGACTCCTGGCCTTGGGACTGCTGGTCATCAGCAACTTACTGACTGCTGAGATCTTTGACTGGCTGCTGGTTTTGGCTGGTGACTGAGGAGTGCTGCTTGGACCGGGGCTGGCACTGAAACTGGGGCTGCTACTGTTTCCAGTAGGAGAAGATACTGATCCAGCACGGGTGAGGCTGCGCCCAGCACGAGGCATGGTGCTGTCCCCTCTTACACATCCTCCTCCTCCTCTGAGGCTCTCCCCCCTCTCCAGAGAGAAACAGTCGTAGTGGTGGGACCCACTGTGGGAGCTGTGGACCCGACCCAGAGAGTTGGTTCTATTTGCAAGCTGTTCCAACTTGGCACTGAAAAGTTTACTGCTGTCTATGCTGGAGCCTCGTTGTCTGATAACACCTGCATCATCTGCTGAGCTGCCCAGTAACGAAACTCCGTGGCTGGGTTGGTGAAGAGGGCTGGCTGCTCTGTTCCGCTGGTCGAGGCTGGACTTCCTTACCGGTGGCAGAGGTGGGATTCCTCCCTTCTTGTGGGAGAAAAAGCCCTGTTTTCCAGTTGATCCCCGGCGGTCAAGTGTGGCACGGGGACTGCAGGGAGTTGAAGCGGTGACTCCAAGATTACGGTACTCGATTCCACTGTCTAAGCCGTCGTGGCGGTTGAGACGGTGCCAGCCGCGGGGAAGACTGGCAGTACGGTGGATATCTGGGCTGTAGCTACTCGCCAGGCATTCTCCCTGGGCAACAACAGAAACCATCTCACAGCCATCCACCACTCTCTTAACGGAATCTGGAGACGACACAACCTCACCACCTGAACTAGAGCTGCCGTTATCCCCACCTACAAGAAAAGCAAATTAGAATTTTATAATATAATAATCCAGCAAAAATCCAGCAAATATTTTATATATATTTTGAAACAACATTTCCCTATTTGATACAATGAGACCCAAGCCAGCCATCAGGAGCAACCAATGTGTCAGGCCTGTGTTAAAAATGCTAAATGAGATAAATGAGGGTAAATCAAAACAAAAACAACACAGGGCAGCTACAGTCGCCAAAGACTGTCAGCCCCCCCTGCCTGCTTTTAACCTAATGATATCTCTGCCTGTAACCACACGCAAATGGTCACACGCACGTTAACACAACATTCAGTCTGTGAGTTGAGTGCGCATGACTGAGCAGTGTTCAGAAAAAATAGACAGAAAAGGTGGAACTGAGAGGGAACGTAGTCAAACTACAAAAGCAGTGGAGGAAAGTGTAGCTAAATGCTGCAAAATTACAGCTATGTTCACGAGAGAAAAAAAAACATGTTTGCAGCAGCCCTCAGCACTTTATAATATTGCAACCTTCCCGGGTTGATTCTTTTTTTTAAAAAAACCAAACAAAACAAGTGGCATCAATACAGTATTTAGAAAAGAATGAGATGTGTAAAAATGGAAATAATCTGTTAACTATTTTATTAACTACTCAAACTGAAGACTCTTAAAGATATGTTACTAGCATAAACAGTAAAAATATTTCTACAAAGCAGTTACACTATACGTGGTCTATTGTGAACATGAAGAGATTGTCGTTACATTCCCGGCCTGACTTATTATCCCAGTCTGGCCCTGCTTACCATCCCTGCAGAAGCTCCGGTAGTCTCCGGTCCCAGCTACAGTCTGGTTCTTTGAATGCTCTGCCTCTCTCTTCCCCGGCTTCACTTCACACACAAGCTCCCTGGACCTCCCCTCCTCCATGCCACGCTTCAACCAGGGGTCTTCAAAGCTCATCTCACTGGAAATCGAAGCTAAAAGTTGTGCATTCAATTTGCCTGGGTCTTTCATTAAGCTAGTCTTTGTAGGTGAATAGAGCATGCTTGGTTCCTGTAAAACCATGGGTTTGACAGCCACACATGGGTGCACACTGATGGTGGTCTTGAAGGGAGAGAAGTTACCAGCTCCTGCCAGAATCTGGATGTTTGTTTTAGCCATGGACGGAGGCAGTTTCCTCAGCCTGTCTTTGGTTGGAGTTCCCTTATCACTCCCGTTTTCTGACAGCACCACCTCTCCTTCCAGACTCCCTCTTCTCAGGCTGCCACAGCTTTCATAACCACCCATCCCCTCCACTCCAAAAGAAAGGCTCTGGTTGGGTTCAGGTTCAGCCAGGGCCTCTCCGTGCTGGCTCTGGGACTGACTGAAGCTGTGGAGAGACTGGTCAGCTTCACTGCCCACACTCAGATCGCTCATCCAGGAGGAGATGGGTGACCCACAGTTAGACATCACTGTGGCTAAGGCTTCACCTTCTAGCCGCAGCTTGGCCATGGCAACCTACAACAGGACACAATTCAATCGGCATCTTGATATCCAGACAACAAATCATCTACTTAGTATAAGATTTAGGCTATGGACTAGTAGTACAGATAAGCTGCCATCTTCATTAAACTTTATTTAAATTCTTCAGCTAAAAATAATTTTGTCACATGAAGTATCATTGAATATAATAAATAATTTATGATTCATCAACGCAACAAGCATTTTGTAAAAAAATTAATCTGCTTCATGTCTGAATTTTTATATGAATTAATTAATACATTTTGAATTTAAAAAAGCTATACATTTAATAGATATACTCCCGTAATAAGAAAGATGTCAGTGTTCAGCGGCAGCCATGTTTGGCCAACAGCCCTAGTCTATGAACTTTGCCATGGTGGCTATTGTTCTGTATTTGTTTTTTATGGTTCAAATCATTTCAAATCAGCTATTTGCTTTAGTTAAACACACATATCTGCTTGCCAGTTATCTTACTGTGTCACTGTAAATGCAAAGCAAGTCAGTCACACTAACCTCTGCCATGGCAACAACCCCTGAGGTCGTTGCAGGACCTGCAGGCATGAAATAATCCTCCACAGCTCCATCCTCAGCAGTACCGCTGGAGGTGCTGACAGCTTGAGAGGCCGAGGTGAGGGCAGTGACAGAGCAACAGTTGCCGGTGAAGCTGATGATGCTCGTTGGACGACAGGTTAGGGCCTGAGTCTCCATGAGAGCTACATGAAGGTCCTCATCACCTCCAGAAGTTATAGTGTACACGATTTCATCCTCCCCAAGAGAGAGAGGTCCAAATGTTCCTCCAGATACTGCCGGTCCTGAGTAGAGAGAAACAAGTTACCACATTTGTTAATTTTGTTCTTGCTTAGTGTGGTAAGTATTTGTCGTCATAATTGTAAGGGTTTTTGCATCTCACTCCCCTTTCCCTGTGTAAAAATAGCTGTCTTTCAGTGCCACTCACCATCCCTGTGAGTGTCCATGGGTATCGGCGGGACGTCATCATCACAGAGTGTCTCAGCTGAGCCCAGGCTGGCAGACAGAGACGGAGTTGGCTCTCTGACTTGTGGGCTCATGCCCACTGGAGAAGTCCTGGACAGCACAGACTCTGTGGAGGATCGGCCACTGTCTGCAGCCAAACTGTCTACAGAACCAGAAAAAAACATTTGGCATCGTAATTTATGTTGTTTCCAACAGAATACATGTAAATCACCAATGTGACTATATTACATGCCTTACAGTAAGACAGTAACATGGGCTCTGTTGACTGTTAACAACAAAAAAAAAAAACAAGTAGAAATCATTGAATGTTAAATTTTGAAAAGTTTAAATCAATCATAAAGATGAAACATGTTTTTCAAAGTTTCCGTATAAGCACAATTCTAAAGCATAAACAGGTAGAAAGGTGCCTACTGTCTGAGGTCAAAGCATCTATGGCCTGGCCATCTTGAGCCAGAGTGTGAGAGGACAAAGGGGGCGTTGCCGGCATCACGCCCTTCTGAGTGTACACTTTACACCGCTGGGATGGGGAGGATGGTGGCCTGAGGAAGAATACGAGGATCAAACATTATGGCGTTAAGTTAAATCTGCAGTTGTTATTATTGCACAGATATGTATGCATGCATGTACTTTACCTGTAGTCTGAGGTTTTTGTCAGGCTGGCAATGCCGAGGCGTGGTGATCCAAGTGGGCGTGCCTTCCCCTCAGCGTTACTGCCCACGTTCAGACTCTCGTGGCTGTTCAGAGAGACAATAAGTGAGACATCTCGTCAATGAAAGTCAAACACATTCCAATGACACTCCTTAATAAAATTCACAGTATTTTTTATTTTTTTTGGTTACACCTGTCCTCACCTGTCATGCATGTGGGAGCTCTTGGCCCTATGCAGGGGGTTAGAGGTGATGCTGCTACTTCCTGTAACACTTCTGGTACTAGTAACTATGGGGGAACCAGAACTCTGAGCCAGACTGTGGATCATTGTCTGGGCCAGCTCCGCCTCTTCCACCACCTCCTTGATCTCCTGTAGCTGCTGGTCATTGGTCCTCCTCCTGGATGCTGCTGCTGCTGCTGCTGCTGCTGCTGCTGAGGAGAAGGAGGACTGCACTGCACCTCCTACAGCACACGCAGAGCCTGGACATATTGGACCAAATAAATCCCAGACCAAAGATTACAGGAACAGTAAAATCGGACTTGACTTGATGCTGAATTAGAGAATTACAGTTGGCACACTGAGCTACGGAAGACTTCAAAGCCCCAAAATTATCAGGGTCCCAAAAGTAAAAGACACTGGAATACAACATGCATCTACAGTGTATCTACAGTATATGTAAAAAACAAATTAACCTGTTTTGGTGTCTGTATCCAACACAGCAGCGGAACCAGGAGCAGAAGGAGCTGAGGTTGGGGCGCCTGAAGATGGACATAATTCTTGTTTGGCTCCTTGTCTGCTCACTGCAACCTCTTCAAAGGGGAACTTTGTCACCTGAACAAAGGGACAGAGGCATGGATGAAAAAGAAGAAAACTTCATGTGAGAATACCTGAGATAGTTTGATTTGATTTTTGACAAAGGAATTGCTCTGCACTTATGTTGCCTTCAGCACTGGTGGATGAAAATGAACAAGATCACTTGAGCTACTAACAACAATAATAAGGTATTGCCACCACAGCTCAAGCAGTGACAAGCAAAGTGCAAGCAAAATAGCAGTTACAGTTACATTCAAATGGAAAAAAGTTGTTTTTTCCATTTGAATAAAGTGTTCCAATTGTCAAACAACCTGTCAAACTTTCAATATACCATCAAATACAGATCCCATCAAACTAACAGACAAGTTTTACTTTTCTTTTTATAATAAAAACAACAAAAAGACAGAAATCTCTTAGTACCTCCTCGCTGCCATCTATGCAGTCCAGTCTCTCCTGCAGTTCTGCAAAGGTGTTGCACTTCAGGCACTCAGCTCCTTCCTCTGGGACCGGGGCCAACGGCTGCCCAAGAAGTGACTGAGCAGGCTGAGGCAGCGGCTGAGAGGGGCCACAGGGCTGGTCCTGCGGCTGAGACTGCACCTGTTGGAGCAGAAATCACAGACAAGTAAGTGTTACTTTACAACAAATATTCTTCTGATTACGCCTGGCTGTCAAAACTCTAAAGACATATTTAAATTACCTTGTTCTGAGCTCCAGCTGCCTGACTTTGACTTTGTGTTTGCTGTTGCTCTGATGTTTTACCTCGAAGCAAAGCGGGAATAATTGGTACAAATTCTGGTGGTCCCTCATTGTCCGTCAGCTCTCTATCTGACACCGCAGCCCCATTCGGGCCCACATAGATCACTGTGTCACATGACTGCTCACTGCTCGAGTATTCATCAGGGTCACTGGACAGTCGCAGCAATGGAAGGTCAGAGTCAGTGTCACCACGCTGATGGAAAGGTCGCAGATGGGTCGGACGACGCATGCGACCCTCCTCGCAGGAGCTCTCTCCTCCAGAGGAGCTGGAGGTGTATTGCTGAGAAGGGACACAGATGGGCGAGGAGGAGGTGAGAGTAGGGTGGTGAGAGAGAAAATAATCCATTTTTAGAAGAACATTTTTTTTTGCCTTTAATTGACAGTTTGTACTGGAGAGACAGGAAAGACAGAGAAGAAAGAGAAAAGGATGAACATCAAGACAGCATGCACCTTATTCAAGCAACATAACATCTGATTTAACATAAGAACTTTCATTTAAAGTAACGATTCCTATTTCTATCACAGACTGCCACTTGGTATACGGTATCTCACCACTCGCCCCTTATTCGTCAGCAGAACAGTTTTGAAGTAAGTGAGCATGCGAAGTGAAAGGTGACACACGAGGCACATGTGGCACATGTCATGGAAAGGAAGGGGAGGTGATAAAATGCATGATGTCAACTCAGCACAAAACACATCATCATTCAAATAACAGTCATTTCAATTTGTAGGTAGTTATAAATAGCCAGGATTTTCACATGAACTCCAGAAATAAAACATTATGCAGTGCAATGGCAAGATTATGAGCAGGTGTATTATTGTAATATTGACACTGATAAACAGTTATGTGTCCATCTGTTTAAGGTATCTTACTAGTGACTGTAGTTGTCTTTATCCTGAACTCGAGTTTTAGTTTAATGAGAAACTATCTCCCAATTTTAATAAAGCATCAAGGTTTGATTCAAACTCACCACAGTGACTTTAGTTTTCTTCTTTTTCATGCGGAGGACGCGGGAAGCTATCTGGATGGTGGAAAGCGTTTCTGAGAAATCTCCGGGTGAGGCAGAGATGTGAGCAATCATGGTGGTCCGGCAGTTCATGTTGCCTAGCGACTCCCTTAGCAACATAGTCAGCTTGCTGTCCCTAGTAACGCACATACACCGAGACGTGAGACTAAAGACACGTTGGAAATGCACACAGTCACTCAAAGATGTGACAAAACTGGTCGATTTTCCAACAGACTCCCACACGTCTGACGAAGGATTATTAATAACTAAGAACACACAACATTTCTACAAGTAGGAGAGAATACTAATAGTTTGTTTAATAATGACAAACACCAGGTTACCATATTCATATAAATTAGACTAAAACATTCAAAAGGCAAACTTAATGGTAAATTTGTTATTGTGTTGATTATGGTTATTGATTAATGCTACTAAAACACATGAAAGGTTGCTATTCCAGACTAAAGCTAACAGAGGAGCACTCTGGATATTATGTACTCTAATATTGTCCCAGAGAGATTATACTAGCAGAGAGTAAAAGTAGGCTGTGTGTTTAAGAAAAGACTTTCTCCTGGGTGGGCTACTGCAATCATTCATAGCCTTTTTTGTATGTACGTGTGTGTGCGTGTGTGTGTGTGTGTGTGTGTGTGTGTGTGTGTGTGTGTTGAGGCCTGCAGGCTGACAGTGAGTAAAGCTCCTCTGTGGCCCAATACCTCATGCTGCTGTCCCCCTTTTCTAAAAACACAGCCTGCAGGCATGTCTCACACACGCATGTGTACATTCAAACACTCCTATCTTGACCTCCCTCTTCCTCGATGCTCCTCTCCTCTTCTTCTTTCTCTGTTTGCTGCCTCAGGCCTCAACACACCCTCCTCTCTCTCCCTCAGTATATCTCTCTATATCTCTCCATGAGATTAATGTAGGTAAATTCATGACTCATGAAGTATTCATTTGCATGTTAATTCAAGAGCTGGGGATGTTGGATTAGATCTTACCTCTCAGCCTGTGCTAGATATATTACTTTTTTAACTATGAAGACTAATATATGTTATATGATGCTCTATGATTAAAACTAGCCAATAATGAATGCAGCACCTAAATTCATAGATCACGATTATTACAATAAACTAATATTAAGCAGCACGCCTGAAGAAGCCACACTGGGAAACATGTCGTTCACTATCAGATTTGTACTTGTGTATGACAGAACTAATAAATTAAGACGATCTAGACTTTCCTGGAGCACGCTAGAATGTGTATGCTCATATTACTAACATTAAGAATTGCAATTGTCAAACGGGAAATTGGAGTATGGAACAACTGACTGTGTCCTGTATGGCAGAGACTCCAGTCAGTATAGGAGTTAATTTTAATGGAAACATTTAGGGAGCTATTTGACTGAATAGGGGGCTCTGCCAGGAAGGAGATACAGCAAGGGAGTGGTCTGATTAGGGCGAGAAGCTGTACAGAGTCCCTAAAGAGAAAGGTTGATGTTCAGTGAATGTGGGAAGAGCCTTTAAATCAACATGTTGTGGCTGAAACGTGGGTCTTGCAAGACTGCCATCTGTCTGGCATCACGCTGAGATGCTTGTGTTCTTGCCATCACAAAATGTTGACTTTGTGACAGTCTGCTGCTTCTTCCTGAACTTGGATGCTACAAATACATGATAATGTCCAATATTCTACTGATCAACTGGCTACTGGAACAAGGCTGCGATTATAAGAAAATCCAGAAAGTAATGAAGCACTTGGAGACAGGCTCAGCCCTTAACTGTGATGAAATTAACAAAGCAGAGTTTCTGGACTGAAGTGGATTTGGCTTTGCTTTCAATATTGTCACATCACAGGAAATACTGTTAGTAATTGTCGAAATGGTCCCCAGATGACCTAATGGCTTTGATGATCCCATGACTGTTTCTCTAGTGCCACCATGAGGTTGACATGTTTGTCTTTTAGTAAAATTTCTCAACAACTGTTGAATGGATTGCCATGAAATTAGGTACAAATATCCATGAAGCCCTGAGGATGAATCCCACTGACTTTTTCACTAGGGGCACCAGTAGGATTGGAACAAATGTTGGTAGGTTTTGGACTTTAATGTACCCCGCAGGATGAACTTTAGAGTGATCAACCTTTACTTTGTCCAATCCTTTGCTTTCTGACCAAATACCTGAAAAACTACTGACATTTCCGTCAGCCTTAGCTGTATTTTGTATTTAGTGCTAATTAGATACTGAAATAGTTAACAATGTAATTTCATTATCAGCTCATAAGTCACTTATCTGCTTACCATTGTCATTGCTAGCTTGTTAGCATGCTGATGTTAGCATTTAGCTCTAAGCACTGATATACATACTTTAAGTACAACCTCACAGAGCCACTAGCATCGACTGTGGTCTTGTTTCTCAAATTTCTTTCATTTAGGAGGTGCTGTTTAGGTTGTACCCCATTGTCTCCAAATTCTTGGACAGTATGACGACACTGACCCATCTTTCTCTTATATTCCAAGAAAGAAGATAATTAGCTAATGGCTATATCTTGCTATAGCCCTGCAGTGAACACTCCACTCGTCTCCACTGATGACTTGTCCATTGGTTCTTGAGAAGTGGCAATATCATGACATACTGTACATTGTAACCAGTCCAAACCCCCTAACAATCCAACAGCAGTCTGAGTCACCAGTGCCAAACCAGACTCAGCACAGCTTTGCTTGCTTACAGGCTTCAATGTTAGGTAGCAGGTTGTTTTGCAATGTAAATGCAAAAGCTGGTGATTAAATTAACCCAGCAAGAAGCACAGAACTACACACAAGGAGTGGAGGGAAAGGTAAAATTAGGACATTTACAGTTTGGTCCATATAATGTACATACTGTACTACTGTGCATACTGTACTGCCAAGGCATACTAAACATTAGCAATTATGATGTGTTTTGTTTTTTTAATTTTCTACCTGCTTCTGTCTGTATTATCGCTCCATCTGTGCTCTATCTCTCTCTTTCCTTTGGTCTCATTGCCAGTCAGTTAACCAGCAAAGTGAATGTGATGAATATGTAACAGCAGCTGCTGTTGTTTATAACATAAAGTCCCCAAAACCTGAGGCAACTTAAGAGATCGCTCTTCAGCTTTCCTGTCCTCATCTCCTCCAGCTCCAAAACATCCTGCTTTCCTCATCTTTCCTCCCCTCTCCACCCCTACTCTCCTCACACATGCTCACGCCACCTTACTTGTATGGGATGTGCTTGCTCCCGTTGACCAGGGCCAGGATCACATTGCCAAGGGCAGACAGAGAAAGGCACAGAGTGGCCGCGCTGGGTGAAGAGTTCTCCCTGCTTTTCCCACCTCCTTCTCCTCCAAGTACTTTGACATCACAGCTACCCAGGTCCAGCAGGTGGAGGCGACTACGACCTCCTGACACTAGCCAAATGAAACGATTTGTCAAAATGGAAGAGGAATGGGGTAAGGGGTAATCATATAAGATGGGGGTGAAATGAAAAGGAACAGAATAAAGTCAGTCTCAGATCACTGTCGCGATCATTTTGCAAGTTCAATTTACCACAAAAAAATCCTGATAAACTTTGCTCCTCAATAAGTACGTCAATTGATTTGTGGGGTAAGATCAGAATCAGATAATCTATAATTAAGATTAATTTGACATGGGAACTATATATCATCGACAAACAATAAAACATTCAGTAGTGATATTTTCAGAGTATAGACCAGATTGTTACAGTAGTATACTATTGATTATACACCTCAATGTACTATAGACATACAGTATTATACAATTTCCTAAATGAATCCTGAGAATGTGTACCAACATGACCAAAGGTTGTAGCTGAGTTGTTTTTCTGGATTCTGTAGCAACATAATGGGAAACCAAGCTCTCTAAAGGTTAAGACTGTTAGAAATTGTATTAAATTATGTGAGCCAGACATAGCTGAAAACATGTTGTGAAACAGTGTGTGCAGTGCCACATTAGTTGTTTATGTCATCTTCAAACATCCTTATTGCCTGCATGTGCATGTACTCATGTGCATACACACGCACACACAAGATACACACAATCTGCCTTATTCTCTCATATGTATGCACCCGTATGAGCGCTGAAAGTGCTTATTATCAGATAATTTGATCAGACATCTGTCACAGTCACCCTCTTGTCAAATGTGTTTACACACAAATAAACTACCCTTGCATCATTATCGCCCAGTTATTTATGGAGACATGAATTAATTTAAACACAGAATCTATATTGGAATCATACAGTCTGTGATAGGTATGTGTGCAACTCTGTTAAGAATTCTGGTGCTCAAGCTCCCTATGTATCCATAGAGGCTATAGGTAAATAGACTGATTGGTCTATCATTTCTGTGTACACTCACTCCTTTCTCTTGTTAGTGTCTGATTTTATTCTACTATAAGAGCAGAATAATAATATTTTAACAGTAATAATATCAATAACCATACTTACTCCCTCCTTTGCCTGTCTTTTCCATGCGATACTGGTATATGTGTAATGTAAACAGCATGTGTGAGTTCCTATGTTCTTCTTCGGTGGTGTTGGTGCGTTGGCTACTGTGGCGGGCGGCTATGGCTGCATCCAGAAACCAGGCTGCCTTCTCTGGGGTCGGAGCACGCAGTTCAGACTGGTTCTGGAGCTGGAGGATGTGTGGGAAGAGAAGATTCGTCTGAATATTGCCCATATATACATCATAATGAAGGACAGAGAGCCAGACAAGAGGGAACATTTAATCTCAGCTAGGGCTCGAAGTATCCAAACACTGTACTATTGTGTACATTGCGGATTCTGCATGTGTGTTTGGTATATTCAAATAAAGCATTTTTAAATTTGCCTGCAGGTATGGGAGACAGAGATAGAGGGAGTAAACAAAAGAGAGAGAGAGAGAGAGAGAGAGAGAGTGTGTGTGTGTGTGTGTGTGTGTGTGGTACTGCAGGGTATCATTACTGATGAGATTATGTCAGATTAGTTAAGGATTACACAGATGTTCTTGTATCAGACCCTATAATCCTATAAACATATAGCTGCAGCCACACACACACACAGGTTGGTAAGTGCACACACACACACACACACACACACACATACTGCTATGTAGTTACTACCTTAAAATTAATCATAATTTTAATGGTAATGAGACTTAATTCCATGTAAGAAGCCTTAATTTGCCTGAATCATGCTCATTAGTAAATTCAAAAATGCCGGTGAGCAAAGTTGATTTAAGTCTTTTGCGTTTGACACGGTTCTTCTTAGATTCTGACTTCTGCCAGTCAGAAGCAGTGACTGTATTCTAAGTAAAACAGATTAATACATTAGCTATTTGTGAACCTGGTGTTTTAAAAGATGCCTAGTTTATTTTGAAATAAAAGGGACTCTAATGGCATATTAAAGCTCTTATGCTGCTTTGAGCATTCACCCTCCACAGTAGCTGAGATAACAGAGAATTGCCTGAGGCTAAAAAAACAAAGGTAAAGCATATTGATACAAGGCCCAAGGCTGTTCATATACACACTCACTGGATTTAATCTGCAGCAACTGCATTATGATGTCAGCTGCAGTGTGTTTGAATGTGTGCATGTGTTTGTGTACGTGTGCGTTTATGCGAGTACCTGCATGCCACAGATGGGGTCCTCAAACAGGTAGACTCCAGGTGACTGTCCATCCTGTAAGCTGCCTGTGGCTACTTCAGACAGCAAGTCCTTAAGGTTCTCCTCTTTTCCCCAAACCTATCCACACAAACACACACACACACACACACACACACACACACACACACACAAGTTTACTAGTAGTAAGCACCTCATTGTCTTTTATTTGTCTGTCAAAACCCTTTCCCAAATTGATCAATGACTAAATCCGGTCAGACCAATTTTAAAGGGAGAGTCCAGCAGGGAATGTTTCAAGTTGAGGTCTCGTCAGTAACACTGACCTCGACTGCGGAGACACGAACAGAGAAGCGTGCGCCTGTTTTCTCCTTCCTCTCATTGATGAGTTTAAACAACCAGGAGATGGCACAGGGGATAATACCCAGAGTCTGAAGAGAGTCATCACGTCCAATCATTGTGTAAGATTTACCTGGAAGAGACAGAGAGGAAGACAAAATAGGGGAAAGAAGTACTTTGTATGAATAGACCTGTGTGTGAAACGTGTATTTGAGTGCCTGAACATGTATGTGCGTCTGGAGCCTCTAGATCTGTCCCTTTGAGCCACAAGATGATTATTACCCCTCCCACCCCCACCCCTCCCCCCTCACACACACACACACACACACACCTGCTCTGGCTGTCAGGAGTTGGAGATCAAACACACACCTAAACAAAGCCATATGTCACACCTAACAATCATATCGACACGAACATTTAACACAAAAACAGAGGACATCAAAAGCCTGACTCCTGTGATGCAGGATAGAGAAACGTGTTCGGATTTGTTCAGAGATAATGTAGGATGGAGGCGAGGTTGTCAGCTACACTGCAATCTTACATTGTTCTCCCTCAGTGTTTCCTGGAGCGTCTCAATTTACTGTCAAAACAAAGATGCATTTCATGATTTCTCTCCAAAATGTTATAAAAAATGGAGGACAAAAAGTAAACTTGCTGGACAAAAAGGGCTGTATTTAGTGTCAGATTATACCATTATAGTGTTTATATGGTGCTGAAATTAAACATTTTAAAGAAGGTGATATTATGCTCATTTTTAGGTTCATAATCTTATTTAGGGGTTGTACCAGAGCAGGTTTACATGGTTTAATTTTCAAAAAACACCATATTTATTTTCATACTGCATATTGCTGCAGCTCCTCTTTTCACTCTGTGTTGAAGGCTTCGTTTTAGCTAAGGAGTGATACATCTTGCCTCTAAATGATCTTTGTTGGGAGTGGCACATGCGCAGTTCCTAGTAAAGGACTACTAGCCAATCAGAAGCAGAGAAGGGCGGGTCAGTGAGAAGCAAACGCGGCTTTGTTTCAGCTGTAGGCTACATGTTGCCGACCGGCTTGACTGGAGCAAGAATTTCAGAGTGGTGAGTTATTAAGTTGTAACAAATGTATCTTTCCTCCATAAAGTTTTAACTGAGCTCTGTCTCTACATCACTGTAACAACTTTATGTCCATTTACTGCCTGGAGGGTCGCTAGTGTTTGGAAGGGAGAGGAGAGTTGTGCTGCAGCTCTTTGTTTTTCCACCGGTTTTTTTGAGGGCGTGTCGGACTAGCCGCTTGGCAAGCGTTATATGAGCCTCATTTAGCTTTCATCCCTGTGTCGTCACAAGGACGAAAGGGAAACGGCTGTTTTCAAGCAGGTCATAGCAGAGTTTTCTGTGGGAGATGGGAACTCCCTTTGGGGTGGACTTTGGGCTTTTTCACTTTGCCAATCTATTACATGCACAAAAAAGGTATATAACTCAATAAAGGAGAGGGAAAAAGCCAAAAAGCCTTATATCATCTCTTTAAGGTTCTCTAAAGCACAATGCCCAGACTCTTCTAGATAAAAAAACAATTGCAAAAAACTGGGTTATTAATTTTGATTTACTGTTGAATTATTTTTATTTAACAAATCAGATGGACTCCCTCAGTCATAATGGTTCTGTGTAGCATTTCTACCATAACCACAGGGTACTTGACCAACCCTCCTATCTTTTGCCTTTCAGGACTGCGTATACGTAAGAGACTCTTTCTTTACCCAACTACGTGAGTGTGGGTATGGCTCTACAATGTTTCCTTCTATTCTATCTACCACAGGCTGTCAAGACATGGTCAGCTAGCTGACTGCTCCACTGACTAACACAACACTGTAACATAATGACGCTACGCTACAGGCTATAAAGCTGTGTGTGTGTGTGTGTGTGTGTGAGCGCACGCGTCTGTATAGTTGATATTCCCGTTAATAGGTCTTATCAAGCGCAGCTCCCAATGCTGTCAGAGAGAAAGTGAACAGGGTGAGAAAGTGTGAGAGAAAAAGGCAGCAGTGTATCATCAGTTCAGAAACATGCACATATGAGATCACGCAGAAACGCACGCACACTTATCATTACTAAAAGATGGTCCATTCAAGGCCAATAGGCCAATAATTGATAACAACATCTATTAGAGATGATTTAAAGCCAGATGATTCAATTACATTCCTGAAGTGAATTCATTTATTTCAGGATCATGTGCATCTGAGTCCTCATATGTGTCTACAGCCAAGGGCTGAAGATAAATGCCTGTTATGTTACTTTCCCCATTTTAATTAGGAAAAAGGTAATGCCGTTACAATGCAGCCTCTTTGGATCCATGGCCTTAGGTGAGCCATATCACAAAGAATTATCTCATCTCAGCAGCCGTTTAAACTAAAACCAGTGAGGTCAGAGCCTCTCTATAGCATTAATATAACAGTAAAATTGATTGAAAAAGCAAACTCTGTTTGATGGATTTCTCAGTCATATAAAATGACTCGCAGTATTAAAGCCAGAACATCCAGTTACACAATCAAACACTGACAATAATAGGTTTAAGGGGGGTTAAAATCAAGGGCAACTGGACTTGGTTGAAGATATCAAAGACGTTTAGCCTCTCATCCAAGGATGACTTAGAATCTTCACAGACACAATAAGAGGTCTGTTTTGGGGGCGTGTTAGTCATCTCAGCTCCAGTCACAGTCATATTATACAGCATGAATCATCATCATGAATCATGACACAGTTGGCATTTTCATGTCAATATTAGACAGCTGGATGAAAACATGTAAACATGGTGAGATGCAAAACATTGATCTAGACAGGCTGTCTGATGTGTATGCCATGTTGGGTTAGTGTCTTAGGAGTGCTGTGGTGATTATATGTGCATCAGTTTGTTTGATCTGTCTTATATGTGCCTTTGACGGAGAGGTGGGCAGCCTCTCCTCTCTGCCCACTCTTCAGCATTCTTGTATGAAAAAACATAAAGCCTGATTTAAAGGAGAATACCTGTTTATTACAACTAATTGACTTACTGTAGTTGTGTGTATTGTAAAGGTACTATGAGGACTTGTTACCAACATTACTGGTGTGTTTTATGCCTATTTATTAGAGAGTATAACAAGCCCCCAGTAACAGTGCTGGCCAGGCTGATTCTGGTGTAGTTCCTATACTCAGTATTGCAGTATCACATGACACTGAGACTTTTCCCCATCCACGATCATCAGAAAAGGAACAGCAAAACATCAGTGTTTTGTTTTTAATACATCCATGGAGTGATATTAGGTTATAGCAAACAGAGAGACAGGAAGAGACGGGGAATGACATTCAACAAAGGTCCCCAGCCAGACTCCAACCAGTTGCTGCAGTTCATGGTCGGCCGTTGAGAATCTGAAACACTTTATTTGGAGATGAAATTATCTGAACTTTAGTTAATCTGTTTGAACTGCTGGCTTTTTTTTTTTTTACAAACTGTCCAATTGTCTGGCTGCTGATGTTTCATTCCGCATTGGACTTTCGTTTACAATTCTCAGCAATTACTCTAAACATGCATGGTGAAACATGCAGAATTATTCTTTAACTGAATAGCAACATTAGAAAGACCAAAACCGTAATTAATAAAATATTTAGAAATGAGTTTACTTTTATTACAGATTTGGTAAGGGACAAATTCCCTGCCGCACAACAAGGAAACACAGTGGTTTACATGTTGGTTTTACTGTGACACAGAACTTTATTACTGTTTGTTCCATTAAATGGCTCCGCCATTAACATGGAAGAGTTCCCTGCAGAACTGCAGCATTTAAATTCTGCCAGCAAGCAGTTCAAGGGGACTTAGAAACTCCAACTGGATGTGTGAAGCTCACAAGCCAAGAAGGATAATACTGCTTGCATGTACAGGGATAAACACAACAGGGGCTGACCCAGGGTCGGAGAACGTGTGTGTGTGTGTGTGTGGTGTCTTTGATTGTGCCAGTGTATGTGTGTGGGTTCAGACATGTTGCAGTGTGCAGTAAAGGGTCCTGACCCTTTTTAAGACAGCTTCTCTAAAAACCAGCTTCAGAAGGATTAGAAAGAGAGAATGGCAGACAGAAACACAGACAGAGCAGACTGAGAATGCTTTCAGCTTCAGCAGACACTAATCCTTTTTCTTTCTCTCTCTGATAGATGAGGGCCAGTGGAGAGACGGCCAAGTGAAAGACTGACACACTCACAGTCAGACACACACACACACACACACACACACACACACACACACACTAAAGATGTCTCACAAGCCACACTTGCTCTAATTTTGTAGTCTGTGTGCATGTGCGTGTAAGTGTTACCCAGCTTGGAGTGTCCAAAGCAGAAGACACATCCATCTGCTCCATTCACCACCGACTGAATCACCTCTGCAACCGTTCCTGCGCACACCTCCGCCTAGCAACAGGCAGACAGAGACAGGGGAATGAAGAGAGATATAAGAAGACGGTCAAGAAAAGCATAAATACCTGAATATGTAGATGCACTCAAATCCATTTGAGCACTAATGTTTTCTTTTTGACTTTTAGTGTTAAAAATACAGGTAGCCTACATATTGAATGTTGCATCAAATGTTACTTCGTGGTAGACATAAACAGGATTTACATTTGAGTGACAGACAAAAGATAAAGATTAAAAACAAGTACTATAGATGATGGGGTGTGTTCATCAGTGTGTCAATAATCCTTCATTCACACACTATGGCAGCAGAACGGTATGAATGGCAAAGCATCCTGTTATTCCGACTTAGGAGTGCTTGTGCATTATTCCAAGATTATTAAAGGATGATTTTGGTATTTTAAAACCTGGCCCCTATGTATCTGTGCAGTAGATGGCATCAGCTGTCCGCCGTGAACCAGTTGCAGTGGCTGCAACGTATTCTTAGGGGCAATTTCGCTCGTCAAAATTCTCGCTCTGAAATCTCAGACAGCTCAGGAGGTACAAACTTGCTTTTTGTTGGACTGCGAGCTGCACTTTATCGGAGGTGCTGGAGTTGACATTTGTGTGGGTTGGTAGTGAGATTAATATCTGATCACAAGTGTTTTCAGTTAGTTTCACTTTTTCCACCCCTTGTCCCATCCATGCAGTCCCAAACGGGGTTCTGTGTCTGTCGGAAGGGGATACTACCAAATCCGCAGAGCAATAATATATATAGAGACAGTTAGCTTAGCTTAGTTTAGCTTAACAGGAAGCAGGGGGAAACATCAGATCGTCTGACTCTGTCCAAAGTTCAAAAACATACAAGAATTTCTTGGCCAACGCAGATCCTTCCTGGTGCTGGTAGCTTATTTTTTATTACTTTGGACAGAGCCAGGCTAGCTATTTGCACTTGCTAAGCTAACTGGCTGCAGTGGGGACTGATCTTCTCATTTAACTCTCAACAAGAAAGTGATTATGTGTATTTCCCCAAATGTCAAACTATTCCTTTTGTATTGCATTTTATTTAGATGCTAGTGCCAGCAATTGTGGCTTTGCTGCCAGTTTGTCACCAATCTGTTGAACACTGTAGATTAGCCAAGTGAGATATTTTTGCCCTCAGAAATTTAATAACTTGGAATTACTTGCAGGCTGATCCACTTAGCCACTCACTTTGATGAATGGATGTGGCATAAGTCCATTGAACTATTTATCTTTTACTAAAACTTTTTCTTTCAGTGTAATGTCATGAAAGGTTTTATATCAAAATCACATCTAAGTCCTTTGTTTTCTAAACTCACAATCTTTTGTCTTACCTGTGATGCATCAGGGGGGAACGCAGCATCAAAAGTGAACATCTTTGGAGGGACCTGATTGGCTCCCACCCTTTTCAGGGTGGCTGCGCTTGCTGTCTGATTGGCTGAGGGGTCCATGATGGTGATTTGTTTCTTCCTGGGATCCACTTTAAGGAATGAACTAGACTCAGCTGCATCCGACTGAGACACTGGGCACACACGCACCATCACTTTAACCTGAGGGTAAGACACAGAAAACAGATAAGCAGATGGTAAATAGAAAATAGAATAGAATAGAATAGGCCAAAGACACCTGACACTTTATACCTCACAAACACACCATACAGAAGTTCAAGAGAAAATCCCCCATTAAAAGGATTCATGGTTGGTTTTGTCATTTTTCTTCTAAACTCTATTTTACAAACCAGATAAATAAGACTGTAATCATGAGGCACAAGGCACACATTCATAAATGCAGAGTGCTTAAGTAATACCGTAGTACTAAGTGAGGGCTAAAAGTTGTAGCAAAATTGATGTCTTTGCAGTTCCTTAGATGTAAGTGAATGTGTTTAGAACTGTGGCGTGCTCCTCAGTTGATAAAGCTTTGGTTTCTGATGGTTTTCTTACCAACTTACACTTTCAGGGCACAAAAAGGTTTCCTGAGGAAACTCCCCCAACTCAAAACTAGGAACAGATTAATTGTGAAGGTTGCTGCAAGGCTTGTGAACTCGATTGTACCTTAGCGGTGACAAAAGACTCCCAAAGAGTCACAACATTCAGCTTTTAAGTTCTTTTAAGACTTACACGAATATATCCATCCTCTCTCTCCCTCTCACATCATCTCATTCAACCTAAGTGCTTCTTCTCCCTCCCTCCTCCCTTCTCCTCCTTTACCTGTCACTCTTTCATTATCTCTTTCTCTCTCTATCCTAAATCCCTTCCTTTTTCTCTCTTCAACACCCCACCACCTTCATCTCCCTGCCACATATCAAAAGCCTGAAATACAGGAATCCTGTTTCAGCTCTCTCTCCTCCTCTCACTCTTCCTTTCCTCCCACTCCTGTCACAAACTGTTAGCAGCCGCAATTTACCGCCTGACAGCTGCTTTTGTTTTCTTTGATATCAGAGGAAGCAAAACGCTGTGTCATCAAATCTGAGTGAGTTCCAGAACATTTTAACATATAAACAATATTTTCTCTGTTAGGTAAAGATGGATTAAACTTTTAGGTACTTTCTAGCAGTTTATTATTGCTCTCTGTCTCCTCCTCTGGCTCATCTAGGTGAATCAGTCTTTGTACCTCTCATTCTTTTGATCTCTCACAGCCTAATTGGTGCTCTGATTCAGTTCGTCTGTCTTCCTCTCACCATGTTTGTCACTAAAACTTTCTTCCTGCTACAAGCTCCATGATTAGCTCCAGTCACCTTTTAATCCATTATTGGTCAAATTTGCCTCCGATTTGTCAGGTGCAATGATGTTACAACTTAATTAAATATGATAAAATAGTGTTGTAGTCAAGACCGCCCAAACCGAGACCACGTCAAGGCCAAGACCAGAGTAAATCAAGACAGAGACAAGACCAAGACTTTTAGGGGCTGAGACAAAGTCGAGACCAAGACCGAGGAAGGGCGAGACCGAGTCAAGTCCAAAACCAGTTCCCCACATTACATGACACATAATAAAATGTGGAACGAGATCATAGGTACTTCTCAAATTGATCTGAAAATAAACCACCCACATACAAACACTAAGAGCTGAACTCAACATAAGCATTTTTATTGAACACTCCTTTTCCATGTTTACCATCACGGGGAGGGGGGACAGTCGTTAATGGGAACAACACGTTTTTTATTAGGGTTATTCGTTGCATCTGAAGCAGTACTTTTTACATCCAATCAAAGTTAGTAACAAATAAATCAGACAATGCAAAAGCAATTTATTGATATTCCCAAAGTTATGGTCTTCACTGGTCTTGAAATAAAATCCTGATTCCTCAATGTCCGAGACAAGACCGAGTACAAATCCGGTTGAGTCCACGACGAGACCAAGACCGGTCTCAAGTACTATAACACTATGATAAACCCAAGTGGCTCCTAACATAAAATACAATACAATACAATACAAAAACCAAGAGACAAATCAAAGACATTACAATTATTATATTATTATAACATCATCTGAAAACATGAAACTTTTTGAAAATTTGAAATGACGTTAAGGATTGTTATTCCAGTCTGAGCCTTATACATAAATGCACTCTTTGCTATTGCTTTTGTGACTGTAGGAGTGGAGAAGAAGTATTGTGTAGAATGCATCAAATTATATACTGAGGAATATGGTACCAAAAACTGAAATGTGCACATTTAAAAATGAGTTGTAGCTAATGAATGTGTCTTCTAATATTGAGTGTTATTAGAAGACAGTTATACACCGTGATTAGTGCATCCAAGAGAAAATCTACAAATTATTGTATGCTGTATTGTGAGGTAGAAGGCTAGTTTAAGATGCATTTTGATAAACAACATCAGCATTGTCAAAAATGGCAACTTTCTTTTGCAAACTAAGTGTAAAACAGTTTCTAGACACTGGTTCCAAAATTAAGTTTGTGAAGAAGGTGATCAATGTGAGATTAAAATGTAAATGTTCAGAGTCAAGTCCAGAAACCCAAGTATTTAACTTTATCAACTCTATGCAGAGAAGTACCATCATTGCAGACTATAATTAGATTTGATGAAAATGTTTCTGGGACTATTTGCTCATTTGCTAGTTCAGCTACTATTGTCCTAAATAGACATGTAGCACTGAAAACAAATCATGTAATATTTCAATGCTGTACTGTAAGTGTCAAGGAAATGTAAATTTAAAGAACAGGCAGAGTCGGACCCGTGAAAGCACATATATAAAAATGGAAAAACAAGGATGGAACAAGCTGAGCAGCATAAACAGTGAAACTGATTGTGAAATCAGTGGAAGTTCACGGCAAATTGGCTACAGCTTGAAATGCTGAGAGCACAAAATACATTGTTTTGGACAAGACAGTTTAAGTAATGACAGATGCGAAGAGATGAATGTCCTATAAAGAGCAAAGCAGCTGACAGTATACAATACACAGGCTGACAGGCAGAAGATATGCAATTTCTCTTCCTTACATTCTTGACGTTATGAGTACAGAAACTATTTGAATGCATCATTATTTTTGTCCTCTGTGAGACTAGACTGTCTCGTTTGGAGAGGCAATGCAGGTTCATTCTGACCCAGAGTCCTCGAAAAGACACAAATGTGTGGACCGCATCCTTTCAAAGATTCAACCCTGCATCTCCCCAATGGATGGATAATAGTGTAAGAGTATTCAAGAATCAAACTCCTGACAACTATCATAGATTCAGAATAGACAGAATACTGTCAGTTATACAGTCACTCCAGGATTTTGCGATGGCAACTATTAACACAAATACAGCAAATCCCTGTGAATTTAACATGACTTGCAATTTGGACCAATCACCACAACTTTTTCGCAAATTTGATCTATCATCACTGTTTCCTCCAAATGTTGTCATACGTCAGCAGACTCACTTCCTTGTTTACAAGACGCAGCAGACGTGTGAGACCAACGTCTCACATTTGCCTACAAATATAATAAATATATATAACAGCAAAGGTCCAAAGGGGGGTAAACTGTTTTGCAAAGCATGCGGTATTGTGGTCAAACATAAAAGGAAATCGTAACTTTCATCGCAATTGTTAAGAAAAGCTGACGCAAAATTAACACTTTAGTGAAATCAATTATTTGTTTGATTTAACCATGTGTTTTCTGAACAGGGTAGGATTTTGTCAACAGGCCTCAGAGGTTGAAGGGCAGATGAAAAGTCTACTGTGTTTATGTGGCTCCTAAGAGGGAAGGAGAGCAAGGAGAAGAGATCTTTTGTCTGTGCTTGTTAGCACAAAGCGCATCGTCTGAAGTGTGATTCTGCTCTGCGCTTCCAGTTAAACACCACCATGGGATTATGGATCGCACAGTAATCCCAAAACACTCTAAACCTCACAGCACTTGGAGATAGAGCTTTCAGAAATTGAAGTGAAGACTGTTATTCAGTTCAGCTATATATTTATTTACTTACAGACCCATTAGCTGGGAACAGGGATGTGATCATAAATAAAAATGGGTAAATAATGAACACAAATCAGGGACACGATTTAAAATCTTTGTATCATACAGTGGCTATCAAACGCTGGAAATGTAGAGTGCATCACAGTATATTTATGTTTTAGCTTGACTTTGATTAAATTGGATTATTAGTTAATTATCCACCGTATTACTGTGCGGCTAGATAATATCAAAAACATAAAGAAATTTTCTACAAGAGATTTAAAAATCTGAGCACTGTTGGTACAATTATTCCAGCGAGAGGAGCAAAGAACCAAAGGCAACAAGAACATAGTCATGTTATCCTGAATGAACTCACCTAGAATGATAAGTGTTAAAAAATAAAAGCATAAAGCCTGCTGTTAATCAATAAACAGCCATGTAAAAAGCTCAAAGGCAAATAACATTCTAGGAGCTCTTCCTGTCTTGTTGTTGCACATCTCTCTCTTTGTCTACCACACACACACAGACACACACACACACACACACACACACCTAATGCAGCACGTTAATAGGCTTTCCTTTGCTTGCATCATTAAATGACCACAGGCGATTGAAGAGTTGATTCAATAAATTGTGTGAGTGTGTATGAGAGAGTGTTTGTGTTGAAGTCTTTCTCAGATAAAGGTAATTGGACCTTTGTGTGTGTACATTTAAAAGTGTTTTCATAGAAGTGAGATGCTACTTGCATGCCATAAATATGTAACCCTCATGACCTCTGGAACCTAACTTAATGCCAGGTCAAGAGTTCCAGAGCACTACACAAAACACACACACACACACACACACACACACACACACTTACTCTGTCTCTTCATCACAAACTCACACTTAGATACAGAGCTACGCCCTCTCCTGACCCCAATAAAAGAGCCCATCACATCAGTAAGAGCCTGGGGGGAAGGATTTTACCATTGCACGCTTTACAAGGCGTAACTCATAAAAGCCCCCCCCCCCAGAGCCCATTTCCTCCTCATGTTCTGAGTGTGAAAGGTAAGAAGGTTGCCTGTGTGTGTGTTTGAGGTATAAATGTAGCCATAATGTGGTTCATGTTTGTTTCTCAAATATTAAGGATGCATGTGAGATGGCAAGAGTCATACAAGGAGTCAAAGGGAAACTGATGCATCACAACAATTATGCCAGCTTTAAGAATTGTGCTTTTATTTTGTTTTGTTTCTGTGCTGTCCAGACACAAAAAACTTCACCTTTTGAATGTGATGCTCAACACTCAGCTAGATGTTTAAACCTGAGTCCAGCTCAGTTGTGTAATTCTGTGTCTGTGTAATCAAACCCACACCCACAATATTCTCAGAGGATCCTTGTCCTAGTTCCACTGGTGGATCAATACATGTGGCAAAGTGCTGCAGCCACGGTGACATGCAGGCACACATATGTAGGAAGAACGAACAGCTAATGGACTTTTTGTTCTTTTAATGAAAAAGAAGGAAGAGAAAGAAAGAGTTAGTGGTGGTTGTTTCAGACAAGAGCGAAGAAGGAAAATATTTAGAGAGAAATAGGTCACTAATAGTACCTCCGGATACTAACACAACACTCTCGCAGTGATCCTCCCTTATGCCTTCATCCCCGTCTTCCTCTCCTTGTTTCCCCTCCCACTTCCATAACACCTATAGACTTTTCCCTTCTTCAAACTCTCTTTATGTTTGAGAAACATCCTATTGCTCGATAGCACTGTCCACCCACTCTTTTCCCTCCATTCTCTCTTTGCCCCAGCTCCCTCCTCTCCCTGTCTCACTTTCTCTCCCTTCCTCAGAGCAAATGACAAGAAAACTCACAGCCTCTTTCTATACCTTCCTATTTTCTCCCGCACTTCATGCATCAGTGAATACTGACTCAGGGTGGTAAGCTGCTGAAAACAAGACCAAGAAAAAAAAACAGGAATGAGGGAGATACAGAAGTGAGTGTTTCTTTGAGTCTCTGTGTGAATATTTAACTCATTATTGCTTTGGAGAGCAAATGATATCCGTGCTCCTCTGCAATGTGTCTAGGTAGGTATAATAACTATGTTCAACCTACAGAAGTCTAGGCTGTGTCTGTTTAAAACTACAATGCTACTATGTGACACATATGTCTGCTGATCAAGCCTGGAACACCTGGTACATGCTGTGACGTTGAGGCAAGGAGTCCCGTTTTTGTCCCCTGAGAAACTGACCTTATACACTCACTTAGATATACAGCAGAGTTTCCTGTTCCTCCACTTTATACACCACACTCAGGCACAATGAAGTCTTTGAGCAAATTTAAGTAAAGGAATTCAGCTAAACAGGAACCAACAATCCTGAGCTGAGAGAAGATTGTTCAATAGTTCCTCACCGCAGTGCTTCATTACTATTGGCTGGGAAATCAATAAGAGACTGAGACTGAGCTGTAATTGGTTGCCAAAGACTGCAGAAACACACATTCGTGCAAACACATGTACAAAGAGATAGACACAAATACCATGTGGGAATAGCAAGTTCAGGCTTCGGATCAATTCTAATTTTAACTGATTTATTCATTCCAGCTCAGCTCACGGTGTCATAAGAGCCATGCTTTCTGTTCTCAGTTGGATGTACTGCAGAGATCTTACAACTCTGAGGTTTGAATTTGTGTGCAACTCAACAAGGATTAACCACTATATTACATGAAAGAACTTTTCTATGGCAGAAATGGTGAAATAAGTGTTGTAATTGTGGGTGTATATACATGTGTGTATCCTTACATATTTGGTCTCAATCTAACATTATCGAAGCCTTCACTCAGTGTATAACATTAAAGGATAAGGGCGCTGATATTCTTGCGTTATTGTAAATTCCATAAAAAGCCTGACAAAGCTTATTCTTCTGTCCTATAGACCTCCATTCCAGACAGGAATTCCAGACAGGAAT